>NC_044205.1:25533340-25859173 GCF_900880675.1 Sparus aurata
ACAATTGCTTCAACTATCAAGAGACCTCATCAGAAATGAGAACACAGACTGAATGTTGAGACCACCAAGGCAGATACACTCTTAAGAAATTAGGGTTAGCTGAATCACCATCTTTGCTTGCCACAGAACTTGTAAGATAGACACTAAATAAATAAACTACCAAAAACGATTGATTTCCTACCTCCTGAGATGTTATGTGTCAGTTTTATTTTTGCTTAAACTGTAAGTTGCTGCTGCTTTATATCTCAAGTCTACATTGATTTCCATGTGAAGCTGAGAGGAATAAAGGGTCTTTGAGTGACCCGCTCTATTAATGCGGAATTATTCTGTCAGTCAAGTCTTTGCCTTGCCATAGACATGTCATGGTTTTTCAGATGTTGCTCCTAGGGCATACACACTAAACCTGTCACACATTGATTTGTTGAGAAAGGCCCTTTAAATATGAAGTGCACAGCAATATTTAAGGGGAGTGGTGCACATCATTCAATGACATATCGCACAAAGTGGAGGGGTGCGAGACTTGACATTTGTCAGAAGGCTACTCTATTATTGGTCTCCTTTTGAAACAGGCACTGGGAAAGCAAACTGTTCAAATGAATGGTAAGTACTGCTGAATTGGTAAATGTATTAATTCTGAATTGTGATAGGTTCAGTTCAATATCCAACCTCCTTGGTTGAGTGTGCCCGGTGACGCAAACAATCAATGTCAAAGTAACTTATTACACGGCTCTTCTTAATGCTGCAGAATGCTCCATTCACTTGAATGGGCCATCCCAACGTTGGGCGGTCATTACTTTCGTATAACAGACCGCTGCTAAGCATATTTGACCGTCGTCAAGGAAAGCGGCCTTTTTACCTCTGATTCAAGTATTTCGTAGCACTCCACGCTCTAAAATCTTTGCTCCGCAAGTAGTCCGGTCACTTTTCACCCCAGCGTACGGGCTTTATTTAATGGCAGTCTTTCAGTGCCTGTAATGTAAAAATAAGAACTAAAATAGCACACAGTGGAGTGCATACCTCTGCCAAGGCCCAACACCCCGCTTTAATTCAGTCAGCCTTATCCCAAAAAAACACCCTTAACTGCTTAACCATAAGTTATAGATCTGCGTCAAATCGTACTCACTCATAAATACCAGCCACTTAAATGCTGCCCTATCAGACGATGTTAAACAAAGTGAGGAAATATTCCCTGGATCTGTCCCCTTATCTAGAGCCACACAAAAATGTTAATGGGGTCTATTCTGGGCCAAGACCCGTTCTCCAGCAAGATTTTGTTTATATAGTGGTCGTGTCATTTCAGTAGTTTTGTGTGTAATCCTGCTGACCAACCAACAGGCCGTCCAACAACAAACAAACACAGGGGAACACATAACCTCTTTGCGGCTGCTAATTATTGTTTATGAGCCATTTTCAACGTTAACATGTGTAAAAGAAAAAAAAAAAGGCTAAAACATTATTTTCTGCATTTTAATTGCTTTTCATTATCAGTTAATCTGCCTATTATTTTCTCTTTCAATACGAGCTCCAAATGTCAACATGGATTTTTTTTTTCTTCGCCTTGCACATGTGTGAAAGCACAAGCTAATTGTCATGAAAAAAAGGTATTGAGGGAAAACTAACTAATTAACCTCTTCAGAAAATGGATAGGTGGATGTTTATCCATCTATGTGAAATGTATTATGAAATAAAAGTATGAAAGTTATCTCTGTCAGCTGCTGGTTTGTAGCATGCTTTGAGCCAGGACAGGATCATCTTAGTTCCACTTATCACTTTTACTGGAGACCTACTTTCTAATAAAATACATGGGTTGAGTCGCACAGACTACAATTTAATGAAATGATAGAATCTATATCCATGTTGGAAAATGCTACGGTTCATATGCCCTGTCCATTTCCTGTGTGGCAAATTTAATCTGATTTTATGACAAGGATGACTGTGTTATTAATATATCTCCATTACTCACTCTCTCCTCACCATTCCAATTAATATTTCAAGGGTTTGGGTCAGGATAAAAAAAAAAGGACATCTTGCACAAGACGGCAGGAACACCATTGTCAGTGCCTCTCCCCAAACAGAGTGCTGGGAGTTTGTTAGGCTGGGTGTGTGAAAAGACTTACGGTCCTGCACCGGCCTCAAATAAAGATTACTTGAGCCTTGACCAGAACAAATTGAGTCATATTGACCTTGTACTGGGTTTGACACTTTTAAGTGAGAAAAGACGGGTGCCAGTCGGAGTCTTGTTTGACAGATAATAGTTCTGAAAAAGAAAATAGCTCAGTCAAACCTGACTGAGAACCTTCATCTCATCTCAGTCAAAGCATACAAAATCCACAAAGCAAATGGCAAGCAACATTCAAATATGCCTCAACAGACACTTTGATTCAAGGATGAATTAATTATGTTTGTGTGGCTAAAAGTTCAATCAGTCATCAGTCTATATAAGTTTTAATACAAATGGATAACATGATGAAGTTCTGACATTTTATATTCAAAAGCTCAAAAGTAAACTTTGCTGTGACGTCATGATATTCTGCAAACAAAATGTTCCGGCCATTATGTGTGCGCACAGGCACACAACCGCAAGGAAGTAATTCCAATCTATAAATGTATTAAAACGAGCAAACAAGCAATCTATGAGTGGCTGTGTGCGTCCGAGTACCACGGACTCAGAGTTCAATCCACTCAGTCATGAGTACATGTTGTTGTTTCCACGACCCCAAAGGGTTCGGTCCATCCAGTTCAAAAATTTGACAAAAACATAAAAAATAAAAGACAACTCAGAAACAACCAGGTCCCCACAAACCCAACTGGATCAAGCTTGAAATAACAGAATCTGTATTTGTATGACTCTTTCCAATTTAATGGGTACTCAAGGTACATTCTCTCTCTCAGCCAGTCAGTCAGGGTTGCAGCATTGGCCTAAGCTCCGCCATGACTGGCTATTTCTCAGAAACTTGAGGAAATGTATTATTCCTCTTTCTTGACAGACTCCAGAGTCATGGCCCTAGTTAGCATGAGTGGGCCACAATAACATGGACTCTGTAACGCTATCTTGTGCAAAGGGTAAGCTAATGTTTCTCCTCCCCTGACCGAGACAACCAGGCAGCTCTGAAACGCAGTCATACATTTCCTGGAGGTTAGTGTCACACTTTGAGGGGTTTTACAGGGTTGTGATAGGATTATTTGAAGATTGCGGGTGTTAACTGTTGAAACACGGCTGCGCTCTTGACATGCCGGTTGCTGCGACCTAATAACCAACACCTAAATGAACAGCAAACACTGTATCTACTGGCAACATATGCATGCTTATAGATTACGGCACTTAGATTTACAGATATAACTTTTTGAGTCGTGCAGCCACTCAAAATCATCTGGTATGGCAAGTTGTTTTTCGTTCAGGGCAGTGCAGCTCTATGTTTTGTTAAAAAGAAGAAACAACCAAACAGAAAAACAACAACAACAAAAAAAAAAAAAACTGAAAAAGGATCTTCATCAAATCTCATCTGACATTTAGATTAGGGTATTTATCCAAAAAGCATGTGAGACTGAAATAAAGTGAAAGAAGGTTATTATCTGAGGCTACTGTCTGATGGGCCAAAATTGAGCTTTTGGGCATTATATTAAATGTCATGTTTGGTGTAGATCAATACGCCAACACAAGTCTGAATCCAAACAGATACAAAAAAAGATGAGCAAATCTCAAATGTCATGAAATAGTAAAGACCAAGACCAGATCTATTTGTGAGGAATAGATGTGTCATTAGACGGTGCATTTGATCTTTTCCACTCTGCTAGAGTTTCAGCTAGATGCAACAAATAATGATGTCATTTATGCTTCATGCCCGAGTCTGAAAGGCTACACTTGTTTAGACAATGAAGCAAATAAACCAGAACCAAACCTGAGCCAAAGGAAAGCAGGAAAAGCTGATCCCAGCAAGACATTGTCATGGCATTAGAATGCGTAATTACAGCTAATTTCACAGCAGTCTATTAATGAGCGAATACTATGTCGATACCCCCAAAAGCTATCGGGTATTAATTCATAGACCAACTTAATTTTTTTTCTGTATCCAATTAGGATACCCCCTTCTGTGTTGGGGGAGCTGAATTGAGAAAAATGCACTGTATGTGCGAGATGAGGCGAGAAATAATTACATGCCAAAGGTGAAAAATACGAGCACCTCCGGCTCTCGTGCGGAAACCTTGTAAAATCACACCCGAGCACATTATATAATGTATGATTTCAGGCTATAGGCTTAAAAATGTGAAATAGCCGATTAATTCAAATTCCAAGGAAATCTAATACGACATGTTTTATGTTAATAAGTGTAGCCAAGGAGATTTGTAAACACACCATCTAAGCTTTAGACTTATGAATAAGACAATACGATCAACATACACGGGTAGAATTTTCAAAAACAGAATTTGAGTGGTGCTTTTTTCGCAGACATTAAAAGATTATTTATTTCCCTTGATTGGAATCACACTAAAAGTACGGAAAATTTGCAATTCAAAAAGCCCTGCTCGAGGAAACGTAAAAAAACAAAGTGCATCATGGCAACTGTAATGGCAACTTAAGCTCTTTTGTGTGCTTTTCAAGTACATACTGTAATCCACGTTTTATCTTTAATTCTATGTCCTAATCCTCCTCTCCAATGTTCCTCTGCATCGTTTCATCCCGTCATTAACATTGTCCCATCAGTAACACGAGGAGATCTGTGTATGTATCTGCGTGATGCATGAACAGATCTCCCCTTGTTTGATATCGTCTGATCTGTGTTTGCTGATACATTGACGTGTGTCTTTATCAATTTTGAAATGTTCTCATTACGATTACGCCAGCTGTATGTTTGCTAAAACGAGCACAGTCATAACACATGCCATGCACCGTATGTCAAAAAGTCATTTACACCCACCGTTGACAAGATGCCAACGTCCAAAGCTACTTGCACTATAATGTATTAGTAGCCAGCGGGGAGCGTGGGGGTGTTAGTTGTAGCCTGTGACTTACTCTCAATCTAAGGCAACCCTGCTGTCAGACAACACAGAACTGTTGGCAGGAGCATGTGGTCTAATACACAAAACTGTCAAAATGCTAACAGGCCTGGCACACTGTTCTGCCTGGGAGGCAAAGCCATTCATATTCTCCCGTTACGCGGCAACATGCGAGTCCTCCCTCACCAAATCAGACTTTCTTTACTCAAGCTGAAACTGTGACTTGGATTATTAAAAAAAGTCAGCGCCGTCATCTTGAGATAGAGACATGTGGGAAATAATTACTTCGGCAGCATACTGTTTGGCAAAAAACAAGAACATAATGTGTTTTCCAATCCAAATAAGAACTAAATTGCTATAATGGTTTACCGCCATCAAGTGTTGTAACAAGCTCTTGACATTTTAAAAGGGGCCATCACCCATGGAGCTATTTTGATAATCGCTCATTTCCAACACCACGGTTGTCAATCTGTGCAATCATGTTCATGATGCTGTTCAGTATATTCATTATTTTCAGCAGGCCAAAGGCGAGTTTCAATCCGTTCTTCACAGGCTTGAGCTAATGTACACACTAGTTTAAAGCTGAACCTCAGCTGGAGTAAGAGGTGATGCCTAAATGGAGTGGCCCATCTGCACCTCTTCCCTGGTAATATGCCTCGCCAAAGTGCCTACGCTTCCGCACTGTTGAGCTGCACAGCACACTGCGAGGCAAAATCAATAATGCATTATTTATTTTCTTTGTCTATAATTCAGCAGGGATGAGACGTCAATAAATAACTTCTGATTGCTGTAAGTGGGGCTTTCATTTTTTTACCGCGATACGGCCTTTATTACGTAAAGAAATAAAGGATTGTACAAAAGTGAAATAATGTCTTCAAGACACAATTTACATGACACACCTTCTGTTAGCAGTAAAGCATTTTCCCCTGCCAGTACAAACACTTAAGTTAGTTATTTAGAGCGTTTTTTGAAATGAGATCAACTCTCACTAATCGGTTACCAAGGTCTGTGCTGGCTGCTATGAGTGTATAAAGTAGGGATTGACTGATTTTGCTTTTCGCAGTTCCGATACACGATGATTATTTGTATTTAGCGAGACAGATGACCGATTTTTCAGTAAATATTAAAACTTTAGTAACAAGCTACTTTCTTGATAATCAGCCATCGTCTTTCCCGCGAATGCATTTTCATTGTTGTGTTAGTTGTAGTTTTCAGTAATGCTCCTGGTAATATAACATCTGTACAGGTTTGTGACATAAACTTTGTGAAAATGATGAAGATATAAAGAGATATCAACAAAAAAACACCTCCGAGTATCGATGCCTATAAGTGGATTTGCTGCCTGCCGACTTTCGTGTCATTAGCTGGACAACTTTTATCAAGGGCACTGTTCAGTCATACCATTAAGTGAACTGGTTTTAATTGAATTACCATCCAGTACAGGTCCTGCATGGGCACCAGTTCCTCTGGAGGAAAGGCGATGAATGAGTTCTAAATCTGCCTGTAGAAGAAGAGGTCCAGTGGTGATATTACATTTCAGTTTAAGTCTTTGGGATAATGAGCTTAGGTTTAAGAGCAACGAGCCAGACACTACTGGAGTGACAGTATAGAGGCTGAGGAGCTCCAGGGATACAACTTCCTAAATCCTCATCTCTTTTATGTCAGAACTTCACTCACACTTGAAGTAGATACAAGCATGGAAGCAGAAAGACATTTAAATGGAACATTAGCAATTTATCACACTCCTCAGTTCAGTTAAACTAACTGAAGTTTTAAATGGGGAATGACAGCTGCACGGTGCAGCGTGTCTCCGAGGTGCATAAAACACTTTTTTTTTTTTTTCCAGACCCAACTTAAATACGTTGTGTTTAATGTCCAGGCAAAACTTTTAGTTGGCAGAACAAAGACAACGTGACAGCTTATTGCCAAAGTGATTTTAATATTTGCCAATGTGGGCCAGTCAATACCTGAGAAATATAAGTCTCTCCTAAAATAATTAAAAGAAAACTAAACATAGTTGTGTCTCAGAATGCTTAGCGGTTTCATTGTGGGTTTTTGTTGTTGTTGTTGTTTTTTGTCTTTATTTTTGTTAACGTTGTGGTCAGAGGCAGGCGGTTTACCAATAGTGGTGAATATCATGAAATAGTGATCAACAAATGTGAAGTTGAAGTGAAAACGGAAATCTTGGTGTCAAAACGTCGACTAACACAAACTCCAACACGAAACTCTGTTCAAATGCCTTTAAGCACATATTTAATTAAATGCTGCAGAAGAGAAGTTCACATTTATATTTAAAAAATGTGCATGTAACCCCCAGCAGCACTTCTTATTAAGGTGAACAAGTTCAAAATCACTCAGTAAAACTTAGATTTCTGTTGAATTATGGGTCCTCTTTTCAATTAGTTTGCAGAACGTAAAGGTGCTTCGGTTTGGCTGCTTCCCTGCTTTTTAGTAATCGTTGGGACTTCACTGAAGACACGCTCTCTCAGATGGGATGAGCGTGCCGAGCAAAGAAACTCTGGAGGGTTATGATGTTTATGGCCACTTCAGCAGTATCTGCTGCCTTACGGTCCACCGACAGGTCCCAAAGTCTTCCAGTGTTGATAGGCTATTAATCATGACGTGTGCGCTGTCCTGATCTAGGCTCAAGCACCATGTTAGAAAGGAAGTCTGTCCTCACAAGAAAAATAATTAGAATAATAATTTGTTAGTGAGTAATGAAGCCCTGTTGCAGAAATAAGTCCTATCAGGAGCAAAGGAAGTCCACAGAAGGTTGAAGTGGATGGATTGTTCCTGCAACGGCATGCATGATCGTTTCCTCATCATTTTCACCATGACAACAAAGCTCCCCTTACCTTAACGAAGACATAATTTGAACCCATACCACAATATTTACCTAACTTTAATCATCTAGTTATGATAGCCATGATCTTTCTCATTCACGTTGTTTTTGTACCCAGTGCTACCAGACTGATCTGTCCTGCTGTCCTAAGAGAGACGCATTTATCTCCAGGGGTGCTGATCTATAGCCTGTACTTGAAGATATCAGATAGGGTGAAGATTTAAAACTTTCCCTTGAAGACCAAGTGCCTCCGCACGCATAAAAATGTAACAGTACAGGTGAAGTGGATGGGATTTATATTCATGATTTCACATACCTCATATATTACTATTTTTGTTGCATAAGAAGTGATTTTTCAAGTCATCAAATAACTGTCCCTAATCCAGCATTGCTGCTCTGATGAAGTGCTGCTCTAAAAAACTCACATATTTATTGCAGACATTTTTTTTTTTCCCTTCACCCTCTGCTCTGGGTTAAACTCCCTCGTCTGTCCTCAAACTGACAATCTAATCTGCTGCTAAATCAGCAGATGAGGAGAGATACTATTATGAGTATTAGACTTGTCGAGGACATCTGTCTCTTTTTACAAACAGATGTTTCCTCTAATCCTCCTCTTTTTTTCTCTTTTTTTGCTAAAGTCTCTTCCATCCTCGTCCATTTAGTCCTTCATAAATCCACTGTTTCACCGTGCCTCTGCTATAGTTCTGTATCATTTAGTTGAAATGACAATGGAGCGTGTAAGAGCTTTCATGACAGGGTTTCAATTTGAAGTATGTATTTTTTTTTTCTTTTTCAATCAATTAAATATTGATAAAGGCTAAAAAGAAATGACTATACGTCAAGATATGCATTTTTTTCTCCTAAATCTGACCCAAAAAACATTTCTGAAATGCCGACACACAAAAGGCTACGGCAGTGCCGGAGTATTTAAGCAGTCACAGGCAACTATTGCTCCCACTGACACAGAGTCCCTCAGGGAAACTGTGATAAAAAAAACACAGCATTTCATCTTTCAACCTTATCCAGCAACTAATGGTATTCTAATTCTGTTTAACACCAGAAGAGAAGCAGCATCAACAAGAACCATGGGAGCTCAGAGGGAACGTACCTATGTTAATGAAGCAACTTCAGAGTTTTTTCAATAGACACCACTAATGAGACATGGATTGGCAGAGGGGATTGTTATGCGTTTGAAATGCTAATTAAATTTAGAAGTGAAATTACAGTTCGGTCACATGGCAATACCAAGATAGTACAGTGAGCGCTTGGCTAATATGAATGGAGCCACAAGAGGTAAGCAGAATTAAAGCAAAACAACAAATAAGGAGCATATTTTTAGGGGTTAGGGGCTTTGTGAATGATTCAAGAGGCAGGGACAAAGTTCACATGAGTGGTGGATAAGCTTCTTTGAAACGCGAGCAGATTTTAAGTTTAAATTGGGTGGTTGGTGGGTCACCAAGGAGTGATTCATATTCAAAGTGCAATGAGATAAACACTAAAGAGATCACAGCCGCCCCAATATATTCCTATGAAAGTGAATCCATTATGGTGTTGGAGCAGACACAAAGCTGGCGTCTGTTCATCTGCCTTCAGCTGCGTTAGCTGATGTGAGCATATGTCTCTTTTATAGACAGTTAATTTTAGTGTGTGTGTGTGTGTGTGTGTGTGTGTGAATACTAGTCCAGTCACCAGTTTTAACAGAATTCTGCACACCTAATTGAAGCCATGAATCGAGGAATTCTTACTTACCATCTTTAACATTGAGAGAGTGTTTTTTAAGGACGCAGTTGCTCATTTCTCAGGGAATAATGCATTGATCTTGATGAAAGAATCAGTTGAATTTACATTTAGCTGGACATTAAAACAATTCAGGAAAAAACCCCGCAGTGGCGTGCGCAGACTTTTTGAAGGGCAGGGGCGAAAAGAAGGGCACTTTAGCACGCGTTTTGGCTCCCAAGAGGGCACTTTGGCGCACGTTTTGGCTCCCAAGAGGGCACTTTAGCGCGAGTTTTGGCTCCCAAGAGGGCACTTTAGCACGCGTTTTGGCTCCCAAGAGGGCAGTTTATTACATTCTGAAAAGCCAAGGGGCAGTTTAGTGTGTTTTGCCAACCAAGAAGGCACTTTAGCACGCGTTTTGGCTCTCAGGAGGGCACTTTAGCGCGCGTTTTTCAACAATTGGGCCACGAGGGGGGGCGACTGCCCCCCCCCCCCCCCCCCCCCCTTGTGCACATCACTGGTCAGACGTTTTCTTGACAGCGATTGCATTGTTACGAATTAGAAATATGTAGCTACGCTACGGCCTTTTTTGGCTAACTGTCTTAATGTGTGATCATATGCTTTTCTGTCTGTCAGAATCTGAATGACAACATTTTTTAATGTTGAACAAATGTTGATTTATTGTGGGGCATCTCTGTTTGATTTTTTTTTTTTTGGAGATTGGAAACTTTTAATGATTGTTATAAATTGCAATTATTGTTTGAGAGCGCTTTGGAGCACAGCATGAAACGGCTCTTTGAAAGGTTACAAAACGCGATGAGCTTCAGAAGCAGTTTTTGCTCTTTTGTGTTTGTGGCATTTGCTTTGAAAAATACAAAGCATCTCAGAAACGTATTGTAGTTCAGAAAAAAAGACATGGTTGGCAAATTGTGTTTTGGTATGGTTTAAAATGCTACTTTAGATGAGAGGAGATAAGATGAACTATTGATCTTTGTGGAAAAAAAAAAAAAGTGGGTTAGAGTTGGTTATTCAAGGATTAGATGAAAGAATAAACATTTTGTTTCCCTCACAAAATCTCTCCTTGAAATATATGTTGTTGGTTATTTATAACTGGAATGTACTGTAGCCGTATCGACTGGACATCCACTACACATCATTTCACATGGGGAATGTAACAGCAGGCCTGTTTACACGGCTGCCAGAACAGCATAGGCACTGTTAAATGCACCATTGTTAGCTGGTGAGTCTCTCAGAACCAGTACACCCACTGGGGCTTACAGGAGGTCAAGCCATCACTGCGATGCAAGAAGCACTTTGTGAATTAGTCCAATACATCGTCTGCAGAGACATCTTACCATCAAGGCAAGAGAAAGAGTGAGGGTGTATGAGACGGAGACGGCATGCGAGCGTGAAACGAGGAAAGCTACGGAGATGTTCTACTTCTTAAACGCACACTCTCCTAAAGCAAACACCGGGGGAAAGGTTGAGAGATTTAATAGATGACAATGGCGTCCCGATAAGACGTGACAGACTCGCCCGCTTATAAATATTAGACCCCCGAGTGCCGCTCTGTCAACCGCGTCGTCATTTACCCTGTTTGAAGAGTGTCTGCATTGATTCAGGTCGCCATTGACAGCACACTCAAACAACATGGCACAGCTTCCCACCTTGTCAATGGGAATTTGATGTGAGGTTATGATGACTGATGCTGCCGTCTTGTCAAATTAACGTGACATCCGAGTTCATCAACCACGTGCAAAGGCTCACAGCTGGTGTTAATGAGTGAGTGTTAATAGATGATCTAGTGACACAGCTTTAAATGTTATAAGAAACGTCGAAGGGTTAGTTTATATTTGAAGACTAGTTTGAGATTTGGGGACTGCTTATTGCTTTCTTGCCGTGAGTTAAATGATGGGCTCGATATCACTCTTATATCTGTTAGTTAGATATGAAACCACAACTGGTAGCTCAGCATAACCATTAAAAATCACTGCTCCAGGCCAATAAACC
This sequence comes from Sparus aurata, assembly GCF_900880675.1. Taxonomy (NCBI): domain Eukaryota; kingdom Metazoa; phylum Chordata; class Actinopteri; order Spariformes; family Sparidae; genus Sparus; species Sparus aurata. The sequence continues at coordinate 25,544,904 of NC_044205.1, forward strand.
GTTCAGCACTGTACCACACTCAAATCCACAAGTCATAGTTTTTATACTTTAATTTTTTCCAATTTTAAAGGCATAATATTTAACATTTCTTCATTTAAATGTCAAAAAACGACCAGAACTTTTTCGATGGTATTGAGTTGTGCACTTACAGTATCCGTAAATGTTTCCATCAATGTTCAAGCCTTTAAAAACCTGTGAAGTTATTCGAGGTAACAGTCGTAAAGGTGAATTTTATTTGTCAATGTAACGTACAGGCAAACATCAGGTTATACAGCAGAGAATGAGAAAGGAAGCTGGCAAACAAGACCTAAGCGTAATGTAATAAACACTTCTAAAAATTGCCTCGTCCATCAACATTTCTGACAGAACAGAGTACCGTTGATTGCTGTGGGTGATTAACGGTGAAGACAACAACTCCCATGATCCCACGCTGCTTCACGATGGCATCAAGCTCAGTCTTTTATTATTAATATTGTTTTAAGCCCCAGGGGTGCTGCTAGATGCTGAAAGCTCACCAGCTGCCAGCATGAGCTTCATATTTCATAGACAGCGATGAGAAGAGTGTTGATCCTCTCGTCCGACCCCTTCAGCAAACAGGTGAATTTGCTTTCTTGAAAACTATAAATTAATAAAGAAAAACAAAAAGAATCTGCTTGAAACAGGCCTTTAAAAAAATCTGAGCTGAATTAAACTGATGGCTGAAAGTGGATTTCTAATGCTGACGTGATCAAGATGAGATGTTAATGTCCCTGCCAACGATCACCTGGGCTGATCTGGGCTCAAGCTGTGTGGCAGAAATTGATGGTGACAGACATCACCTGTACTGTATGAGCGCCGGGTTATGTTGTGACACGATGTATCAGCCTCTAACTGCGCCTTCTCACGTCTCTGCTCAGTGAACTCTAGAAAACCTCATTGTTTCAGAGTTAAACTTTTCAGTTGACTTGCAGATTAAATAAAAAGGAAATCACATCCCCCAATTGGGCATAAACACAGTTTAAGTCCTCCAGAAGTACTGCCTGTCCTCTCAGGAGACGGCCGCCGCGCAGCAGTGGATGCGCCAGAGCTTGTGACACCGCACATCTCTTTTCAGTCGCCGTAACAAGAAGAAGCAGCTACCTGCCATTTTAATTGCATTTCTCACTTTTGACTAATCACAGAAGACACAGCGGCCCTCTGGGCAGCCAGCCAGCTGGAGCAGAAGGACACTATGTGTCACATTTATTCCCTGGCAACAAAAAAAAAAAAAAAAACACAGCAACAACAGAGAAGAACCCCTCCCAAACTAAACGTGTTAATTTTATCTTGTGAGTTTATTGTGGTTTGATTTTCAGATGTGTCCTTAGGTAAACATTTACAAAGTCTGAAAGGAACAATGAGATTTTATTCTGGGCATAAAAAGGAAGATAACACATCTGCGTCTTCATCTATTCTTTAGTGTTCCTGTGATATTTCATTAAAGAGGGAACACAAAAGTAAGGCAGTAACTAAATAAATAGTTAAATACGGACCTATTTCTAAAAGGCTTCTGAGGATGCCCCTTTTCATACCCGCTCATGATTCTATCACCTGTTATCAATGTACCCGTTTTTGGAGCATTACACAGTGTTCCCAGTCTGTTGTTGCCCCCGTCCCCAACTCTTTGTTTAAAATGTACTACTGGCATTAACGTCAGTATGAAAAATTAATGAAGTTGCTCTGGTAACTATCTATTGTATTTGTAAAGTTTTCAATTGAGTTTATGTTAAAAAGGATGAGCAAATAATCACATTCTGTTCATGTCATGTTTCACAAAGTGTCCCAACTTTTTTTGGAAGCAGGGTTTTCGGTAAGGTCGATAGAAGTAGATTGAGCCTGTGACTGTGTGTTTGGTTCTGTTTATATGTTGATTTACAATGTTACAGTTAATATTTTATACTATAGGTGTTGATTAAATATAATAAATCACTTTTGAGAATTGAAGTTCTTATGGGTTTTTTTTTTGTTGTTGTTGTTTTTTGCACCTCCCTAACATGCAGCGGTGAATTATTTTGTTAATTTCTTAATAAATGTCTAGGTTAATTTGGTAAGTAGTTATTTTAAAGTGCTGGGAATAACACCCTTTTATTTATATCTTTGTTTTATCTGTTTGTTTGTTGCATTTTCATGGATTCTCTGTTGATGTGCCCAACTTCAAATGGAGACTTGTTTGTAAATGATTGTTGTTTTTTTTTTTACTCTTAATCTTCTCTGAAGGACCTTAATAGCCATGGAAAAAAGTTTTTATTACCATTGCTGTGGTCAGTTAGTTGTCAATAATCAACAAAACAATTCAATCTAGTAAAGCCATTATCTTTCAAAGTGAATTAGCCTCAGGAAAAAGAAAAAAAAAAAAAAAACAACAATTTTTTTTTCTATAAAAAGCAATTTAAGTCCCCTAGCCATGGCATAAAAAAATAAAAATAAAAAAAAGACCATCTAAATCAATGTTTTCTGACGTCTGTGTCCATCGAGTGCTCCACGCCGCTATATGTATTAATGGAGTTTGTTTGCCTCACAGCACTTTTCATTTTCCAGCTGTGATTGTCACACAGTGGTGTTGCTGTGTGTTTGCGATGTGCTGATAGGACAGATCTGAGATAGATATCCCCAGACTGCACGCCTCAGAGACCCGATCCACACAGCAGCTAGAAAAGGGCTCACCCCTGCCACCTCATAAATGCTGGCCTTGCAGAGGCATCATGGGTGCAGTAATCTCCATGCTGAAAGTATGCTCAGATGTGCCAGATGAACACAGTGAACACAGCTCTTTAGGGTGTAATTACATTCTGCTCTGTTCTGGGCTATCTATAGAGCAATTACATTTCCAAACAAAACACTATTATTGCATTATTGTGTGCAGACTGCCGTCCTTAGAGATGATACAGCAGCTTACAGTCAATTAATTGGATGGACGGGCCGTAGAGGGTGGATGTGTCTAATGTGTGTAAAACACTAGGTATTTCTGTTGTTTTGATAATTAATCTTCGAGGAATTTTCCTGCCAGTTATTTTTAGGCCTCCTCATTATTCTGCCAACCCAAGGTCACGCTAACGAAGCGCTAAGTGACTCAACGTTAGCCAGTCCGTCCACTTAACAGTCAACTTATCATGAGTTTCAATTTCCTAATTATGGTTACCATTAGTATGCCACAACAGAGCCTTAATCTGGTGGGCGGTGTCTTTCCTTGATTCGCCGTGCAGCCTCCTCTGGCCTCAAGTGATGTCTGTAGTCATAGTCTGAGAAGACACAGTTGTACCTGTTCAAGTAAATAACTCTTTAGTTTGCAGTGCTGTGTCTGTTTCGAGGAATGTCTTCAATGAAAGCGTTTTGCTCTATTACATTTCTGAAAAAGTTGCTCAAGTTTAGAGAGAGGAACAACATTACCTGAAACACATCCCGACTCTGAAACAAAGGAAGTGCTTACCGCAGCGATTTTCACTCCAACTTATCCGAAATGAGTGTGTAGGTGGGTCCTGAATTCACTTTGATCTCGTTGAGTAGCTCAGTGTACAGACTGGCAGCACTTTCATAATTAAAAACCTTCAGATTCAAGCTCGCCTAAATTTCACATGGGTGAGAACAAGAGGAAGTGCAAGGAATTGTTGTTCCCTTCTTGATGTAACTGCTGAAGCTTATGAGTGCGAGAACAAGCTCATTGAATTAATGTCTGTGCCGTAGTTCTCCTTCAATAACTTTTTTTTTTTCTGCTGTGCGTGCAGTATTTTCACTCTTTGAATTTCCCTTTGTGTTTAGATTGCGCTTTATAAATAAACTTCCCTTAGTTGGCTTAATGAGCGTTCTTCTGGTTGCACGTATCTGGATCGTACACATTTGCATTCCCAGGCATTAAGCCGATGTCCTCGTCCAGAGTGTCTAACATGAGTGAGCGGAAAAAAACAGCTCAGTTTCTTGCTTAAGGGTACTTCATCATGACTCACTGATGTGGACGGACACTTTTCCTGTTGCAGTAAACATGATTCATGACAAAGTGCAGTCTAGAAATATTTTCTGAACAGCCCTGACCAGAATTCAGCCCCCGAGCTAAACAGTGAACTTTATACACTGCGGTTTTCCACAGAATTCTTTATGAACTCACTGAGTACTGTATTACTTAACTGCTATCAGGGATCCTGTTGTACAGAGAGTGGAAGTGGCAGCAGGGCATGTTGTCGCACGGATGAGAATGTCACACCACTCATAACTCAAAAAACCAGAGGGCGTAGTGGCATGTGCCACTTTCTTTTCTGAGGTCAGCTTCCTGTTTATACACAGACAAGGTCATTTATAATCTGATGCGACAACTGTTTTACTTTACTGTTACATTTTATGGGGAAAATCAATCAACTGCACAGAGTGTACCCAAATTATTGGTATACAGGTGAAACATTACATGTTGAGCAGTGTTTTCCACACATATGCTTTTTTTGGCAGTCCGCCCAGGTGTATTAACGGCAGCCCAAGTATATTGTGCAACCCATTTTGACATTTTATTTAATTTAACTTATACTGGTGTTCTGTGCAAACTTGTGAGTGTACCTGGTTGTTGCGTTGTCATTGGGTGCACGTTGGTTTTGATCAGATACATAATTAACGTCGAGCTTCCTCCACAAGGGGCTCATCTGCTGTAGAAAACAGAATTGCGAGTTTTTTTTGGGCAACTTTATGGAAGCTTCCTGTGAACCTTGTCATATCAAAGTAGAACAAGTCCAGAAATCCACATTGGCCTATATTATAATATTATGTATTTGCTGTGCCAAATTAGGAAAGTGTTACAGTCTTCCCAGGACACAAGGTGAACATGTGCAACCCAACTGTGAGATGTTGCCAGACCAGACTAATGATACGACTCAGAATTTCTATCTTAGGAAACAGTGGGGGTCTCAGGATGGAGCAGGCCGGTCTCTTTTGATGTAGGACGCGGGCCAAGTCCTTTTTAATTAAAGCAGTGAGCCTTAAATTCAATACATTATTTCATAGTGGGCTTTGTCAACACGCCTCTGAGTGCATATGAGCACCGCGGCTGAACCGATCCAGCGCCGACACCGACAGAGGACTGATGCTGGTGTGGCGCTGCTGACATGCTGCTTTCACGCGAGCAGCACGACAGCAACAAGGTGTCAAGAGGGGGATTACATCTCCATCAAAGAACCTCAGAGTCTCGTTAGAAGGCTCCACTCTGGTCATAGAACTAAAATGAAAATAAACAGAAGTACGAGTTGTTTGTGTATACATATTATTTGCATTGGATAAAAACTGAACTCACATTAGGATTCCTTGTAATTAACAATCCACACTGCATGGAATTTGCATTGAATTGTGATGGAAGTCTTAAAGGGTGTTCACGGAGAATGCTTCTGCAAGCTATGTAAAAAAAGGGATAATGGTACTTTTGAAATTACAATAGCTTATACAACAATTTTATGAGTGGCCTAGCATGAAATTAGATCCTGCTCAAGCCCTAGAACTGCATTATTGAATTTCATCTGCGCGATGGTGTCTCTCGCTCGGCCTTAATGCCAGTGTACGGCCAGATGTGATAGGAATGAAACTGATACGGTAGGAGACTGCAGACAGAGATTAACAAATTTAATCTAGATAATCGAATAACGTAAACTAAAGCCAGTGCTGTTAAGATGTATGTGTTGGTGTAGATTGTTGCTGGACAGACCCCGACACCGATTTTCAATGTTGGTTTCACCTCTAACTCTTTGCCAGCATCTCCCCCATGCGTACATTCAGTTTAGTTTCATCAGTATGCTGGGTCATGCACATTTCCCCATCTCTGCCATCTGCCATAACACCCTAGTTTCGAACTGGATGAGCAGAACAGTCGTATTTGTCCTCACAATTGGTCACTTTACTGTTTTGAGGTGGGAGGGGTAAGTGGCGAGGGCAGGGGGAAGGGGCGAGGGGTGGTAATGGGTCCAGATTGATGCACGATGAGTGTCCATATTATGCTAATGAACTGCAACAGCCCCTTTCATATGCTCCGCAGAATGAATTGTGGTTAGCACTAATGGCTAAATTTTGCATAGGGTAATGGGAAAATCCAATACAGTCATCCAACTGCAGCAAACTAACACTATGGATCAGGCCGTAAGTTCATGGCAAGTGGCATTTTATTTATAATGCTATTTCAGCATCTTATGGACGGCATGGCTCATGAAAATATATTTAATGGCTCAACGCACACATTAGCATTTTATCATAGATAATCATTTTTTTTTAGAAAATGCAGAGTGTAAATAATATGCAACCCCAGACATCATGTCAGTATGGCTGGGCTTATGTTTTTATTAATTCTGATTCCAGGGCTGTTTAAATTGTGGCAAAATGTATGTTTTAAAGTATAATAGATAGTATTTTCTAAAAGCTACTTTATTGCAGAGATGCATTAGTCCATTAGTCCACCAGACCAATTTTAGCCAACCTATTCAAAAAGTACAACAATTAATTTGATTTGTTTGTTCAGATTCAGTGACACAACTTTTGTCAAACACAATCAAACCTTCTTGATCAAAAACACCAATCCCTCCCCATCTATTCTAAAGAGTGAAATACTGACAGCCAGAAAATACTTATCCAAAAACATCAAATGAACACAGACATTTCACCTGGGTCAACATGTCTCAAGTCGAGTCTCAAGCCATTTATTTCCTGTCAAGTCAAGTTGCAAGTCAGTGAGTTGAGTCAACTTCAAGTTCACTCACGGACACGCCTCTGATTTATTCTTATTTATTTTGAAAGATGAAAAAATATTTTCCCTTTGGGTTATTCCATACAGATTCATTGAGGTCCTCCCAGTTTGTGGAAAAGATTTTCTTGATAAAAATGTGTGTGAAACTCTCTTCAAAATCCAATCATTGGACTCCAAATAGTTTTTAAGTTATGGCTTTTTGAAGTTTGGCTCTCGGAGCTGAATGTCATAATTTTTGCGATTCTTTCTATGTGTATTCCAAACCTCACCAATCGTTTATTGAACAATGAATTGAACAATGAATCTTTTAGGGTCTATCACATCTAGAAGTCATTTGGTCCTGCGTAAAATCTTGTGAAATATAGCTTCAGAGCTGAAAACCCCACTTTATAAGATATTATGACAGTATATTTTCCCAAGAAGAATTATTCTAATCCCCTTCATCATTTAATAATTCCATTGAAAATAGCTCATTCTTCATTCATTTCACAGTGTGCAATATTACATTTAGTGGTTTCTTTTTTAGTATGATATTTTAACTGTGTTGACCTGAAGGTCTTATATCTTTGTGTGATTTCCTATTGAGCTTTTTTTTTTGTTTGTTTGTTTGTTTTCATTTCAATGTTCCAGCTTTAAATGACTTGGTTAGTTGTATACTATGTCATCTCGTTTCCTGGGTCTGGACAAAATATTCATCTTTCTTGTGAAATACGCGTTTTTATTTCTGAAGCTTTTCTGAACGAATTTCCGATGTAAGGTCAAATTTCAAATGTCAAGTTTTTGGAGTACAGCAGATTTGCAAGGTCCCGCGAATGTAATAAAATGTCTTTTACATGATTTTCTCTTGTTGAGAAAAGCCATGACATGAACTGTTAAATGTTCAGAACTATGATCGAGTTGGGAAGTGGAATCCTGGCTGTTCCGTGCTTGTTTTTACTGAAGTTAGAGTTAGATGATAATGGGGCCTTGGCATTATACAAATATTACCATGTTTTAATCCGCACTTCTATGGTTTGTCGTTTTGTACCACCTCCTTTATTTGGGTTATTTAATTTGTTTTAATACATTTTTTGTCAGTGCTCACAAGAATGTGGGATGAACGTATGTACTCAACGAGTAACTTTACACCTACCAACATCTTCTGACTTCCTTTTTTCGAGGTGTGAGTGGTACACAATGATGTCACTATTGGGCAGTGAAACAAAAATACAAACTCAATGTAATACCACCCTGAATTGAAACATAATGTAATGCTTCACTAGGGTCTGCTTTTGCAATTTTATTATGTTTTGTTTTAGATCCAGCACAATGACTATTCTACATCCAGTTCCGTTGACGACAAAACAAAAGGCTTTGTTCACCAAGAGCGAGCTTCACAGATGTTTCCACATTATATCTTAGGTTTTATTATTTATGTTTTCCGCCTCTTCTTAATGCTGTTACTTTCTTCTACCTCCTCCGTCCACCATCTGCTGCCCTCGGAACAATGACAGCCAAACAACTCCATACCAATCAATGGGAACCTTTCTGGTACATTCTTCCTTCTGCGTATATGTAGACCTCGGCAGATTGTGCTGTCTGGAACGAAACAAGGGAATCCACAGAAGACGTCTCGAGTCTCATGGGTTTAAGTAAAGAACAGAAAGTAAAAAGGCACAACATGTGCTTGTAGCATGCACAGGCATTCTCATATATACCTGCTGGAGCATGAAATACAATCAATACAGGGGACCATATGTCAAAGTGTTGCACTACAGCAGAGTAGTAGTTAAAATTCCACAGGTTACCTTAGATAGATATAGATAGAGGATACAGGAAGAGATAATACTTATCATGCTTGCATTAAGATGTCTAAAAACAATCAGACTCTTGTTTCCAAGTTTCCAACAACATTTAAAACCACTGAAATGTCAGGTGACAGTGTGTTTCATGTGGTCAGTTACAGGCAACAAGGCTGTGAGACCAGTGACCCTAGTTGCTGTCTGCTATTTGGCATTCATAATTGTGAAACCACTGAAAACCACTGATATTTAAGGAGACCTTCGACGGGAAGTTGTGGCATCTACAGCTGTGTTTCTTTGGCAACAAAACCAGATGTTTTTAACAAGACCTCGGGATATCTGCAGGCTTGTTTGTGGCAGTAAGTAAGTCGTCCTTACCCCCTAACCAAGTGTTTCCTTAACCTACCTCACTATCTCCTTATATCTATATTTCTGTAAATCTTGATGCCTCTCTCTGTCTATTTCTAATGATCTTGTGTGGCCTGCCCTCTTCCAAGTCATCATGGTGGACAGGAGGTCGTGTGGCTCGGGCACCACTTGGTGATGCCTCGTCCTGCTCAGTCGCCTCCTGGATCCACTCACTTACATAATTGTATCAGACTTTCTGTTAATGTAGCTCGTAAACTGTGATTTGTTGCTCTTTTCTGTACATGCGACATCTATTGCATGTCTGTCCGTCCTGGAAGAGGGATCCCTCCTCTGTGGCTCTTCCTGAGGTTTCTTCCATTGTTTTTTTTTTCTTTTTCACCCTGTTAAAAGAGTTTTTTTTCCATCAACATGTGAAGTTTTTCCTCACTCGAATCGAGGGTCTAAGGACAGAGGATGTTGTTTACTCTACAGATTGTAAAGCCCATTGAGGCAATGTTATTGTGATTTTGGGCTATATGAATAGAATTGATTTGATTTGATGTAACCTAGCCACAGTTTAACCACAGTTCTGTGACAGGTGAGAAATAGAAAATCCAACACGAGTAGAACCTAAAGAACAATATAGTTGCAACCTAAAGAAACGTTTGAACGTATCTGTGGTTTTGCACAGACCGCATCCTGCAACAATTATTGTTGCATTTGGGTTAGATATGAAGGGGACAAATGTTAGCATGGTGAAAGTACCGATGCAGACATGCTTGTACATTTAAAAGCTGTTGTTATTTATTTATTTAATTGTTTTCTTGTAAGCCAAAAAATCAATCGATGTGCAACTTTGTTACCATGAAATACTTACACCAAACCCCCGGGGACACATTCTGCTCAGTGAGTCACAGAAGCCAGTGAAAATACAGCGGCAGCATATTGGATGACAACAACTGTACATTAGCAGAACTAAGTGAAGTATTTGGGTTTTTCTCTGCGCGCTCACTGCCTCTCTTTGTGTGATTTAAGTTATGTGAGTGTGGACCAGCAGCTTAGAGCCGAGAGGTCGTCACTCTCGGTGTTATCGTGGGACTCTGCTGTGCTGCCTGACTTGTTTGGCTAAGGGGAACATAATATCCCTCTCGTTTTTTCTCTCCCTCTCTTTGCCCCTCATGGCTACCCATGAATATATGCATGAATCATGAGTGTGATAGTTGAGCGATTAAAGCAAATAACTTGATGCCAAGCTGTTTTTTTTTTTGCTCATGTATACGCTCACATGTTGAGATGAATGTCCGATAAAGAAAGCTCCTTAAGGTTGATTAGTTCACTCTCTGCATCATTGCCGGAAGATTTGATGAAGTAACATTTGGTGCATCTTGACAACAAAAGTCAAGACATTTCATTTTGGCACCTCGGTGCCCTGTGAAAGGACTACATCTGCTGCCTTCTATTACTTTTCGTATTTTTCAAGACTTTTGCCAGCATTTTTCTCGTTCCCCTCGCGCTCTGAACAGAATGTCTTTCCAATTGACATTCAGCACCGGTGCAGCAGATAACTCCTATCCTGAATGTTAAACAGATATGACATGGAGCTTTGATTGTAAATAATTTGGCTCAAGCTTTGGGGTCATCCAACCGAGCAGCGTCTACTTTCTCTTCATATCAAGGCCTTCTGTTCCTCCAGCTGCCGTGCTGCCCGTGTTTGAGACAGGTGTCATAGTAGCTATGTGAAACACCTTCATTCTTGATGCAATTATCCCCCTGGCTCGGTAACTTAACCTACAACAAGGCTGGGAGGCATCCCAGTGCTTCCAGGAATACGCACCGTCTGTGCCGGAATACTATGACATGAATGATTATATAGATGTGATGAGTTGACCCACTGTAATGTAGTTCTGGTTGAAAAGTGCACCGTCGACTGGAGCTCCACTGTGATAAATCAATGTGTTAAATAGGCCCATATCTTTTTGCACAAAGGGTTTTGCTGGACGATAGATCATGTCCCATCACAGCGGCTGCACAGGCCCTTTCAAAACATTCATTTATATATTGTGCGGTGCTAATGATGAACACATTTCAACCCGATTTCTTCAATAATCACAGCAAAGTTCATTTTGTTTTACTTGGAAGAAAGCAAACTCCAAAATGACTTGGCAGAAAATGAGCAGACTGTTTATTTTCTTTCATTATGCCAGCACCCACAAACCCTTGAGTTTTGCCAGAGATCTGCAGGCTGTTGTTGTAGTTCAGTTTGAACATCGTGGAGGAGTTGTGCAGTAAACCCCGCCTGTGAAAGACTACTTTTAGAAGACACCGACATCAACAGCCAGTATTGTGTCATACAGTCAATTGTACTTGGATTAAACAAGAGAACAAGTGTTATTATACGGTGCATTTATTTGAAGCGGGGAATCAAAAGTTGCACGCAAAAGGCGTCGAGCTGTTTCGATGTTGACTTGGCAGAATGTTATGTCTGCCGTGATTTGTGTCGTGTATAAACATGCATACAACCGTCCTGCGTGGCCAAACTTTCTTTCACTTATATTTGAAAATAAAAGCACGACATGTGCGCACGGTATGTTGCCGTAGTTGCTGAGAAGGTAATGGGTGTCGTCTGCGGGCAGGCGGAGTTGGACCACATGTGTACCCAGCGCGAAATTGATGCGAGCCAACATCTGTCACAGCCATCGGTGAATGTCATCTTTTTTTTGCTGATGTCAGTCAAAAAGGCAGATTTTTGCCAGTACCAATGCTCAGCAGATTAATTGGTGCCTCGATATGAAATATTAATGCGGCAGCAGCAGCACGGAAGCACAATGTATTATTTGTGAGCTTGTTCACCCATTGCTTTCTCTTTTTTAATAATACAGGCTGTTGTAAGTCTCTAAGTCTTTATCACTAGTTGTGAAACATCGCTCTCTGTGACAGTGTTATGGTTATACTTGACTTCATTCTAGCACGAGAAGAGATGGTGAAAATGAAGTGTTGAGTCAAGTGTAAAACTAACTTGTTACAGTAGTTTTTTGGCAGTATGCTGCCAGGGGATACCTGCATGTTTTGTACTTTATCCATCATTTTAAATCAATGAGTATTCATATGTGAAATGATTTTGTACCAACATAGATTTAATGAGTGATCCATCTAGAAAGGTTAAAAAAAAGTTTTTTGTCTTAACTGTGCTGATCGCCCTCCGTCGCGTATAACAGATTACGGGAGAAAAGCTGCAGTAGTCAGATCATGAATACTGCAAGAAGGATGAGGCAGCGGGGCTCAGACCAGTCCTCTCTCTCCCCCCCAAAGACAGACAAGAACATGTGTTTTACCGTTAATTAAAAATCCGGACTGGGCCCATGTTGCATGATTAATTACCTCATACCTCGCAGTTGCCCACAAACATTGATGACTCTCTGCTTGTATGTCATGGATAGGACTCGCGCCATTCATCACCTCTGTAAGGTCAAGCTCAAAGCTACATTGTGTTCAGTAATTACACGTCCCCGGTTCCTCCCGCCATGTTCTCCTGTTGCCTTTGATTTTGACAAATACACTCTTGTCCGCGTCCTACGTTGGGTTGTCGATTAGTGTTCCTATTAGAGTTTAAGATCAATATGTGCGTACAGAATAGAACAATGACTTCGAAAACTATTAGCTGATTTGTGTTGCATGCAAAATTGAGTTCCGTGCATGCAAATGGGGAAAGAACGCATTCAAACCTCCTCTGAAGAATGAGTGGTACTGGAAGTCGGAAGTAGATGAAGAAGTAACAAGAGGAACACATTCTTCTCAAGGTTAAAGCAAAATCTTCAGATATTCGATGGTTGGTCCTGAGATATTCAGCGATGACACATCACACAACTAGAGCCTCCTTTTGTGTGCCTTTCTCTGGAGGAAAAAGCATTACATACCTTTTTGGCTTTGGAGAATGCCACTGAGCAAATGTGTGTCTCCTGACACCTTGAGTTAATGATCAGCCAGCTTCCGGAGAGGCAATGTATTTTGAGTCACAAGCGAAGCATGACAATAACCTTTAACATTATCATTTACACACATATTATACCACGGGACAGATTGTCTATAGGCTGCCTTGCAGCAATAAGTCATCCGCCTCTGATAGGCTACCATCCTCATTTTTTCGTTAAGGTATGTGACTTTGAGGTGGTTCGCAGGCCAAAATCGTCCATCTTGCGGAATTTCATTTTTGTCTTTTTCAGAATGCCTCTCTCAAGGTGAAATTTTGCGAAATTGCCGAAGGCATAATGTTCCGAGATTAAAAAGAGGGAAAAAGTCGGAAAATGAAATAAAGTGAATCTTATCATGTGGCTTGTCAAACAACATTAGTTTGCGCTGAGATTCGAATTACTGCGTGCGTTTTGACTGCGGGGTAACAGTTTCAAGGCCATATCATTGCAGGCGCCATGAGAGGAATGAAATATTTTGGAGGAAATGCAGATTGACAGGCACCTAGAGAATCAAAGCTGGTGGAATACAAAGATTTGTTATGAATCATGCAGGAGGGACGTTAACTCCAGCGCTCAGCGGCGGTGTCTGCTTTCTGTCTGTTTTATTCCAACAGACTGTCATGACACGAACGTCATATCAAAGGACAGAGAAAGTTTACAACCTGTGTATTAATACAATGAGCGATAAAGCAGATGTAGACCTTGTCACATAATTAAAGAATGGTATTGTACTACCATGATATACCACAACCGTTGATCCAGTTATTTAAGCGTTCATTGGCGCTTTCAGCAGGAGAACGCGGTTATCTTTTTTTTTTATCTTATGAATGCAAGAAATGTTAAGCGTAATTCTAACTGTGATCCCCACTAGTCGTTATTATTTTATCAAGAACGCTACCTGCACAGCATCAAACCACACACAGACCACAGTTGAGATGGAAGATAAAGAGCTAGACACATTATTCCCAGTAGTTATGGCGACCAGTCCATAGCCAAACGAATGACGGATATTGGCAAGAAACGTGACTCCAGTACGTTTCCCCCACCAAGTCTGAGGGTCATTTAAAAAAATTATTTCCCTCAATTAGTCATTTAAATGTTATTGAAATGTTATTCTCTTATTTAACATGTGTTAGCCCACCAATAAGGTCCTTTTAACAGAGAAACGTCGGAATACTCTCGACAATGTCTGTCACAGCATTTCATCACCGCTCGACTCTTTGAGGGATTTAAAAGAGAAGTTTTTTTTTGCTAAGAGGGCGTAAAGGAACTCTTTACCGACATGCAATCATAATTTGAAGCCGGTACATAAAAGAGAGGAATAAAAAGAAGAAGAAAGAAAAAAAAAACAATAACTGCGACGAGAGATCAAGAGTCCATGAGCTAATCGGACTGTTGTAATGTCAGCTAAAGGGGGAGATTTCTGTAGACTGCCTGTAGGCTGTCGGATCAAAGTCCAGGGTGAGCAGTTTAATTATAAAAGATGATTTTGGCTTTCGTTGTTCTTCTGGCATTAAACTTGTTTATTGAACTTATCTGGTCAGAAAGGAATTACGATTAGTTTGTTGGTGTTAATACACCTCTTACAAAGTACCTGTCAGTGTTGTCAGACTGATCTGATACCGGTGCCATTTCAGAAAGTTATGTATAGATCCAGCTTTTAATGATGGATTTGTGTTATTCATGATTTGCTGGCAGATATAGTGAAGCGGTGGTGACGCACCACAGTTGAATCTGTGTCAGAGAAACAGTAGAATATGAGAGTTAATCCATTTTAGCTGGATGTGTATAGAGGTCATTTTGGCTAACAGGTTAGACGTATGATTGTGAATAACTTGCCGTGCTGACTGATACGTCATAGCTGTATGTATACATTAAAAAACTGCCAATATAATTATCTGGAATTATCTAGTTTTGTAAGATATTGCTTGTTATTCATAAACACGCTCAACAGCACTTGAACGTCCTTCCAGGAAACTTTCTTTTAAAAGCTTTTTTTTTTTAATGAAGCACAGCTTGCAAAACAAAGGAATACAATGAAATATTAACATGGAATCAACACGCAGTGATCCTTAAAAGAAAGTTGCCAACATTGTGTCAGCAGCGCAGCACAGCAGCCCTCTCTCCTCCTGGGTTTCAAGACCCATCACAGATAATCACTGACTGCTTGCACAGTCAACTCTGCCTGCTGTAGATGTACTTAATTAATCCCTTCCCATCCAGCGACGGGGCTATGGGGAAAAAAAAAAAACAGTCGAGGGAGCTTTATTTTGTGTACAATTAAAGATGCCCTTCCCTCAAATGTCCTCCTCAATCAATGGCACAGGAGGAGGAACAAACTGATGCAACCTAAAGAGACCTCTGCAAAGGGAAGGGCGAAAGTTTGGATTTCGTGGATGACCTTCAGAGGCCTTTTGGAGCCTGTCAGTCCAGCCTGTGCATCGTGGTGGTCTGCATTATGTATCGCACTATGCTAAGGTAACTGTAGATGTGTGTATACCCTCTTGCCGAGCTCTTGTGTGTGTGTGTGTGTGTGTGTGTGTGTGTGTTCATGTTTTCTCAAAATTCACTGAGGCAAGAGAGGGAAGAAAACAGGAAGCGGCTTCCTGCTGCCGTCCATCAGAGTTAGATGTATGAATGTACAGGCTTTGCACTCTGGTGGATGCCGGGCAGCGAACATGCTCATTCTTCTTCTAGAAACAAACATGCTCATGACCTTCGGTATAAATGACCAGCAAACACAACTTATCATTTTCACCAGCTGAAGAGTTAACTGTGACGGACAGCTGGCTCTGACTCAACGCCTTATACACTTGACAAATTCTGCAGTTTGTTAGCTTTGCATTAGACATCCTATATATTCTCTTACACACCGGGTCATAGCTGAGCTAATGAAGGTCAATCAACGATGCCTTAACAATTCGCCAATTAGGCATGTATGCAAACACTACATTACTTTCTAAAAGATATGTCAGCGGGGCTGACTGACGAGCTCTGCCGGTAGAACAATGTTTCTCACCTTCCGGAGTGATGAGGTGAAATGCATGTGCCATTTATATTTAGCACATAATATATTCATGGTCGTAGTACCAGTTCTGTTTAAATGGCTTTTTCACAGCTTATCAACAACAATGAGGTGAAACAAATCCACAGACACTTAACACCTAGATGCTCGTTTTGCCATTGTGTGTAAAAATGAAAGTCAAAAATGTAATACAGTTGTTAATTATTGTGACAAATAGAGGCATCGGATGCATTTGCTTTGAATTCTGGTGAATCATGCATCATTAAGATCGTCCAGTCATCCTACGAATAACTTAGCCCTGCAAAAAGAGACGAGTAATGACATCATATGCCTGTGCAATCTTTTTTAAATGAAGTATAGTATGTAATAACTATTACATTCCCAAAGCCAAGTGAGTTAATTCGCACATTTAGCTCCGCCACTTCACATCCCGCTCTGCCAACTAGGCAGCAGAGTCTAGCAGAATGTCTTGTCACGATTATCCTGGCACTTAATACACACTGGAATCACTTCACATTCTGTTAAGAAAGACATATTTTTATAGCAACACAGAGGGGACATATCTGTTTTTTTTTTTTTTGTTTTGTTTGAAACAAACAACCTTCAGTGAGGTAATCATAAATCATAAGATCCTCCTGCATCAGTAAAGGTGAATTAAATAGTGGGCTCCTCATCTCCTTGTCATTCATGATTATGGAATCCATAGCAGTTTTACACATCTGATTTAGTGTTTTTTTTTTTTTTTTTTGGGGGCAGATGCAAAGGCAGGACCAGCCTTCAGCCATGCTGACACTCTTTTGATTTTAAAATGACTCTAAAGTTGTGAGCTCCCCCTTGTGGGAAATCAAAATAAAATCGTGAAATCTATAATGGACAGCACGTGTTTGAGCTGGAGAGCTTCTTCAAGTCTCCCAGGTGAAGATTTTCATGACTATGCCGATAATGGAAATTCCCCACGATTAAGTGTTGTTAACCTCGTCCGTGATAGTAATCTCACATTGACCCGTCCCCACTGCCATCCTGCCTTTTGTATTTATTTCAGAATAGAGAACAGAGTCTGAATAATAATCTGCTGTTTATTTTTTCCACCCCAGTCTGAACCAACTCTGCGGTTCATTGTGGGTGAAAGCATTTCAGGTTTTATCTAGACAATGGCCTTGCAAGTTGCAGCTGGGAGGGAGATTTATCATACATGCACACACACTTTCAAGGCCGCAGCAGGAGGGAGGGAGGGAGGGAGGGATGGATGGATGGATGGAAGGCGGTGGTAGGATTAATTCACGACAAATCCCAGTTCTCTAATATCCTCACTTTCTAGGACCGTGCTCGCAGGTCTAGCAGTCACATTGCCTCGTCTGGGTTATGTCAAAGATCATTAAGTTCAAATACTCCAAAAATAGGGATGTCAGGTGTTGGCAAATGCCAGATGTAATGTCTATAGACCTGCCCCTGGGAGAGAGCAAATACAGTATTTTACAACATCGGGGGTAATGGTGGTGAATTTAAGGTGTCAGATGTGACATTCTTTTTATACACAGTGACAGATGTTGTTCAGGGATACACAAAGAGCGAGCGAAAGGGCGTGTGGTGTACAGAGCAGCGACGACACTTTCAGCTATTTCACCCCTTCGGCACCCGGCTCTTACAAAGAGACTGAAATAGTACAGAGAAGAGAGAAAATGTACTAGGGTGCATTCATTCACCACTATTTAGTGGAATGAATGTAGCAGCAGAGCTGACACGGGGGTCAGCTGTGGTGAATGTATTCCACATTTCACTGCTTTTGACAAGAACAGCAGTAACATAACGATGCTAGAAGTGGCTGGCCCGCACCGGTATATATAAAAAAAACAAATACTGGTGTGTTGCCCCAAGGATGAATTCAGCCCCAGAAGATGATGTGAAACCATGTGAGCAGTCTGCAGCTGCAAAAAAAGAACAAAATAACGTTTGGGCCGTGAGAATATTCAGTTACAGTGACCCATGCCAGATGGGAGGATTTAAATAATTAGATCGACTGTTCCAAAATGGAAAGGTCACAGGTTTAAGTCTTTATACAGACATTCGGAGACTGTTTTCACAAGCTCTCCGAGTGCCCTTCAGCAACACCCTCTGCAGACATAAACAAGTGGCACCTCGGATAGAAGTTTCCAGTCAGTCTGCATGTTGTCATCAACACTGTTGCAAATTAAGACACATTTGCACAATAGATTTCCACTATTCTTCTTAAAATGACATGCAAGATATAGTCCACTTAGTCTATCTACATCTCCTGTAACAAATTATGACAAATGATGCATTTATACAGAAGGGAGGCGCTCGGTATTGAACTGACAACCACGTGATAAGAGGACAACCAGCTCTCTACACCAAAAAACTGTATTCAAAAAAGACAACAAAAAAACTACAACTACACAACACTTTTTTTCTTTTTTTTTGGTTTTATATTTCTACAGCTGGTTATATTCGT
This sequence comes from Sparus aurata, assembly GCF_900880675.1. Lineage (NCBI taxonomy): Eukaryota > Metazoa > Chordata > Actinopteri > Spariformes > Sparidae > Sparus > Sparus aurata. The sequence goes on from NC_044205.1 coordinate 25,563,214, forward strand.
GGTTGATTGTATACTATTGACTAGCAAATCACGTAGCCCAACACAACTGCACTCTCCACAGAACAAATTAAGGCAGCTGATCAACGAGGGAGCCTGAGAGCTGAGATCACCTTCAAATAAAAAGAGCTAATTAATTATTATCACGAGGAACGGCAAAGCCCGTGTTTCAAACAGCGAATGCTCATTTCTTCCTGTCAGTTACAGAAGGTAGAAAAGGTTAATAACCTCATTGTTTAATTTGAATCTTAAATGAAAAGATCATCCTCGATTCTTTTTTTTTTCTTTTTAATATATGTGCTTCCTCTGTTGGCAACTGATTAATAATTTTGTGTATTTGCGTTTTAATTAGTTTTATGCCACTTAACATGGGAGTTTTCAGCAGTGCAAGGACTTAAAAGTGTAGCACACATCTTTTAAAAAATGGGAAATCACAAATGTTCATTTGTTCTCACGAAGTATGCTAAAATGTCAGCCCCACTAACACATTATTTTCACATTTTGAGAGCCTTTGTTTATTCGATGGCCACCGCTCTGAAATAGATGCTTTCTTTACTTCTCCAATCTTAATTCACACCTCGCATCAACACAAAAACACAGACGGAGTTTTATTTGTATAGATGTAATTGTTCTGCAAAATAACATATTATATTTGGATGAATGCACTTCGTATCTTTTTACTGGTTTGTGAGTTAACTCGATTTACTCTTGTTTTGCTTAAAGCCTCCCAAAAATATTGTTACCCTCGAAATGTTTCACATTCTTCAGTTCTCTGTAAAGCGCTGCGGGATCCACAGTATACACGTACGAATCTGATTTTAGTCATGCTATTTCTATTTTAATTACATAGACCATTTTTTCATTGTGGCACTTCAGATGCGCCATCTTTATTATCATAGCATTACTGCAGGCTATAAAAAAAAACAAAAAAACACATACTGTAGATTTACACAGATGCAATCATGGGTGAAATATGCGATGGCCTTTGAGCCGTTTTTCTAGCTAGCAAAAGAGATAATAAACTTGACATATAGTGGGACATTTTTGCCTTTCGCTGTCCGCATCTTCCTCTGTAATAACATGTTTCTGTCGTGCCAGCAAATTAAGATATGACGTGACCTGAGGTTTCAAGAAGGGCTTGCTGCAGAGCCTGATCTGTGATGTTTCTTGGGGCAGATTTGAGTTAAACTAGAATACCTCTTGTGCTGTTAAATTGGAAACACTTTGAAGCTACTGTGTTGTTAATTCTCCTACGATTGAACTTGACAAATAATTCATTTTGTATTGCATTGTTCTGCAGTGCCTCAAATTACAGCTACTTCAGTACTTATCCTTCATCTCGTTGGCATTTTTCTTCATTAGGCTGTGTACCAGTGTGCCAGCGGTGCTATCTCATAAAATAAAGACATAAAGGGAGTCTTTGAAGCACACACCTTTAGTACCCCCTTTTGGTAGCCGATAATAAAAGAACAAATTATTCTCCAATGTTGGGCAGCACACTCGGGACTACGTATCTGCACGTCGGTGTATTCAGAACCGGAGTGCCGAAGTCCTCCAAGAGCCTTTCATTATTATAATTGCCATGTCTGTCCATCACATGGGTACTCCCAAAAGAACATTATCTCACATCGTACAACTATATGAGACTTAGCATGGGAAATATGCACATTTCAATTTGAAGCATAAATCGCATCATGCACTCAACTCAAACTTAACATTCAGCCTTGCTGGAGCTCTTGCTGGTTTAACTGCAATGAAAGCATATAATTTGCAAAGTAAAGCCAATGCACTTACACAATCAGGAGGAAATAAGGATCATTGCTGGACTTTTACTATACAATAACCTGTGACAGTGCTTCCTTAAGATTGAATGAGAGTGGCGGAAGTGTCACACAGGCTCAAAGACGCTTTTGTATGTTTTGCAAGTGCACAATGCCGGGACATTTCTATGTCTCTGCCGTCATTGAAGCCTGAGTACAAAATAGATTAGTGCACAGTACAGAGTGTGGAAAATGTCTGTTTCTCTTACATGTAAGGTTTCTCAAGATACAAGAAAATGCTCTTTTATTGAACATGAAATGTAACCTTTACAATGTATTACCTGTAGAACAAATGATGACAATTGTTCAATTAGTTGCATACATCAACAAATATATACAGCAACGTCACATACTGTAACAGAAATACTAAAGGCCTTTGCCTCAAACCCATGTGTCTTCCCACCCCCTCCTCTCTCCCATCATAATGCTCCCATCCATCCATTGTTCCCTCCCTCTGGCCCTTCCAGCCTTTCTACCGTCTTCCCTCCATCTCACTCCCCTCCGTCTAACCTACTGTTTTAAGCTCCCTATCCACCCTGCCCTCTTCCACAAACTCTCAAGGTTCCAGGTGGGTCCATAAACCGAGCTTTAGTGGTAGCACAGCTGGCATCCTGCCTGAGAGCATTTGATCTTTCAAGGGCTCTGAAAGAATAGCGCTCTCCAAAGGGAACTCTCTTGTCGGAAGCCCATTGATGCCCGGACGCATACAAGCAGCAAGGTGTTCCCCCCCTGTAAGCGATTTTTCAGGTCCGCTTTAACCTGTAAATACAAGAAAAAAACATATTAATAAACAGACGAGTGGATGCAGGGCCCTGCAGGTTGGATTTGAATTAAGTCAAATGCTTGTATTACGTGTTTCGGTATCATTTTCACTGCAGAGAAATCCCTTAACAGTTCACACTGGAGACTGGGATGGTCGGACCAGTGGCAGCCAGTTTACCAGTTGCCCCCATTGGCCCACCTCTGGCATCAGGCCCATCAGACATCAGATGCTGCTGACACACGTCCTGAAACACATTCAACTCAACATCAATTTAGACTCGAGCACTTGTGAAAAAGATTGTTACTCGCTCTAATTCAGCTCATTACCTTTTAATCTTGAATGGCCATTCCTGTAGCACCTCATTGCTCTGGGGAAAAAAATAAAAAATGTCTGCAAGGAGCTGCAAATTGCCCACATTACCTGCCTCATCTCAAGCTGCTGCCTAAGGGCTGAGCACATTGAAAGCCCACTACAAGGTCCAGGTTCTGGAACCTCCTCTTCAGGCTCTCCAGCAGGCCATCGATATTTGGATCCATCGCTTCAAATTATTGAATTGGAACTTCTTGTTAATATACAAACCACTTAACAGGCTTCTAAACCAAACACATCCGCCAGCTAAAACGGGCCCAGAGCTCACCCCTGGTCAGCCCCTCTTCCGGTCTACCTCTCCGGTCCCTTTCCTCCTCATGGACAGTATGATAAGCCTGAAATACTACAGGGCTGTCCAGGTCTGTATGGAGCTTTGACAAGAAAAGACCCAGGTGACTGACAGTCCTCAGCATCCTTAATTGCCTGGAGACAGGTCATTGTTATTCAGACGGTTTGAAAGAATTAAACATTTAAATAATTAAAGAATATAATATTGGAAGATAAGTACATGGACTTCCAGATTCAAGAAGTTGACATTTTCCTTTTGAAACACCTTCGACAGTCTGCTGAGTTTGAAATGGCTCTAACTCCACTGCAGGTTTGAAATGGTCGTGGCTTGTGACTGTCAGTGCGTGTCCTTCACTTCCTAAAGATATTTAGAGCTATGATGAGATGAAAGCATATTCACCCTCAATGAATACAGTAATAGGTGGCTGTGATTGTTAGTACATCTGAGAGCATAGAGACCTGACTGCTTCTTGTATTCGAGGTGGTACTCACCATGGTCAGCTGTGTAGTAGAGCTATACAGTACAGTATAATAACATAGAAAACAAAACAAAAAACAACAGTTCATGTCAAACGTTTGGTTTAAAATAATACATTGCTGAGGATTATAATGTGAAGCAAATTGAAAACAGGTTGCGATGAAACATCATCCCGATATTCATTTGGTTTTAATCGTGCGGTCACTCCTGTGGGACTCGTTCACGACACTTTCAGACGATATACCTATTTAAATGCAAAAACAAAACACAGAAACTTGAGGCCAACAATTGAATATAGCACAGGCATAGGTATATTGTCACTGAAGAGTAACCCCTGTCTCCTTGACAGGATGGCCTAATTAATGGCAAGGATAATTAACTGAGTCCCATTTCATTGGGCACAAAGTGCAAGGCAGCAGCCCTATTATCCTGTTGATAACTGAAGTGTCCTTCCTTTCATCTCCACTCTTAATGCCATCAAATACCATTACTGATTGTCCAATTTACAGAGTGCTCTGGGATCTCGCTGCTTGTTGAGGCAAGGAAGTGCATCGCAAATACGAGGTGAATGCTCAGTGAGGTGCAATCAGCAGGGGGGAATCGCATCACACCCACATTTTCCACCTTACTTAGGTTGGCTGTTGCAGAACGCCAGTATGGGCTGTCGTATCTGATACCTGGGATGTTTTACACTTAACAGGGCAGTGTTGAAAAGGTAAGTTTATCAGAGTTTGGCCTTCCCTGAGTTTCACACACATTAGATTATTTCAGTGCTGGACATGGGTGACTATGAATTCAAAAGAAAGCTATTTCAGCCCGATGGTGGCAGGAGCGAAATCCAGACGCTTTAGAGATTGTTGAAATGGGGGTCAGAGACGCGTAACCTTGGTGGCTCAGGTAAGTGAACCAAGATTGAGGCTAACCCTGATACAGTGTGATAACACATATTAGCTGCAATGTAACCGTCTGAGATATGGAATAGATTTAGACCTATGGTTTCAATGTAATCACTGAAAAAAAACAGGTGAATTTCCTGGATAAAGTTTTTTAAGATTGAGCTTTAAATTGCATAGGACATCTAAAACCAATATTGTTCCTGTTAACGTAAAAATACGGCCAATGCTGACAGTGTACATTCAATTTATTTAAAACATTTATATTATAAATTTAAGCATACATTTTAAAAACATAATATATTTCTATGCAATTATATGTGATTTTTGTTTTGGATACTTTTAACATTTTATAGGTGTTGTTTGTTCCTTTCACTCTAGAATAAAACTGTTTACCTGCAGTGATGTTTCTTCTTCTAGCTGTGAAACAACACAAGGATCATTTTTTATTTTCTCCACAACGAAGCGTCATCCCTGATTCTAGTTCGGAAAAATATATGTATTTATACAACATACGTTTTCTGCAAACCGCTGATATTTTTAGATTTGTTTGTGTCACAGGTCTATGTACCATATATACATATAGTGGCATGCAGACGGAGGGGATGGTGGTGGAGTTAGATGAATATATATATATTTTTTTTCTCCAGGTTTTCTGTTCAAACCACTTACCAGGTAGTTTTTGAACCTAGACCTAATCAGACCATAACCACAACACGGTCACAAGATAAAAGTGAAAGTTAAACCTTAAAAAATGTAAGATAGCAACAAAAAGAAAAGAAAAGTTTAAACAAAGCCATGGTTTTGCTGAAGTGTACATTGCTATCATTTATTCTTGTCGATCTATTGCTTACAATACTAGCATTTCAAGGTAGAATTAAGTGTCATTCTGTCCATATACAATTGCAATTATAGCGTAACAGGAAGAATTGCTATTGTATGAAATGTATAAATCTTGGGTTTACTGTCCTGATGATCTTGTTCATCACACGTGTTAGTCAACTGATCACATTGCACTTTCAAAGCATGATCTCCTTCATTAAATATTCCAGTGTCAGAGAGATGTACCATAACACATTGTATACACCTGACTTTAACACAAAAAGATGGCAACATGTTTTGGATGGCGTCCTGAACAACAGCTGCATGTGCAAGTTTTTATTTTTTTTTTTCACAGTGCTGCAGGAATTTTAAAAGGCAACAAACTTGTCGCCACATTGCAGACTATAAAGTGTTGCTGATGCCGTTTGTAATAAAAAAAAAAAATAAAATAAAAAAAGTGGCTGAGCGAAACAAATGCTTTTTTGTGTTGATGAAACAGTTGCGACAGTTGTGGAAGCATTAGCGGTGTGGGTTTATATTCTTTGGGGATTATGAGGAATCAACACAGCTGCAGCGAAGGTGGTGTTAACATAAGCAGATGTTATTTGTTTTAATACTTTGTGTGTACGTGTGTGTGTGTGTGTGTGTGTGCTGTGGGGAATTCTGAGGTGCAGTGTTGAAATACAGTATTCATTTTCATAGAACTATAGGTCCCATATTCTGCTTTCATTTGTTTTGAAGAATAAATAAGTAAACGTATATTTATTGAATTAACCTCCCCCCAGGCTACAGTCACAGTATTGGATTCTGAATGGCTCATAACACACACTGCTGCTGTCAAATGAGCTACATCTCCTAAGTGGAGGGTTTCATTGTCCGATGCAGCAAAGTATTCCCAACTGGCGTTTTGTCAATGTTGTCTCTGGATGTGAGTGATATGTCGAAAACATCTCTGCTTATTTAAATTCCCCGTGTTAGGACCAAATTAAATCTGCCAAAAGACGAACAGATGTGTGTTTTTTATTATGTTTTTTTTTTTTTTTTGTGTTGCTTCGGTTTGTTGTTCAGCTGCACCCTTATCTTTTAGGTTCATCACAGGTAACATTGTTGTTGACACTGTATAAATCTTGAAAATATTTTGTCCACACATACATATTGGTAGATTTCCATCTTTGCAAAAAAAAAAAAAAAAACAAGATATTATGAGATTGATTGGAGTGCGAGAAAACACAGTCCATTACTGCGAGCGTGACATGTAGGACCATTAGCATTCATGATCTGTCCATGTGTGTCACTTGAAATGAATACACCGGTCCGGCTTCATCTCCTCTCCATGAATATAAAGGTGAGCAGATTGCTCATGTTCTGATTACTTCAGGAGATAACATATGCATTAAAGGAACATACCTGGAACTTAACCAAGGTCACACCTTAGATATACAACACAAACCAGACCGTAATATTGTAGCTGCAGTTTAATATCTAACAAGCAATTCAGTGTGGTGAGAGATAACTGGGACATGATGTATAGCATGTGCCAAGTTGCGTTGTCTGACTTATTTTCCACACCACCTTTATTTTTTTATATCCTGTTTCAAATAAATCCTGTATTGACATGGCCTTATCGTGTCCGACCCGCATCGCATTCTTGAAAGAGACACTTGAAGCCGGCATCACATCGGGAGCCAATACAACCTCGTGCTTGTAAACAGTGAAAAAAGGACAGCTCTCCGCCTCCTGCGGCAGGGATTCAGGTACGGGATGCTCCGTGCCGTTTTTGAAAAAGTGCTGATCCTGATGTAATATTGACAGGCGCTCAGCCAGGCGAGGTCTTTGGGTCTGACACATTAAGGTCATATTACTTCCCCCCAACCTTCTCTGCCTCTCCGACTGAGCTGAGCGCTAAAGATAGCACTTGGCCAATACAGGATCCCAACTGTTACCATGTCAATGATTAAAAATTCATGGAGCCTTTAATGTTAAACACGACAAAGGACAATGGGACGACACAGGTTTGAGACACGTGTGTTTGAAATCAGTGTAAAGCCAATTCATGAAAGGAACCTGTCAGCCTGTCAGCTTCAGAATGGAGGTTGTAGAGGAGTTAACATATTAACACTCATCTAAAATTAAAACACAACATCAGGTTTGATGATCCTAATCAGATGTTATGATTCCATGTCATAGCCCTCCTCAGTTTGACTGACTTTATCTTATCGAAGTGTCGGAGCAAAAATTCAATAAACCGTCTTGGCAGCATAAATAATGCAGTGCAGGCTCTTAGGGTAAAAAGGAGAGGGTTATAAATATGAAACATATGAGTTGTATTGACAAGGCCTAGCCAAGCTGGCACCCGTCATCGGCAGGAGAGCGTCCAATGAAACAACAGACAAGTGTCCTTTATCATCTCTGCCCTCCATCGGACCTCTGTAGGTCACATGTGTGCACATCTTTGGAAGGTGAAAGCTGCTCATGGTGGGCTCTGCCAAATACTGCTTACCGTAATTATTGGAAAAGGGTTTCTTTCTTTCTGTCTGTCTGTCTTTCTGTCATTCTTTCTTTCTTCCTTCCTTCCTTCAACAATAAATGAAAGACATAGGGAACAAGGAGAACCTGTATATATTTTGGGCAGATTGAGTGATGGGCTTCATGTGCCTACTCCATACTGGCTGACACAGAATGCCCTCAGCAATAAAACATATACATCCTCTGGACGGTTTTCACCCATGCCTCTATTTTTGATATAGTAAACAACAGCACCAGCCTAATGCAGGCCACTACTTTTATCACATCCTGACTTGCACGTACACAAAATAATGAATAAATACAATGATGCATGTTCAATATTTTCTAATGGGAAGGGGAATAGGACTCTTTATTTTAATTCAGAGAGCTGCCATGATTTTTGAGCTGCCGTCAAGGGATAATTGTTACCCGGATCGATGGTATTTCATTCCTCGGCCCAAATGATTTCTGACCAGTCACAGTAGCAATGAGTTCCTTTACTCATGGGCGTTCATCTAAAGACAGATTAATTGTCCACGGACCAACTCTAGTTACAGTCCTCAGTGCTTAAGAGACAATAACAGCCAGTCCCATAAATCAAAAACATGTTAGTAATTAGAGTTGTGAGTTGCACATCACCATTTTAAACAAGGATCTGAAGCATTTCACTGGATTCAGAAGAATACAACATACAAACAGCACTTATTAGACATTAAATCAAGAACGCATTAAGGACCTGATAAAATGATGATGCGAATAAATCGACCCATCAGCCTCCCACTACTTTAAAAAAAATGTGTGCACTGATGGAATTCCACGCCTCCTTTTTGAATATCCTGCAGTTTGGAAAATGTTTGACAGACTGTTACGATGCAGGAGGTTTGAGTGGAGCATCATCCCAAGGCAGCGTGCAACATTAACTCTTTCAGTGCACGTTAGAAGTTACTGTAAAGTGATTTTTGAGGATTTGTGTTGTTTCCATGCCACATCAGATGGACACATAGTCCCCTATGAAATCACCTTGAGAAAGAGTGACATTACTTCTTAGTCTGGTAGGGCAAAGTGTAGTTCAGTTTAATAGTACATCACCCTGTTTAAGTTTGGACGAGCATTTAGGGAGTACCTATCTGCGATTATGATTACACCAAAATATAGCCCCAACATTAGCCCAGTGTTGGCAGTGTGTTTGCTTTTTAGTGGTAAAATAAAGTATTTAAACATTTCAGCGCCATCGGCTGTTTTTTGGTACTACTAACTTTTTAAAATCCAACCTTTTTTACATCAACATGTAGTTGGATTTCGTCAGGTATGGTTAGATGACACAGAAACTTACAAATCCAACAATGAGATGGTTAACCATTGATCTTTTCCAAAAACAACATTAACCAACCTTAAGTACTTGATGAATTGGTAGTTTAAACTCAAACCATAATGTTACCACTTGGCCTTTGTTGCCACTTGGTTGAGTTTTGAAAACATTTGCAGTCATGCTTCGAAAATGACAAAGCTGACTCCTCCGTCACTCTATCCCAGCATCATCTGATTTTCTCCTTTGCTTCCATCAAAATGAATACTTCTGCTATAGAGCTTCGCCACTGGAGCATAAATTGTGTTTAAAGACACTCGGTCAAACAACATATGCTGACATTCTTCTCAAGAGTGTCAAAATTATACGCTACATGTCTGGGGATGTTTTAGAGGTTTTTTTTTTTTTACCATCTTTATCAGACTGGCTGAAAAAAGTCCTCATTGGGAAAAAATAAATAAATAGTCAGGCTAAAACAAAAGCCTATCTGCTTTTTTTCCAGGATTCAGCTTTCACCTGTTGCCATTCATATCACCTTTTGCATAACACTTTCAGAGTGAGAAAACGTGTTGTTCTCACTGTGACCTTCCAAGCAGAGCAGTCTCATGAACAGCACATGGTGGTTTTGTACTTCCAAAAAAAGGTAGGTGGCTCTCGTCTTTTCCCAATTTTATCACCCTGCTGTCTCGCTTTTGTCACTTTTTTGTGCCATCACCAATTTTGTCATTACACCCTCCTGCCGCTGCCCTGCAATCCTCAGTCTGCTTTTTGACATCGTCCTGGCACTCAGCTGCCACCTTTTTCTCACTGACGGGAAGCCCAACACAGACAAAGAAAATGCACTTTTGTAAATGGCCTGACTAAATATCCTAGCTAAAGGCCGCCTTTTAAGTCGGCAGCATTTAAGGTTCAAGTGTGTTTGCCATTTTGACAGTCTAACTTCAAGATATGAAAACCATATTTTTACAGGGAGGAGGAGCTTTTCAAGACTTTTTTTATGCGTCTTATTTTTATTTTTGATTCCATTTTATTCTCGTGTACCTTGGAAGTCTAAGATGTGGACATAATGTCGCAGAGACCGGATGGACACATTCAAAAGGATGACATTTACTGCTGTGCTATGTAAGTATAACGCAGGTGAAGGCTCTTACTAACATTCAGTGACATTGACATTTGAAAGCTTACACTTCAAGCTATTTCAGATATTTTTTTTGGACAATGTATTGCTGAATAGATTAATTTGTGATGGTAGGTGAAGTCCTTGGCAAAGTGCAAACACGCTCTCAGTCAACAGTGAGAGTACTTTAGGATTTTACATATTCCTTAACTCATAACTTGTTGCAGGATGATTAATTAATATGGTGCAATATTTTAATTTAAAAAGAGACACGTCTTAATAGCTTTCGTACAAACAAGAAAGAGGTGTACTCCCTTTCATATTGCTTCATGTAGTTAGTGGTTGGTTTCAGAAACACTGCCCCTAATCTAAATTAATAAATAAAATACTTTATTACCTTTAAATGATTATTTCACTGTGTAACTTGTCTCACTGAAATTGGTGCTTAGTCTATCCAGGGCCCACTGGAAGAGCCTGCTACAGAGCTCTTCTTTATCTAAAAACATAAAACCAGGGGCAAGGTTCAGCGTTTCTCAAGTCTGCAGCACTCTTATTTTTAGTGTAGTTTAGGTTTGCTGGTAATGTGAAAAGACAAATCAATTAGCTCTTGAGTCAGACCGGTGGGATCCTGTACAGTCTATAGTTAGTGTGCATTGCTTTGGTAGAAATCTCTTCAGTTTTTTACATTTTATCGACCAAAGTGTTGTGTGAATGATCAACAAAATACCACAGTTTGAGAGAGAAAATAATAGTTACTTCCAGCTGTACGTGATCATTATTGTTGTCTGCAGTCGCCTGCCTATTGTGTCGGAAACCTTGAGCACCGCTGAAGGTTTTCCCAAAGTATTTCATCCATCTCTCTCCTCTTGTATCTTGAGATCCTGTAGGGTTGATACTGAGCACCCCAAGGAGCTCGTTTTTTTTTGGCGCAGAGCCCAACATCAGACATGTCAGTGCATCAGCCCCGGGCTCTGTGTCTAAACAACTTTTTGCCAAACCTTTGCTTGAACTCAAACTACTTTCACACCTGGACAGAGGCTTGTCATTACCATCCGAATGCTCCGTTTGAGTGATTGCGGCACACGCGTGTCACTGTGAGCTGCGCCGTGGTAAGACGCCTTGTTAGCGAGAAGAGAAGATGCTGTTGTATTATGGGATGTCTGTTGAGCTACAGGCAACCCGCGGAGCTTTTTATCTGGCTGTGCAACCTGGCCGGATGGCATTCTCTTGGCACGCCATCCTTGTGACTGGCCACTTGGCTTGTGGCCCAGGGATATTTGGCTCGCTGTGCATAGCAGAGTCACCCCATCCCCCTAATTCCCTACTTTACTTCTCACTCTCTCTCCCTTCTTCTCTCTCTTGCTCTCTCGCTGGCCACATGCCTAAGGACAACTGCAGTGCTTTGTGTGGCCTAGTGGGTCTCTTTATACTGGCTTCATGACCATGGCTGGTAGGAAGACAGTGCCATGATAGCTACAGACAACCGCACAATTATACAACCCAGTCAGTCAGTCACTGCAAGGTGGCTCTTTGCAATGCATGAGGCCCTATCAGCTGTGACTTACCAAGGCGCCGGTGTAATTCAATTGTAGGGATGGCCTTGGGTGGTGCAGAATCAGGGGACATACAACAGCTTATTAACCACCTCTCTGACTGTCTATCAAATTGATAGCTCACTCTTAGTGGCATCTCATTGACATTGTGTTGAATGTCCTGTGTCTGCCCTGCTTAATTGAACACAGAATTACCCTATTTGGACACGCTTAGCAGAATGGAGCTTAACGAACGTGGAAAATAGAAGATGAGATCAGAGCTGACCTCTGGAACACACTCCATACACAAAAGCCAGAGGCTGCAGTCGGAGAGATTATCTAAAGGGGGTGGTATGAACATTTTGTAATCTGTCAAATGCTGGCATTGCAAAATACATGTAGAAAAAAATGCCACATTCCGATTCCTGATATGCTTTTTTGTAGTGCTGCTATATTTTTCAGGATCTTTGTCAAATTGCAAAATTTGGGGGGATTTTACTCCAAAATGGATGCATCAATCCCACATGTGAATTAATTCAATTTGTTTCTTGATGCGATTAAATATGGGGCTGTAGGGATTTGTTAACAGGCTGATGAAGCGAGGTAAGATGAGAGTAGACACATCTTAAATGTTTCATGCACATATCCTTTGATCGACGCTCATACCTCTTGTTTATTTGCATTGTGTGCAGGGTGAAAGCAAGGACAAGTCAGGAAATGTAATCACCCGTACAGGATGTATGAGTTTGGCAGCATTTCATCTGTGTAACGCCACACTGAATGGTGCAACTTGTATGACTCGGCTAATGAAAAGGCATCTAGGACTGTCGCAGTCATTTAAACACCTTATGTTGTAACGGCAATGCTTTGTCTTTGTTTGGTAACTGAAGCACTCCTCGTAATGGAGCGTGAATTCATGGAGGTCTAGGTATGATCATTGCCAGCTGCGCAACTGGAGAAGTGGTGCATTGAGAACTTACTAGTATTCCAGTGTATCTACGTACGCATCATTCACCTGAAGGGGACAAACAGCTGTCATGCATTAAAGGAATAATAAGAGACTAAGCTGATTAGCTCTCTTCCCAACCTAGATGAGAACATCAGTGTAAAGTCAGTGTGTGCATCTGCACCCAGGGGACAGTTCACTCATCCTAGCACGAAGGCTTGAAAGCAAGCTGTCAGGCGATGCAGCTGGGAAGGAAAACGCCTCTGTTTGAGTTGCCGTTTTAACATCTGTAAGTGTGAAACCCCCTTTTTTGATGGCACCTCGGGGCCTTCTCCAATCGTGTTTCTGGTGACAAGACCAGGTCAGCCAGAATATGGTCCTTTCCTAACATGACCATGTGGTTTTGTGCCTAAACCTAACCGGAACATAAGCACAACATTGTCACAACATGGAATTAATAGCTGAACTTACAGATACTTAAAGTAGCAACAAAATCATTTGGGAAAGTTTCAATATATCAACTATTCTGGCGATTAAGTTGAAATTGTTGTGAAGGGTAAAACTGAAACATTTTGCTGAAGGATGCTAACATGCTCTGCTCACATTACATGTAGTCACATCCCCTGGTCAACTTACCCAGATTTGAATAACACAGTAATATACATTTTAACTTCAAAACTAATCTACAACCTTACAAAGTTCAAATATACTTACTGCTGCACCTGCATCATCAATGTGAACAAACCTTTGTATTATTTGTATTATTAAGTTATTGTCACTTAATTTCATTTGTGTATGTTTGAATGACTCAGCAGACACTCACAGTTATGCTTTCATTGCTTGTGTTGTGAGGGTGGATGAAAACTGCAATCTATTAGAAATAATTTATATCTTTTGGAGATGCTAGAAGTTAGTGCCTGAGCCTGAGTGTAGCAGTAAAACACTGGGTACCGAGTCCACCTATCTGTTCAAAGATCTCTGCTGCCCTCTGTTGATGGCCAACCAAGCGTATCAAACCAAACAGCACATATACAGTGTGTCTATGTTAGACACCTGGTCTGAAGCAATACGTTTTATATTGTGGAATTTACTTATGAACTGTCCGTTTGATTTAACACCATATATTTCCCTCAAAACATGAGTTCCAGCAGAGGAAACTGCTGTATGGTTGCAGTTCTGCTTTCAGTCAAACTAAATGCGACACAAATGTTGTCTATACATTTTCATAGACTTATACACATATGTATTTCATTATACAGCAGCCTTTATGTAATTTTGACATTATAACCTGCAAGAATGATGACAAATAATGGATCACAGCATCCACATGTTGTTGTTTAAGTCTTCCAGGAGATGGAGCCAAATACTAATGAAAGAAATCTACCGGTGCAGTGGAAAGGGCACCTTAATATCCAAGTACACTATGGCAGAACCATAATGGTCTTGGAAGTAGGCAGTTTGCAAAGCAACACGGTCCAAAAATGTTGTACTGGGTGGATCATGCATTTTGCGATAGATTCCTTGTTGATACTCTGCTGTGAAAATGTACCACCACACACACAAGCTTTAATAGACTATTACAGCCCTAATTGACAGACAGGCAGAAGGCAGACACATGTGCACCTGCATTATGTGAAGCTTGACAGAATTGCATTCCACCGGCAACAAAAGAAGTGGCATTATGCATCATCTCAGGTGCCGTGGATGTGTTTGTGTGTGCGCACACTCACCACAACAAAGATGGCATTCACCATTTCTGAACAGCAATTACATTTCCCCTAAGAAAATTATCCAGATGGGTTTGAAATATGCAACAATTTGTTTGGTCATTAAGATGCCTATTCAGAACTGCCTTTGCTTGTAATTATAAAAAACTCGGCAGCATGCCATGCCACTGATGCATTCCCTTTGTGCTCTGAAGTAATTTTCTTTTCCTAAGGGAAAAAAGCCGCCTTGTGTTTTTTAATGTTCAGCCCACGTCCATAACTGCTCGCCAGTAGAGCAGTAAAATCGCTTAAAACCTGGAAGAGTGGCTACGAGATTGCAACTGCTACAAAATCAAATGGTCCAAGCAGGATTTTTGCTATCAGATTCCATGTGAAGTTCTGATTGTTATAATGAGGTATAGTGCAATTACTTTGGGAAAAGTGATTTTTTTAAAAATTGCTAGCATCATAAATGAAATGATTAGGATGCAGTTTTTTTTAATTGTGTAAAAGCTAAAGTATGGAAATCCATTTTGTGCCTCTTAGGGCTGCAGCTAATGGTTATTTTCGTCATAGTTTAATCTGCTGTGTGTGGGCAAAAAACGTGTGGAATTATTATAGAGCCAAAAGTGAAATTGTTCCATTTGTCCAATCATAAACCCAGAGACTCCTCATTTACTATCAGAGACGAATAGAAACAGCTAATCCTTAGAGTTATGAAGCCTTAACCAGCAAATGTATGACATTTTTGCCTCAAAAGCGACTAAAAACTGGTTCTTAAATGTGTTTCTGTGCTCCACAATATGTTGCTTGAGACCTGCTGTATTTTGGTGAAAAAATCCTGGATGGTGCATTTATAGAAAATAAGATGGTGCATCTCAAGAAATTGATTCCTGGATTTTGAAATGAATAGACTTCTACATTCTACCGGCGTGAATTTGGAATTGGATATTGTTGATATCACTGTTTTACCTAACATATATATGTGTTCTGCAATGATTTCGGTACCTTTTAGTTTTTTAAATGTTATTGTCAGGAGTAAGAGAAATGTTTATTTCTGTTTTTTTCCTTAACTATAATGTTAAATAGGTCATATTAAGCTTTTGGGGTTTTTGCCTTTCCTGTTTTTTGTGTTATGTAGCATTTTTGTTCATGTAAAAGGTCTGCAAAGTGACAAAGTCCACGTCAAAGGGAGTTACTCACTCCTGCAGAAAACACTGCTTCTGCACTGCCTAAAACACCTGGTTTGGAATCAAGTCGTATGCGCATCACTATGTAAAAGCTATATAAATATGTATATTCATATATTTATTATAAGATATATAGACTCTAGTCAGTCAGCAGACAAAGCGTTGCTACTGCTGTAGCGGCGTTATTTTAGATCACACTACTTTGCTCGGCTTGACCCGCCCTACTCTGCCTCTGATTGGCTACATTCTACCTGTTAAGTGTGTGCTTGTGCAACTCTCACCAAAGATTGAACAAAGGTGAGATTTGTCACTCCGTAGCTAAAACGGAGCATTCAAGAAACAGTGTGAAACTGGGTGCTGTAGCAATGCACCACATGAGAAAATGAGAAAAAGTTTGAAAATGAAAGTGTGTAAACCTTTTCACTAGAACCCCAAATAAAAATACATACCTGAAAATTGTTGAAGGGCTCACATGGTCATTCTCTGTTTCTTAATTCAGTATTTATAGTTTCGTTCAGATGATCCAATAACGTATACAGAACTTTGCGCCCTGAATGTGTAACTTAAAGTTTAGCTTGATCAATGAAACATGCTAGTTCCGACTGATATAGCTCTAAGGCAGTCATTGTTCGTCATGTACTTTGTTTGTACCCTCACATTTTGCAAATTGTTCATCATCTAAACAACACAAGTGTCATTATGGAAGATGCACGAGACGGAGCAGGTGTCACCACATGTCAAGACCCCAGGATGGAACTAAGCTTCACACTCTTCTGTTCTCTTCTCTGGCCCTCGCCTGGCCATGCTGTGACTTGTCTGGCTCACAAACATGTGACAATCTGTCCTAAGGTGTACAACCTGGCTAAATTTGGCCGGGCAATGCCCAACCCAGGCACACAGTGGTGAGGCCGAAGATAACATGGTGACAGGCTGAGAAATTGAGCCAATAGTATGCATGCTAGAAACGGGAGCAGAGCTCACTAACATATTTAATATGGATTCAAAACAACATTAATATCTAGACAGATGTCTCTTATGTATTCTTATAGCTGTATGTTTCTAGTAGTAGCTTTAAATAATAATGCTCTTCATTAAAACCAGTTTCATTTTGCAACACATTTCTAAGTCTACCAATATTGGCATATGGGGGTTTCAGTTTCTAAAGGTCAGTTAATGGAAAAATCAATTATGCACTCAAGCCGGGGAGTTAAGGCTTCACAAGAACCCAAATGGACAGTTATGTAATCAATATGTGTTAAAAATAACACCCTTTCAGTTACATTTTAGCCACATCAAGCTGATTCGTGGGGGCATGTTAGGAACAGGCTATCTTGGGCATCTGCTTGTAACTCGTTTCAGGGAAATGTTGTGCTTGAACGGACTGTTTTAAATAGTCCAGGCACAGGACAAGAGAAAAAGCCTCAGGTGGTCTGCCAGTGCTGTCACATCTTGTCTGCATACCAATGTTTCACCTGCATTATTGATTGCAGTACTTTGCATCTTTTAGTCTTTTCCAGCCACAATAGACCCGTATGAAACATTATGCATTATGAATCTTGACATGAGGCCTTTTTTTTTTCTTCTCACAAGCCTGGCAGGGGGCACAAAAACATCTTTTAAATGTCTTGAAGTTATGGCATCAACCTGCTGCTTGTAGTCTATTTGTGATCATCTTGGAGCAGCTGTGCACAAACCATGTGGAATAGAGCTCCCGCAAATTAGAGCTAAACTGCCTCACACAGGTGGCGTTACGCCTTTGCACCACGACAAGCATGTTCTGTGAGTTGCTGATGCCACTTGCAAGACACGACCGGTTTAAATGAAACAGAAAAATACACTTCATGCAAACCGTATACAACCTGTAACACACATCATGCAGCGAGGCATAACACTGGCCAGCATACGTTGGCTTTTGGAAGTATCACATGTAGCTGTCCAGCACATGAAAAAATCCCATGCCAATATGTCTGGTGGGATGTATGCCGGATAGATAAATTAACTAACGGCATATTAAATGAAGACAAGCTATGCTGCTAAAAGTAATGTAGCCAAGGCCAGCAGGACCACAGAAAAGTATCACAAAAAGAAATCAAAGATGCGACAACAGACAAAAAAACCAAAGATATTTAACACTAGAATGGCAGGGGTGGTCCGCAACACATCGCCAGCGTTTCTCATTGTTTTTTTGGCGTTTTACTTTTTTGCACTTCCATAAAATGTAAGAAGTTTTCCTAACGCTTCAAAGTCTTGGAGTTGCACTTCTTATCAGTGTAACACTTAGCCCAGGCAACTTGCGCATACAGTGAAGCTCTACAGGCGTGCCAAGAACACTTTCAGGCATGAAAAAGTGAACAGAATAGACAAAATGTGTTTGTTTGCAATGTTTGTGAGATGCCAGGTAGGTCAGTTCAAAGCACATCACAGTTTGTTTTATTGCTGTTTAAAACAAATGTCTAGTAGTTTTGCTATATGATTGGTATTTTGCAATAACACCCAATTTTGCAGTTAAAGAGGAGACAAACAAGTCAAGTGTAAATCGTGCGGCTATTGGAAATATCAGCTCTTCCTCTCTTGGACATCGCTCGAACCAATAAAGTGGCAGTAGCCCAGTTTACCATCAGGAGCTTTCTGTCATGTATTATTCCAAGTGACATGCAAATGCCTTTCTCACATCAAACAGGACATGTTCTACTTAAGCTCTAATCATGCGGTCACATGTGTCTTCATAAGAGCAGAAGCCCTTTCTCCATGTTGTGGGCTCACCACGGGTCACTGTGGTAAAAATAGTGGCAGGAAATGAAACATGATTGGGATGCACCATTAATGAAATAATGGAATAATGATCACTTCTCTCTGGGCACGTGTCGCTGCACACCAGGTCAAACTCAGAACATTTCCTTTGATTCATCCCGTCGGAAAGTTCACCAGATTTTATTTCATTACAAGGAAAATAATTTCAGAGGAGTGCTTCACGATCATTAAAACATTTTCAACTATGACCCTTGCACTAATTTGTGCTATATCATGTTGGACTTTGACTTGCTAGCTTCGCAACAATGTCATGCAGATTTAAACATTGCCGTTTTTTACAATATATGTACTTTTTACCAATTTGTTCTAATGCAAAAATGTAATCATTATATCCATTTTTTAGTTAATAAGATGCATTGAGGATCATTGCTACTACCAAGTCCACAAAAAATGCATGCATGAGTGTATATAAATAAACATAAATATATAGCTGGATGGCTAAATTGTGTGACAGGGGATTTAAACCAATGCACATGCACCACATCAACTAAAATATAAACAAATCCCTGACAGAGGTTACATAAATACATATTAATAAGACGGGTTAAACCATCTTATGAGTCAACAGGGGGCTCAACAGAAGCTCAAATGTGCTGAAAGTTAAAGCAAATATTGGCAACATTAACTATCTTACAGAGTCTGGTCTTTGTCCAACACATTTTACACTGTAAAATCCCCCCAAAACTAGCTAACTGTTCAATAATGAGACCGTGACATGTTGAGATATTTTAGTAACATAGCTCACATCATTATTAGTAGCTGAAAGATGATCATCAATATGCAAAATGTCTCCTCTGTAGAATCTGCAAGCTGCGGCAGGTGGCAGAAAGCAGGGTAGTCAATAATAATTGTGTGAAATGGAGAATGTGTAGGCATGCTGCAGTGTGCACAGGGCCTGAACTCCAGAGACGAGAGAGGTTTTCGCAGAATTAGGTCCGGCCTCTCCTGCTGGCTCTCACTTTCAGAATAATCACCACCGCGGAAAAAAGCTCGGCCACCGCTCCCTCGTGCTGGCACTCGTCTCGGAATTCACATTTGATATAACACAATAACAAAGCTTTTTTTTTTTTTTTTTCTTCCTGCACTCAAGTATCTACACCTGTACAATCTAATGCAGTTCAGGAATGTAAAATGGAGCAATTCACTGTGAATCTCATTTGTAATTTGTAAACACCATCTCAGAGAGGTATTGATGAAAGTTTGGGCGGCCTTAGTGAGTGTCGGTATTGAGTCAGACCGTATTATATTCGGAGGCGATTATTAAAATGGGTGGATGAAGCAATACAAATGCAACACGAATGCTAACCTTGACATTTCACACTCACTCTTACACTGGCTTGTATTGGATTGTGCAGGTATTCTTAATCGCCACTTAACTCTATGAATAGTAGTTTATCGAGATCCAATTCACCTTTGCTAATCAAGAGTCAGAGTTTCTGTAATAATGACAAATTTCTCATACAGAAAGTGTTAGATGAATTGTGTTTCTGCACCAAACTCTAAACAAAAAAGTTTCTCGTTAGCAGAGTTAAGTTAAACAGAGACAATCGAAGCTTCCATGGACCGTGTAGATATTACCATTGAAAACATGCAGTAAGAAACCACGAGTGAACTTGGCAGATAATTCCTCCGGGAATGGTAAACATGTTTGATGTACATTAAGAACCATACATCACAAAATGGGACAGCAGCTACATGTGAAGCGGTGCATCAATGAGCTGGCAGCTGTTAAGATTTGAAATCAAGTGGAGCGACGTGAGGAGGGCATTGATTGGAGGTATTGTCATCTTCACAGCTGCCCACTAATCAGCGAGCACTGTCTTGAATAACAGAACATTTGCGGATGAGTATGTAATTAACCACATGGAGTTTGGTATACTGTAATTTAGGAAATATGATTTTATTTGTATTTTTCTAAATAAGAATAGTTTGTTTTTCTGGTTTTCCTGTACATATTATCCAATCATTGCTCCTGTTTAAAAGAAGCTGTAGCTTTCCAAGTAGCGTTTGTTGGGATGTGTAGCATCAAACAAGACACACTTTCACTTTTAAAGGTGTTTTTTTTTTTCTTTTTAAGAAGGAGAAACCAGTTTTGCCACTCAAGAAGCCATAACTGCAACACAATCAGCCACTGAAAAGATGACTCAATTGTAGTTTCAAAATGTCATTATAAGTCTAGATGAGATGTTGAGGACAATGCAACAAGTCCTTGGCTTTTGGATCTGCCAGTCAGCATGTGCTGAATTAGGGGGCTTTTCAAATTCAGGACTAAAAACATGGTTATGCTAACAAGAAAGCTGATTTTTCAATTGTATTTGTCTTTTTCTTTTAGTTATAGAAAGGCTAATCATTGAAACATCCATAGAAAAAAGATTAAACTTGTCCCCTCCTGTTTCTTTCTTCTTTTTTTATCTATATAAACAAACAATATGCTTGCCTGTTGTTTTATTCTGAAAACAATATAATCTGCAACAATACAACACTATATGAGAAACAACTGAAAATGCAGTGCTGTTATGACATCCTCACTGAGTACACTGACCTGGGTCTGATATGCTTTATATGTATACACTTTTAATTAATCTCAAGAAAGGCTCCTGTTTTCACTTTGCTTACAGGCAGTTATTAAAGTTTTAATGAACCGCATCTGCATTGATTTTTATGGTGGGTGTAACGCTACTCCCAACTTGCATACTGCATGCAATTTGGGTACTTAACTCCTTCAGGATAATATCAGTGTCTACTGCAACACCCTTTCAGAAACCACAAAAGAAGGCAATGCGCTGGAAATATAGCAGCGTATTTTTTTTTTTACATCATTTTATTAAGAAAATAAGTATAAAAATATAAATATAAAACAATATGACTCAGCATTCAGACGGCATGACTTCAGTGTATGACAGTTTTTTTTTCCTACAACATACACTTTCCATTACATATTACACCTATATGATGAAATGAATTCACAGTTTGACAAATAAACTGCACCAACCACTCACATGAACATTGCTTGTCGAACAAAGATAGCAAATAGTATATAGGATGTCCATCATTAAAAACACTTTGTACATTTACAGTATTTAATGGAGGTGGCTGGAAAAACCACTTGACTCCTTCCCGTCCCTTCCCTTCCCCGCCCAAACCCAGTCCAGTGCCATTAAACATTGATAGTATACAATACTACTATCTCTCAGGTCAATTACAAAACACATTGTCCACACCATTGTTCACAAAAAAAATCCTAAAAGTCAAAGGCATCTTTACTGATTATGACCAAAAACAGTAAAACTTTTTGAGAATTATACTGTATCTCCATTAATGAGAAAATCCAACTCAAGGTCAAGGTCTTAATTTCCATTCCAGCGTCCGCGAGAGGACTGCGGGATCTTATATTTGAATGTATACTCGTGCGTGTGCACTCATGTGTATGAGAATCAAAGAGACTACTAGTTAACTAGCGCACTAGCTAGCAAACTAGACAGATAAACAGATAGATAGCTTGATAGATAGGTAGACAGACAGTCAACTAGCTGGCTAGCTAACTAACTAGACAAACAGCTGTCTGGCTAGCTAGCTAGATAAACAGACAGAAAAAAATGGGCTTGAAAAAACGAGAGACTGTCGTGGCCTCCGTCTAGGTCTCTCTGTCGGGGCTCTTCCCTATGTACATCTCTGCCAGCTTTTTGAATTGTGGTCCCCAGTTGCTGAGATAATCGTAATCATGGTCCCCCTCAGTGGCAGCCGACTCCAGAGAACTGAGGGATTCTGCCAGTGACCCACTGCCCTCGTAAGCATACGTGGCCAGGGAGTCATAGGGGGGCGCTGTCGGATCTGTATCGTTCTCTTGAAGCCGCCCATTTATGAAGTCTCTGACATCCGTGTTATCCTTTATAGGTGATGTCCTCCGAAAGGGAAACAGCATTTCGGGTATGATGTCCCTACGTAGCTTGTTAGCATCCATCACCTCTGGGTTGCGCAGCGTGCCGATATCAAAGGCCTGAGTGTCCTCCTCTCCGCCCCCTTCATCGTTGTAGCTGACAACGTTGTCTCTGACATCCTCTTTGGAGATGATCAGAGGCTCCTTCTTCCTCTGTCTCCTCAGGGCAGCAAACAGCACCACGATCACTACACAAAAACAGTGGGAAATACAGAGAGAGGAAGCTCAGCATAAGACGTGTGCCTCCTAACATGTGTCATGCATTAAAGAGCGCAGGGGAGCAAAGGCGCAGAGGGGAGACGCATTTGCTACCAGTGATAAATCCCCAACACTGCCTCGGGCGTTCACCTCCTATTATTAAAGATTCAGTGAGAAAGCTTTTTCTTTCCGTTTTCCCTTGAACGGCACATTCACTGAATAAAATGCTCGGCGGTTGGAGAATCCTCTTTTTCTTCTCTATCTCTCTCTCTCTCTCTCTCCAGCACACGGCCTCATATCTCACCTCCTTCATTCTCTTTCAGCAGTCAAAGACAATCAGAGAATGCAGAGTGAGCATGTTTCCAGAGAGTGGCACTGTCTGGTAGCAAGTTTTTAAATAAACCCGTAATTCTTCAGGAAAAAAAACAAAAAATAAAAAACAGGAAGCAATCTCTCATTTTTAGGACAAGCACAAGCCTCGCTTCACCTGTGCGCCTCACCTTCTCCTTCCTTTTTTTGTCCTATCAGCAGGTACTCTAGTTGTCGACTTGCCTCCCACCTGGGTGTTAATTACAGTGCCTTCAACATGGGTTGTGCGTGGGTGGAGGTGGCTGTTTATAAAGGTTCTTTCGCGAACATTTGCGACTGACCAGTGCCATGTTTTTAGACAGCACAGAGGGCTGCAATGAGGAAGACCAGATAGGGCGAGCCGTTCCAGCTCAGCGCCTGCCTGTCGGAGTCAAGCGGAGGTGAATGAGACAGTCTGTCAGGGGGGTTGAAGCGCGAAAAGTGTCAGATAATGAGCAGATGTCATGATATTTTGCTCAAGAGGAGAGCGTGGAGTTTAACCTTCAGCACACTCGATATGTGAGAGAAGATCTGTCCACCACCAGGCGCAGAGTTTTCAAATTGGGAGTTGAAACAAGCAGATGGTGGGAAAGCTGGTCAATCCTAGCTAAGCAACTAAGCAGTAGTTCTAGTCAGGGTTCAGATGAAATGTTATCCAACTCCTAAAGAGGAGAGGGTGACGGGAAGGGGGTTCAAATCCAGCGCACTGAGAGGCTAAAAGGCTCATGCAGGCATTCATGAGGATGGTTTTGTTCGATTTTTTTAATCACATCCTACATTCATACATTCACAACGTCTAGTGAGTCAAACAAAAATGCTCCTCGACGCTTGGCCAAGCAAGGTGAGGTTCAATGGCAGTTGAAACCCATTACTTATATATATGCCCTCGACCATGAGGACTACACATTTGTGCTTTTTGCCGGGTAAAATGATAGGCAGCGCTGCTGTCGGGGCCCAGTACGCTGTTACATACTGCATTAGATCACGAGGAGGGCTGAAGTGGTGCTTTAGGATGTCAGGAAGTAGCACGCGACCCATTTTACCAGGGAAACACACATTTTTCCATTTTGTTAAGTGGTTTTATTTGCTAATGAATGGGGCCTAGAACTACTGTTGTGAACCGCCGCACTACTTTCTGAGAGAGAACCGACATTTAAAACTGAATATGCAAAGTAACCTGTGCTTAATTGGACTGGCTTTAATCAGTAAAAGATCATTGACATGTTAGCTAACAAAACCTCCCACAGCGGGCCTTACTGCTGGGTCAACACACGGTTTGTTCAACCCCTTACATGTCTTATTCTCATGCTGTCTTGACAAGCGACCTCTTTTGGCCATCTCAATAATGAAGGCCCTCTTTTAGAGGTACTCTAAGTACCATTGCATGCCATGTTCATGGTGCCTCAGAAGAAATTGCAGTGTAGGGTGGGATGTACAAAGTGTCTAAGGCTGTCATCACTTCTTTTTAGCCAGAAGACAGAGTCATGTACGTACATTATTCCTACCATCGTTAGATAGCACCTTTCAAGGGCTTTATCACCCCTCCAAGCTTCATCTGATCAGAGATGGTACCTGCAAGTTTTCAGTCAAATTTGAACTGTTGTAGTGAGTCAGGACTCTGAACTCTCAATCTCTGTCCTGCTTGTAATGATAGACCTTGTTATACTGGAAATATTCAATATTTTTTTCATATCCCCTTCATGCGGGCACTCAGCGGCACACACTTGAGCAAAAGCAACTCACACTGGGGCATGTTATTGGCTTTAGCACCCGGAATTGGCTGCAGCATGGAGCATATGAAAGTGACGCCAGCCTGGAGTGCTAATTTTTCAAATTTCTGTGTGTTTCATGTCTCCTCAAAAGAAAAACCAGAAACAAAAATAATACTATTGGTAGAATACTAAACATCCGAACTGGGTTATGTTGATTGTGTTGTATGTGTGTCATTGTTATATGTCTGCTGAGGTGAGTTGACTTTTTTAAAGGAAAGCAACAGTAACTGTGTGAGTGTGGGAAATGGCAAAGGGTTGTTTGTGGATTATACAGTATATATCATGCATCATTGGACAGGTGCAAGGTCAATTTACACCTCCACTTTATAGAGTCCCTCCCAATTTCTCTCTGTGCTCCAATAACTTCCAGTTTACTGTTAAACTTATATTTGCTGTGTGCTCAGTTTGTCTATGGCGAAAAGAAAGTTAAGAAGATGGTTACCGAAGATATTAGGGACCTGTAGAGGGACACTTGACACCCCGACTGTGTGGACGGTGTGCGTTTATTCCTTTCTTTCAAACCAATGACAAATGTTGTCCAGTGTAAAGACCATCACCAAAGACGTTTGTTCAAAGGTATTATTAGAATGTAAAGTCACATTGCATTGACGACACAATCTTCATGGATGCATCCCATTGTGTAGTGTCGCATCCTAGGTTAGCTAACGTTTGCAAAAAGCTAGCTAATGACCTAGCTAATGTATAACGGTTAGCCAAGCTAGGTTTGCTTCGTTCTTATTTCTGTGGTAACGAAATAAAAAAAAAAAGATCGTTTTGCTGATGTATTTGGAAGATGACATTATTTATCTATCGCCAGAAAAGATCACGGATCATCACGGTGATGTTGTCCTTCCATCGCCTTGTGTAGTCCTTGCTGGCAGCTTCTTGAAGCTATGTTGCCTGGATTGGGCGGCAGGACTTCGGATCACTAAACTGTGATTGGGCGTGGGCGATATAAAGAAATCGCCTTGAGCTGAAGCACCGAGAGGCGACTGTGACCGCAGCTGAACAAAGAAACAAACATCACAGGGATGACAGGGGGGTTCAGATGCACATGGTCACACAGATGCACCTACACATGCTCATACACGAGGCGACTTACTGAGGAGAATGATGACACAGAGCAGGATGGCCACCAGAGCTCCAGTTGTGAGGCCGTCTGAGAAGGGCAGGACCTCGGGGTTGCAGGACTGCATGTTTCCACGGCTGTCACAAGCGCACACGCGCACGATCAGCGTGCTGGTGCTGCTCTGAATGGGGTAGTCATTGTCTGAAATGACTACGGGCAGGAAGTACATGCTCATCTCGCGCCGGCTGAAACCTCCCCTCCGCGTCAGGATATTGGCAGTGTTATCTGCGGACAGATGCAAATGGGCGAAGCTTGTCAGCGAGGAGATGTTTCACTTTGCAAAATAATCTTGGAGGAGAGAACTCCTTTGCTTTGTTTCCTGCGACAGACGGCTCATAATACACCGACTGCGCGGCCGTTAAGAACTACTGGCATCTCGGGATCAGGCGTCTGAATATTAATTAAAACAAACACAAAGCATTTTATTAACAATATGCACTATTTGTTACAAAACTGTATTCATCAAAGATTAAATTGAAACACAGCTTAAGAAGTAATCACATAATAGTCTACAGTGTAAAAGGACAAAAGCGCGGCGGTTACGCACGGCTACAGTTTCTTGCTAAACTAATTAAAATCCAAAGTTTGGTTGTTAAAACTTCGACTGGAAATCCTTCTCTGGGTTTCTGCCGCGATTTTTTTCCATTTAGTCTACCGCGATACATCCCAGTAGTTGAGGGGCTTTGGTAAATATTTACTCAGAATCAATTCTCAAACTAGCACCAGGCACACAGAGGCAGTTACACTAAGTAGAGAGGAAATAGACAGATGCAGTGTTTGAAGTTGTTCAAACTGGTTCACACGCTTCCCGAGCTACAGCTGCATTTCTCTCTCCCTCAGTAGGCAAAAAGAAAAAAAAAAACAATGCGAGCGCAGCAGTATTTCAGATAATATGTTTTATTGTGTGACAGATAAACTCAAATCTGTCTGTAACATAACTAAAGATAGATGTGGGATGACTGCCTGACAGCTGGCTCTTCTGTAAATGAAATTTTGCCAATCAGCTCCAGATATTGAAAGTGTTTCAAGAACTCAATAATAAGACTTCAGATCGCACAGTGGAATGCATTTTTCCTTTCAAGTAATGGCCCCTAGAGATTTTCAACTAATCAAAACCCATTTCTACACCGAGTTTTATTTTAACACCCATATAGAAGCCTTTCAAATGTATCTTACCTTCCCTGTCAACGATTGTGAAGTTCGGGTTGGTGGCGCTTATAGTGAAGACAAACTTGTGTCCAACGAGGGGTTCGTCCGTGTCAACGGCACTTATTGTCTGAATCAGCTGTAATGAACAAAAACCAGATAAGAAAACACATTAAAGCTTCTTAATGAGGAGATCTAAATGCATCTGAACTCAAACGCCACTGCTTTTGATCACATTCAGGACTTATACATTTGGAATTGCATTTTTTTTTTAATTGCCTTTGAAACCCACTGTTGTATGAAACATATAAATAAATAACATTGACTGAGAATAAACCGAGCCTAATCAGACACATATTAGACCCGTCTGCAATTAGTGAGGAGTGTTTAGATAATTAACAGATTTGCTGTCTCTCGAAAAACTAAAGCTAGAAACACATGTGGCTGAATGTCCCCCAACACCGATCCGTCGGCACGCACCTCGCACGTGTAGTGAGCGTTGTGGATAACGAACGCTCCCCCCCCCCCCCCGTAGACGTCAGAAGGTGACCGGCAGACGACTCCTCCCTCAGATAAACTGCCCCTGCTGATTTGCCGCCAACTTCTGTTTGGCTCTTTGCCCAATAACGCTGAAAAATGTTAAATAACGCAGGGAACGGTTCTCCTAAGACCACCGCATTGCAATAACCACATGCGTTACCTGCCTCCAGGTTCATTTAATTAGAGGGGATATATATATTCAAATATATTCTGGTGATTATGCACCTCTGGCACACAGATGAATTTCCTCTTAAAAAGGTGCTTTTGTGACAAATCCCCTCCGGACTCTAATCTGACTTTGACTAAAAGTTGCCAAAAGTCATCTTTCCCACCGGGTGTGCTCGGTGTGTCTGCTCTTAACTTTGCTTTGCATTGATTAAAGCAACATTGCTTTGCAGTAACAGTACTCAATTATTTATACAGCAGTCTGTCTATAGACCCACATGTAAGGATTACTTCTATTTTTGATAATTCAGTAACGTCATGAGTGACAGTCGAAGAAGAGACTTCAAAATATCAGTGCTAAATCTATGTATTTATTGTTCGGGCCCTACGAAATAAATCCGTCTCAATGCTAACATGACATTAGCCAAATATCTTTCTCTGAATACTGAAAAATAAGTATGAATTGTTAAGCACCTGTCCAGCTTTGACATTCTCACAGACAAATGTGTCATAGGACATTGCGAACTCTGGGGCGTTGTCATTGACGTCCAGCACCTTGATGAACACGGGCACTCGCGTTGTCTGGCGCGGGTTATCTGAAACAAACAGCATCATGTAGTTTAAGTCTGTAAATGTCATAGATTTTGAATGGCAACATCGCTGAAGCAGCACTTACTTATTTCAGTGGCCACCACAGAGATGTTGTGCCATTTGGACATCTCTCTGTCCAGCGCTTTCAGAGTTGTGATGGTGCCGTTCACAGAATCAATGTTGAACAGCCTCTCTAGGTCCGTGTGCCGATCGATGGAGTATCTGGAAGAATGACACACGCAAACAGGTTCTTGTTAGTACAAACACGTTGATGTGATATTGTGATAGCGATATGAGACCATACATTTACTTAGATTATGTCTTCCTGGTGTCAAATGCTGCATTAATAGTGAAGTAATTTTGCAAACTTAACAGCCTCGTCTTCTTGTAGTGGCTTTTAACTGCACAGTCATATACACAATACTGATGACTGTTTGTCAAAAATCTCATTGTGTTAATATTTTGCGAAAGGAAGGCATCGATACAATGTCATCAAATATCTGCATCAAGGTATTCGGCCAAAAATGTTGTGATATTTGATTTTGTCGGCTCATTTAACGTTCCCGAGATTGTGACCATAGAGCCCGTAATGTGTTACCACTCTCTGCAACCGTCCCTGCAACATTTGCATACCTATTATTGTGGCATTGCTCACAAAGTGAAGGTTCGTTTTATTGCGACCTTGCACAGATCTGTCTTGATAGGACAAACACACTGAAGTACTTTCCTACTTCATAAAAACGTGTTTTACATGGCGCATCACTCGTTGTTTCTGAAAGGAAATGTATTCCGCGCTCTCCCGCGTCAGAAGATGATACATCTCCCCTTGTGCCTGCTCATTTGTCATAGTCAACTTTCATATTCCACTGAAATTTGAATATGCAACACAATGCGCCATGTGGCATGCGCTGAGAGTGGCATATCTCTGTGTCAGCGACGGGCAGGCGCCATATGTGTGGAGTGGCGGCACTAAGCTGTGTGAATCGATACAGCAAATTAGGCTCTTTCACTTTGACTTTGTGCGGTGCCACAGAGGGCTTACATAATTCTGGGAAATAAACAGTGTCTGTATTCACTTCACAGGGCCGCCGCCATCTTCCACAGGGAAATGACCAAGAGGGAACCATGAATAATATCCTTTTCTCCCCCCCACCACCCCCCTCCTCTATACTGACACATGGCTAGGCTGATGGATTAGATTTAGCCAAGTGGGCACATTTCCATCCTCCTGCTAAGAAAAAAAAACTGATAAGAGGAGACTTTGCATTTCTGCCATGTGATGCTTGTTTTCTTATTGATTTTAGACTATTTTAATTAAAGGTGAAACAATGAGTTTGAAACGGTCAAATTGCCACAATAAAGCACTGCCACCGACGTTTGGTCGGCGAGGAAATCTTTACTCAAGTTCTTTTCTAAGTTTACTCAATTGTGAGTGCTTATTCCCAAGAAAGAAGCATTTGTTGTTAGGTGGGGATTGGATTTGGCATGTGGCTCTAACAGTCTGGCCCCGTCCAAACACTCCCCGCCGTGCCCTGTAGCGTACTTGACTGGCTTGTTGTCAGCATCGGGGTCCCTGGCCGACACCACGCCGACGAAGCTGCCAGCAGCCGTGTCCTCGTGCACCTCGATGATGTAAGGGTTCCTGGTGAAGACAGGTGGCTCGTCCACGTCCTCTACCGTTACCTTGACCGTGGCGTAGTCTTTGAATTGCAGGCCGTGGATGAACCTCGCGTCTAAGTAGGTGTTTCTCACCTCCACTCTGAACTCATAGTCCCTCTTACTTTCGTAATCCAGCGCCTGGAGATGAAAGAGCATCAGAAGTCAAGCCGTAGACTTTTGAAAAACAGTCCCCCTCCAGCATTTTGATAGGCAATTCATTACATTTCATTTGTCTGCCTTTATCTTATTCATTCTCTAAATTCTAGGTTACAAATCCAAGTGAGGAATACTGATCTGGGAGATCCTAGGGGAAAACTAAAAAGGGTTTTGAGCAAAAGACTGCTTTATATTATTCATTTCACAGGCTTAGGGTATCTGATTCTACACACATAGTGTTCTAAAATGAATTCTGTCATATGTCTTTCTTACATGAATAGGCGTTATCGGGCGGGCTGTTTCCAATCCGCAAATGTACTGTTCTGTCTGTCCATTGAATTTAAATGTACATATTTAAAGAAGATTAAAAGACAGCTCAATTGTTTTATTTGAATTAAACATACACTAAAAACTGGAAGAGTCAAGAGAACGGTTTAAGGATTAAAGTGCCTTTTCAAAGAAATAATGGCAGCAGGTTTGTTTGGGAATTAACGGGGCTGTCTTTCAAAAGCAGTCTGTTCACTCCAATACAAATAAGCACCTTTCAATCGTGCACTAAACGCACATCTGATTTTGTCATATTCCTTCGTGCATATGTGAGCATTTAATACTCTGGGTGTTACTCAATGCATTAGTTAACATATTTTCTATTTAAAGAACCACTTTTCTTGAAGACAGGAAAGCTGTTCACTGCAGCTGTATGAAAACATGTCACTTGTCATGAGAGGTGTTTTGTCTGATTGCACAGCCATTATCAATCAAGTAATGGTTACATGACTGCGAACAGTGGCTGAGTTTGATGCAGGTTGCAGGCTACAAAGCATGACTCATAAAGTAAAGTACATAAAAGATGGCTATGAAGGGAAGCGAGGAACAAAAATAAGCTACCTTTTTGATTACGATGACTCCCTCCTGTGTGGTTTGGTCAGTGATGATGTTGAACATGTCGTGACCGCCGACGATGCTGTACTCCATCTCGGCGTTGCGGCCGACATCTGGATCATCAGCCTTAATACGTCCTATGGCGCCTCCGATCTCTGTCGACTCCACAGCAGTCACACGGAATGAATCTGTTCGGGGCAGTGAACGAAACAAATTCATTACAGACTTGTTTGTGTGCGTCGCATTTGTCTTCAGAGAATTGTGACACAAGTTCATTCATGTTTAAAAAACAGCTATTGCAAATCTATACAGCGCGGCGAGAAACGGCGTCTTACGGTTAGCGAAGCGCGGCGGACTGTCGTTCACGTCGGAGAGGGTGATGCTGACAGTCGTGGTTCCCGAGAGTCCACCCATCTGTCCGGCCATGTCTTTAGCCTGGATCACAACCTGGTAGTTTTCCTTGACTTCTCTGTCCATGCCGGGCAGGGCTGTCTTGATGGTGCCTGAAAGAAATTAACATCTGTTCTACCACTTTTGCCAATTTGAAGGGAAAACTTCATTTTTTCAGGGGAACTGATTTGCTGTTTTAGTGAAAGCGAGATAAACGTGAGATCAGTTCCATCTCTGTACTCAAGCGTGTTTCCTAGAAAATTGCATTTATGTGTTGCTGATTTGGTTTGCCAATTATGTTTTGAGAGATAATGGAATTGCCACCTTGCTTATGTTCCCTGGCAACATGTTCCTCGCATCAGAAGAGCTACATTTATGTACCACAGGCAAATGACACAAGGGTGGATTCAGACTCCTGCATGTGCCTAGGGACACATTGTGATGTTGGCTAATACAGCCTCCAATCAAATAATATATTTGCATATCTTGTAAGTGACTCGTTAAATATAGTCTGTTATTGGTACAAAGTTCACAGTCACTACCTTGTATGTATAAAACTGGAAACTGCAAGATGAAGACGTGACTTCTGAGGTTATGTATGTAAATTGAGCCTAGCTGTTGTTGGAACAGATTCACTGCCTACGCTGTATGTTGAACTGCGTCGCCCTTTCACTTTTCTCCATGTTAAACAGACAAATCCAATTGTAAATAGGAAAGTTTGCAGTTGTGGGAACAGATAGAGCGAGGCTATCTTACAATGTACGTGCCTGGCAGGGTGCACTCAACGCCCTGAGGTTTAAACAGACATCGATCATCACATCCACTTCTTGGTGAGAAAGCAAATAAGCGCTATTCGCAAAATGTCACATACTACGCAAGTGTAAATTTAGACACGCAGCAAATGAATAAATGAATAATGGCACGAAACAGGTCAGTCTTTTCAGCTTTTATGAGTCACAGAAAAAGTAAATGGGTCTTTGAAAACCGTACAAAGAAAAAATGCTGTTGCACTTCAGGGTTCTTAAAAAACATTCAGGTGAAAGAGCCGATTGCACCATCTGTTCAGACTTAGCCTCGTTATAGCATAAATTTTTACAGAAGTCAAAAATTACACATAACTAGCTAAAAGAGCAGCAAAAAAAAACCCATAGCTTTCGAACAACGAGGTTTGCAACACTGTACGATTTTCAACTTGCGTTGCACTACAAAACATGTCAGCAACTGGTTCCATCTGCCATCAGGATCCAGGCAACACCTTATCAGACATAACTTTTTAGAAGAGGCTGGATTAATACCAAAGATGTGGGAAAACTCAACTGAAGCTTGTATTTGATCACCATCTCCACATAACTAAAGTGCGGTTAGATGGCCTGGCTGGAAACACGATGGCTTTCCTCCTCCTGTGCCAGTCCAGACTTTGGCTCGACGTTGAAGAGGGTAAACTATTGAGACTGTTCTTGAGAGACTCTTTGGCTGATGACACCTCTTCTGCACCCAATCAGTGATGCTGAGGGGTGACACAATGCCGCGCACACCAAAACCAGAAATGCTATTGAGCTCTGTATAGATTTTTAAAGAGGAAATGGACTTGCCTGTGAAATAGTTTCCCATACTAATGAAAAGACTGGATTAACTGGGAGTGCAATATAGGAAAACGTGTAGCCATTTCCTCTAGTTTAGAAGGAGGATATTTTGATTATAAGTACTTTACATGATTGATCCAGTTCCACATCCTTAATTTTTCACCACATTTACAAAATAACCCTGTATATATTAGCACTGTTTTAATTGCTAGGGGCAGATATAAGGACGAAATGTGTCATTTATGTGAAATCATGGCAAAAATAGACTTGCCTAGAATCCAATGATGGGAAACATATTTTGGATTGGTTTGTGTGGCACTTGCCTGCAAGTTGCTGCCCAAAGTTGTGAAGTCAGTGAGTTGAAAGCAATCAAAAAGGGGCCTTGGTGTTGAAGTGTTCATGTAAGAAACAGAGGGTATTTTTTTTTGGATGCATAGTTAATCATAGCAAGGTTTGCATTCATTTCATTTCTTTTTTCTGGACCAAATCTGGTCTTATACTTTAATGCATCCCATTATTTCCCCAGCTGTGAGAATGAATCCCCCTATTAAAGCCAAACCCAACCGAAAATGACATGTTATAGTACATTCCCCTTTTACCAGCCAGCCAGTGACATGAACAGAGAGAGGAATAATTGTTCATTTGTACAACTTGGGGGACTTTGTTGAGTAACAGAACACATGATTCTATATAAGCATATCTTACCTTAAAGAGGAACTCGCCTGATGGCACCTGTATATGCCTTTAGATACCTTTTAGTCAGTTTTGAATGTATGCTAAATTCAACATGTTTTTATCTTCTTGTTCCTACAGTAGAATGAATGTTCAAAGTGGTTATTTGCTTTGTGCTCACTGAAAATCTGATATTTAGAGGGCGGGCCTATGAGCAGGATTTGTGACATCACAAATAGTTTGGTAGGTTAATCCCGGTCCAGCATTCAATCATACATAATAGTGTGATGTGGATGCTGGAAACCTCCAGGAAACATACTTGTACCTAGCAGTTAAACTCGCATTATCGTATATATTCTTGAATTTTCAATGAGGGAGAAAAACTAGGTGCCATTCAAGAGAATTTTAACCTGATTTTATCAATTTTCTCCCACAAAAAACAAATAGAACACACAGGTTGGACACTACCACAGATTTCATTAAGCGACTGATTTAACCCATGTCTCTACTAGCTGAGACATTACTTGTGTTTGATTGGTGCAGCCCATTTTAGCAGCTCGTTAGTTTAAAACTCGCTTGTAGTTACTAAGAAGACACCACGCACAAGCTAATGAAGGATCTGTGAACAGCTGGTGCAACCCAATCCAGACCTAACCGTTCGCAAACAAACACATTTTAGAGAATTGACATTTCAGCCTGCCGTGCCGGCTCATGACTGTGTTGTTAAAAGGTAATTTACAGATTTAGAAAAGTAGAAATCTTCTGTTTTGTAAGACTAACGGCACTGTCAGGCAGGTACATCCTTATTCTGCTTTTTTATTCTCAGAAAACACTTAGCAGCAGTGCAAAAGATCTGTTTACAGATTAACGTGACCCCAAAACTGCCTCAAAGAACTCCTTCTGGGTTTGGCTTACCATTTTCAGAATCCACAGAGAAATAGGGTTGTCCCTGTAGAATGCTATATACAAGCTTGGCACTGTTCCCATACGTTTGATCATCGGCGTCAGAGGCAGTCACAGTGACAACAGATGTACCTGCAAAAAGAGCACTCAGAGTCAAGTGTAATACACACAGTCATGTCACAAGCAAGTGGCTAAACCTAATTGTATTTAATTTCAGAGCATATTTCAGAGAATTTGCTGTAAATCTGACAGTAGTTCTCAGCAGTACAATGAGTCATGCTGACTAATCTTTGGGCTCTGGAATACAGCAAATTAGTTATTGACAAAAACAGCATCTAAGTAAAATCAATCAGGAAAACAGCATTAGTACATATTGTTCCCTTTTTATAAGAAACAACAAGGTCATTACTGCATCCGGCTGAGCTTTGAAAACAAACTGCTGGCCAGGAATCCGCTAACACCTTAGTGAAAATGATTGCCTTGATTAAAACCGCCTGTCCAAGTCAATGGACCTCTAGAATACTTGAGACTGAAAGTTTCTTCATCATCGAGGCATAAAGTAAAGATTCCTCAGTTAGAAAGAGTCTTTGCAGAGAGCTGTACAGAAAGGTTATGCTTATCTGACACGAAATCATTCTCTAAACTTGTACAGCCATCGCTGCCTTTAGCTTAGCAAGGCCAAGTGCATTTTTATCTGACGTTGTTTGGCAGAGCAGAGGTATGGCAACAAACGGTGCATACTGTACATTGAAGGAGCAGGAATGTAAGTACTGCGCTCATGGTCACTGTATTTGTCTGTCTCTGCTCATGGTCTGGTCATGGCACTGTATTTTTATGTATGTGCTGAAATGCCTTTCATTTTCCCAACTGGCATTTGACCCAGAAACCTGTTCTGAACATGTTATTTGGTAAAATGAAATAGTTTCAGCTTAATCCAATCACATCGACCTGGTTACACACATTATATAAAAAAATGATAGGGGGTTGAATGTGCCTCATTTGTGCTAAATAAATTAAAAACAAATGTTAAAATGAATACTTATTTAAGTGCTCTTACACTCTCTCCCAGATATCCTGTCAATGAGTCACTTCCACATGAAGTCCTGCATAATCCAGCCGAGCGTTTCAATAACGCCACATTGCAAATACTGTCCTTGGCATTCAGGAGACCTCTGCCGTGTCCTGTTTGGGTCCGACTGTCTCGTTGCATACTAATGAACCCTTGAACATCTGTCCCACTTAGTCCCGGCATTGATAGCATAAAAGGGAGCTGCTGATTTTTCATGGCTGGCTGGCTTGATTAACCAGTGTGTTCGGTCTGAACATATAAGGCAGTTTATTAGTCCGGAGACGAGTAGCGGTGACCCCGACCCACCTTTTGCCAGTATTCATGCAGCTGAGGAATCTAAGAGCAGTTCATTATGAATTCCAAACAGGCCATTGTTATTTGTCACCAATAGACAATTGGGTTTTTGATTTACCCTTGATTGCTCCCGTGTATTAATTTGTGGTTGCATAATTGAGGATTGATTTCAAGTTGCATGCATTATTTTCATAAGCTTTGTTTATATTCATACCGACTGGGTTATTTATATTGCTTGAATGGAACGAAGTGGAGTGCAATGAAGCAGGTCTTTAATTGGAAAGACTGTGACAATCTAAAGTTTCAATATTTCTGCTGCCTATTAAAAATGGCAAATGGCATTACTTGTTGTGAATGCCCAATGAGCCTGACCAAACAAGTAGCAATCAAAAAAACCAACAACAAAAAAAAAGACTCTGGAGAACTGAGTGCAGCGTCTCAATAGACCAGTTCACCTGACTGATTAACGCTGATCAGTGTTTGGATTCTTCGTGTCATGTCGGGCATTTTTGTCAGCATTTTATGAGTTT
Source organism: Sparus aurata (assembly GCF_900880675.1). NCBI lineage: Eukaryota > Metazoa > Chordata > Actinopteri > Spariformes > Sparidae > Sparus > Sparus aurata. The sequence continues at coordinate 25,599,721 of NC_044205.1, forward strand.
GTGATGTAGGGATGGCCGATCTGCGCAAGAAATAATATCATCATCCTTTTATTCACAATCATGATCCATTATTTTCTTGCTCAATTTGGACTACAGACTACAGACAGACTTAAAATAGCTTATGTGTTTCTTCATTCGCACCATCAAAACACAATATTGCATTAAGAGTAGTTTTTGGCACAACCTCCTCATTTGCTAAGCTGCTGGTTAGAGCTAATGATTGCACTGTTTGCAGTACGTTCATCCAATCAACCCAGCCATCTAGTTGGCTAGGACCTGCTGTTCAGTGAGGTTATATGAAGTTTGGACGTGCTGGAAAGAACAACATGAGGGGAAGTTTGTTCATTGGGAAATCATCACTATCATGTTAAGTTCGGACAAAAAATCCTATTAGAAAGGTTTAGGCAACGACATTACTTGGTCAGTTTTACTTGAGTTAAATACCTGATGTCAGATAACGTATGGTCGTATGCTCAAATAAGTCAAGCACAACTTATAGACAACAGTCTCAACTTACCGACTTCAGACATCTCGGGGACGCTGGCGAAGTAGATCTCCTTTGCGAACTTTGGCGCGTTGTCGTTGATGTCGTGAATTTTTATGTTAAATTCAGTGTCCGGCTCCAGCTCTGCGTTGGTGTTCCTGTCCAACACCTTTGCAACGAGTGTGTACATAGCTTTCTCTTCCCTGTCCAGTCTCTTGGTGGCATGAATGTCTCCGGACTTCTCATCGATCAGGAACAGGGTGCCTGCCCCATCTCCGGTCAGAACGTACTTCACGTTGCCGTCACCTTTGTCCATATTGGAGTGCAGCTGAAAAATGAAGAAAGACACACTTTATTAGTATGGAGTCAAACTATAAATCAAGTGGTGTTGTCGGTTCTCATTAGGGGCATTGCATACTGCTCTGTCATGCATTTAAGGCAGACAAAAAAGCACTCTTGCCATTTTGTGTAACTGTTGGCAACAGCGCCGAGGTGTTTGAAAGTTGAATTCCACTGAAAAACACGAAACAAAGAAAAGTTATCTAGAATATTTCCAAGTCCTAATCGTTGCCCTTGAGCTCCTCTTCATATGAAAAACAAATCCTTGCTTCCCTCGTAGCTCACATCAAGCCTGTTGACAAAACTAGGTGCTGTTTTTCTTTTTTTACTGTGCCTGAAAATTTTAACATAAAATAAAATATCTCGCCACGGGCCTCCCAATTTAGGAAATATTCCCAAAGGTCTTTTGTCTGTAGGCACTATGAATAATGTGCTTTCTCCACATATCTCCAATTTTGAGCTTTTTGCTTTTGTTGCCACTTCTCTTTTTTAAAGGTATTGCGAAGCTCTAAAAGGGACCAGTACCAAGTAATGCATGTGAACATTTAACTCCTGTCTTCACACTAAAGCTGTTAGAAGTAGTTGAATAATTGATCAGTTGATTGAGAGAAAATTAAGTGCTGTCTATTTTATTTGTATAGTTTCGGTCAGTGTCCAAGCAAGAACGTCAAACATTTGCTGTGTTCAGCTTTCTAAATGTAAGGAGTTGTTGCTTTTCTTTACAATTTGTGATGGTAAATGCAGAGTCTTTCGGTTTTCAAGTGTTGGTTGGACAAAATAAGAGTTTTGGTTATGAAAAAAATGTGATAGGCATTTTATAAACTAAATGATTGATCAGTTTAAATTTGAAAACCAGTGCCCCTTCAACTCGTTCGGCATAATCCATAGATTTAGATCAGAAACTGTATGCAGCTGTTTTACTTTTTTCGGGGGGGAAATACTACAACACTGTTTTTTTCATCACTGTGGCTGAGAGCAGATAATGACGATGATAATTCATTTAAGGGTGAACTTATCCTTTAATGGAATAATCACTAGTCTCAGCCCTACCTCGGACACTTCTTAGGTTGACCCTTCACGCCGTTTTTTTTTTGCTGGGGATCCTAAAATATAAATGACTCAATTGGCCGTATATTTTGCTTAAGATATGTACAGCACAATAAAATGCAGTCAGGGAAAAGTACAGCACATGCCAGACGAGTATAAATGGAATGAGTACATACTCAGACACTCGCTTCAGACACATTTACGCCGTAGTATAGATGTGCATACGCTTTGTGACACTCTTATGGACGGAGAAATAATGGTGTAAACCTACTGAGGAAACTATCTCTTTTGAGTCAGAGGACAGAACGTCGCCTTTGCTCCCACAGTGTCAAGTGTGACATACTCCATTAGCTCAGATCAAATTAGTCTTAGATTTTTCTTCCAAATTGTGCCTCTGAAAAATGATGAGAACCTGACCTACAGCAACAACTGCTAAAATTAGTCACCTCTGACCTATCCATCACCTTGAAGCGGCTCTACAGTGTGAGCGTCATGCAGGAGTAATGGTGGCATACTGTGACAGACACTTGATTCAAGCTCATTACTGTACTGGATCTGTCAGCAGATATATTTAGAGCACTATCTCATGGGTTCACATTTTAAATGACATGTAGTTAGGGACACAGAATGTACGTCAGTAACTTATTAATATTAATGTCTGCATGCTGTGAGGAAACTAATTATTTTTCACCGCAGTTGGAAGACTGATGTCAACAGTAAAACTCTGAATGGAAATCAGAAAAAATGCGTTGCCGGAGTGCTAGCTATTCTCAGGCAGAATGAAAAAAACAAAAAACAGGGACGCATGTGAAAGCAAGCTACTGTCAAGTTCAGATGAACAATATGCACAGTATTTTGGGGGGCTGCTTTTGAAAATATTTCCATGCAGATGAACTCCATTACCCAAAGTCTACTAAAGAGGAATATCACTCAGCTTGGATTTCCACATGTATTTGTGTTCGGGGACAATCAGTTCATTGTTTGCGAATGTGAATTCTCTCCTGAGCTGTAGACCAGTGAATCAAGGATTTATGGTGTGTTATGGATGTGAACGCTGCTCCCGCTATTGACTGTGAATGACAGGCTAATTTTGGCGAGCAGGAGAGTGTTTGTATGAATTTATACATTCAAATGGGCTTCGTATCTTTGTTATGCGCCTTCACTTCTCTGAAAAAAAGTCCCTAGCTGTGCCAGTGTCGCCCTTTCCCTCCTTTGAAATCCATCATCTGTGTAGGGGAACACCGGCTGTAGGAGACGCTAGGACATGCTCACTAAGCAATGCTGAGCTACTCTGCGACATAAGAAGAACACATTTCATTACTGATATTCCGAACATCCATTCCTCCAGTGTGATAATTAGGCCGATGCAATTTCAGACCGTGTCAGACCACAGGAATGGCATTATTTTCAAATCTTTTGATTGTATTCTCTGGGAGTTTTTTTTCTTTTTTTTTTCATCTGATTATTACCATATTTCCAGTCTTTGTTGTTAATCCTGTAAAAAAAAAAAAAAAAAAAAGGAACCTGAGATGCAGAAACAACAAACAAAGAGCCATCAAAGCAGCCAGTACCCTATGCAGCCAAGATGTCTACAGCATAATAGGAACCGCACAGTCTTTGCAGAACCTCGTGGTATGTATTTTACATATTTCTCCTTAGCCGACGTGGGCGCATTCAGGCCTTAACCTCCTGCATTTTTGCGCTAATTATCGTCTCCACAACGTCAGCTTCCTAATCGTATGGGTAAACAGATCTTCTCCCCACGGTTTTATAGATTTTCTTACTGAGGGGTAGTGCACACAAAGAGGCGTTTTGCACAAGTAAGCAACGCTGCACAGACTTATTATCAGATAACACGGCATCAAAAAATAATAGTGCTTCTGTTCATCCAAATCATCGAGGCACCGTGCCAGCAACAAGGATGTTTAAGTTTTTTTTTTCTTTTCTTTCCGCAGGTTTCTTATAGAAACATCATATATTAAATGTGAACAGGGCGGTGAGCCTGAGTGCAAAGCCAAGTTGAATGGATTGTTATTGACATATGCCAGAGGTGAGTTTGTACATGTTGGTCGTACTCAACAACACCCAGTGCAGCTAGGGGAAAATAAATAAAAATAAAAATTGGCACCGATACACTTGACAAAGTGCGGCACAAAGTGTTTTCACACAGCCCTAACAAAATCAAATGTTAGCACTACCGCACTATATTTGCAGGGATTTAGTGGCTCTCCTTTCAAGGCCTTGCAGCACAAACACAGCCTTTTTCAAGGCCTTACAACAGAAGCACAGAAGAGAGCCTTGATGAGTTAAATCGCCTTGCACAAACACTGAGGAATTGTCACTAAAGCAGCAAAATCATTGGCAATTCTTGTCAGGTCTCTGGTAAGCATTGCTTGGTGCTGCAAAGAGGAGATAGCAAAATAGAGCGCAGAACGGATACAGAATAATTACTCTTCCTCTCTCTCTCTCTCTCTCTCTCTCTCTCCTGCTGTCTCTTAAGACATAGGCAGAAAAAAAAAAAATCTTTACTACTGGAGCTCTAATGTATATTATACTGGTAAAGTTACAGCTTACAGTATCTCTGGTGCGCTTTGTATTTCCATACCTCATAAGTTATATGAAGGAGTGAATCGAGCGAGGCCTTGCAAAATCTCCCGCATGCATATTAACAAAAATATTAGCACAACAAAGTGAGCTACCTTGAATATTCTAATTTAGGGTGGCCCATTTTCTTTACAAGACAATGCAGTGTACCAGGAATTTAATAGGATTTTGTTCACTTCAAACACGCCACTCAAATGCTCCAGAATCCAAAGTTTGCGGCTGTATTGCTCAGCATTGCAAGTGTTCACACTTCACAGCCCTGCTTAAGAAGTAGGGCACCACAGCTGCACACAGTGAGTGCTCACACTCATTAATGGCCCCGTGAAAGTCAGTTAAAATGAGATTTGAGGCTTTTTTTTTTTTCTTTACGCTTGATACATGCACAGCCACGCCGTGCTATACTTCCAAATCATAACATATACTATGCATCTCTTCAGTGTCGACAATTGCTCCTGAATCAAACCCCTGACTTTTACTAATGGAGGTATTTTTTCCTTATCTTTCACCGAGGTATCAATCAGCACCACTCAGTGTGTCAGCCTCAAAGCAGCGTGCCTTTTGAACACCTTGATGAGCTTTATAAGCTGCATTTATAACATAGTTAAGCCGCAGTTAGTGCACTGCTGCAGTCACAGTGGTCCTCTGCCTCCCTTCTTTCAGTTGAGGAGAGTGTGACTGTTCTTTACATCAAATTTGATTGCCCTAATCGAGAAATCAACCTCAAGTGACAGTCAGTTGAGAGTGTGTGGGCTGATTGGAGAGGTTTGATTGAATGTGAAATAAACAAGGTCTCCCACAGTGCACTGCAAAGGCCATTAAATGATCTTTATGAAGAAGACCATCAAGGCTTTGATGGCTTTGTGCTGGGCATGAAAGTGCTTTTTGCATTCAGTCTTTATTCTCTTTCCTTTTTTTTTTTTTTCTCCTCTATCACTACCTCTCTAATCTATTTGTCTGCCTGCCTTTCTACTCCTCTTCTGTTGTTCTATCTCTTCCCTCGTATCCATCAGTCTGCCTTTTCTATCTGTGTGCCTATCTATCTGTCTGTTGGTCTTTTGTCAGCTATTCTATCTAGCGATCGTTCCGTCTATCGATTGCTATATTTACTACGCTCGCCGCTAGAACACCCATCCATCCATCCATCAATCCATCCATGTCCATCCAGCCATCCCTCCTTCCAGCCAGCAAGCAGCTTGTGTCTGGGGCTGTTACTTTGAATTACTACAATTAAGGATTGACCGATTTTAGAGCGGACACCAATATTCAGCATTAGTTATCAGGGGGTCCTTTAACATTTGCATTATAAATACAATCCTAGTGACAAAATGTACTACTTATAACTGCTGATAGAATGTAACTCACTGCAATGTACTCAGCCACTGTACCCAAGTAAAAGTCAGAGGTCCTTAAATTAACTCGAACAGCCATGTTTGTGGCTACCACATACATAACATATGTAAGAAACATTAATTACAACTTATGTGGTTTTGCAGAAATGCACCGAGCTAACATGTATTTCGGTTGATTTGGTTGACTGTGGTATATTGTAAACCGAGGGCACTTGGGTGCATGAAACGAAAAAAGCAAGGAGATCAATCTTCAGTTTGCTCGTTTTGTCAGACTGTCTTAAACATTTAGATTTTAAGTTTACTGTCAAGGAAAAAAAAGTGAATCTTCCAAACTGAGAAGCAGGACGGAGACGGTATGAAGCTTTTTTCGCTGGAGAAATGACTAATCAAATATCAAAGTTGTTTTCAGATTTATCGCCTAACTTTTTTGCAGCTTCTCTATCTACCCCCTATAACTTGTCCTCTACGTATCTACTCTTCAACTTATTCCCTGTGTATTTGTCTCTGTTGGCCTCACGGTCTGTCTCGCTATCTAAAACGCCAAAGTTAAACTGATAGAATTAGTGATACGGATCGCCACGGCTCCTTCTGTAAAGCAGAGTGGCAGCATGTGGCTGCCCTATTTTCCCCCTCAGTAATTTATTACAGCCTCGTGTTATTCTGACACTTTAATAGTGAATGATATTGGACACAGGAAAGAGTGGGGAGCTGGTGAATGTGATGCTGACATGCTGCAGAAGTTGGGTGCCAGAAAGCATCAAAGAGTCGAGGAAGAAAGCCACATCGCGCCAGTCAGTGACATATCAAGGGATGGCCCCATTTATAACTAGCATTTGCTTTGCTGCTTCATCACATAACACAACAAGGTGAATTTCATTGGCCTTCTTGATTGATATGTTTTCTTCTTCTTCCTCCTCCTCCTTTCCCCTATTCCATTTATTTTTTGCAGTATCTTTCTCCTCACCACATCAGTATGATGGTTTCTGCAAAAGAAGTTGTCATATCCCCCCTACTCAACCTTGCACAAGACACTTGTTTACTCCGGAGAATGAGGTGTGTGATGAAAGCCAGCTTCCTCCGAGAAAATTGGCTGTCGACAGTCACCTCATTTCCCTCCTTCAAGTTGATAACTGTAACGCTCCCCATCACACCTGTCTTTATAGCGCTAGCATGGGTGAGCTGACAAGAACCCCTCTGATCTGGGTGGGTGTTGAGGGGGAGCATTGTCCTGAAAGCGCTTCCCTTTTTTGGGATTCTTAGGAGAATAGTGTCTTGAACGAGCCCTTGTTTTCGAATCTCAAATCGCTTTCCGGATGCCTGAGTCAGGTTAAAGTCTCATGCCTGTTTTTGAGTCGGAGAATGCTAACTTAGTGGCTAAATGAGGCTACAGATAGCGATTTTATCGTAAACATCTGAAAAAGAGACTCACCTAGATACTAGCGCAACTTTACAGGTGGAATTTAGTTGCAAACTGTTCAGGCTCTACATGTCCAATTGGTTGATCGATCAATTTATGATGAAGTGTGGTTAGTATGGTATGGTGACCACGATGTCCTTGGTTGTTTATAGCCTCACATCAGCTCTTTACTTCTGGCAAATGAATTAACTCTCCGATTGCCAGAATGGAATCATCCAAAATCCAAACTGAAGGCTTTTTATCGAGGGAGCCCATTATTTTGCCGATTAATCAATGAGCCCACATTTAAGACTTCAGTGTCCTTCTTTGTCCTACTAATTGTCCAAAGCATGAAGGACTACTTTCAAAAAAGCAGCAAATCTTAACATTCAATCAACTGAAAAAAAAAAATATAGTTGAATGGTGGCAGTTCTGTGTGCAACCATTGTTACAGTCAACTTAAGTTATTTCTGCTTCTATATGTCTGTCATGTGTCACAGTGGGCATATCCCGCTGAAAGTGACAAGTGTTTGAACAGGGAGCAGGCTGGAAAAGCGCTATAGAAATGCAAGTCCATTTAACATACCTCCTGGTGGGATTATTTTGGAGCAAATGAAAGTTAAAGTCTACTTGTTTTATGGCTCTGGTTTTGCACGGGGCTTGCCAACAGCTCAGTTGGCTCATGACTCATGTACCCTTGGTATTATTGACTGATTTCAGCTGTGATTATGAGGCTTGTCTGATGAAAATGAATTCATAATAACTGTTGATAAAAGCCACGCATTGTTGTTTGTGTTTAGCAATGAGCTGTTATTGTTACAACTGGCATCTGACCAACAACAAATCAATGGAACTTGGATTTAAGATATAATAAGTGATTACAGCGAGCTGTTTGAAAGAACTGCCTAAGACTGGGGGGAAATAGAGCGACTCCCATGTGCTCTTGCTGTGTATCTGATAGCTCCAGTTAACTGAGCCTGTAACCGCCAGATTTCTGTCAGCCCATTTGTCTTCAGCCAATTACATCAAGCACTACTTCAACAAGCTTAAACCTTTCTATAATTAGTCCGCAGACAATGTGTTTGGACACGTTACCTTGCCGACGTATTGATGGTCATTTCCCGTGTATTCCTCGAGCAGAAAGAATTGATTCCACATCCATCCGCGTTTGGAGCGCTGGAGAATCCTGCCATCGCTCTCTGGCATCCCAAACAGATTCCCAATATTCCCAGGCGTTAAAGGCAGGGCATTGCTGGGCCACGGGATACAGAGCACCAGAAGGAGCAGAACCTGATTGGTTATCATGGTATCCAATCAGATGGGAAGTGTCCTGGTTGACTTCTGAATTATGGTAATAAGCTTCTGATTGGATGAACACTGGAAGGCAGTGTCATCAGAACAGACATTGTATTCCTCTCCTTGATGTCCTGCAGATCCCTGTGAAGAGAGGAAACTTTGGTCAACTAATATGACAGAAGTAGACGAACAACTGCGACAGCAATCGAACTACAAGAGGGCGACGCTTTCTGTGCCCTGCATCTCTCTTCCAATTTATATCTACCCATGTGCATTGTGTGAGTGAAAGAGAGACAACAAGTCATGGACGAAGATCAGAAAAGTCAAAAATTGATTGAAACTCCCACCACAGTCAAGAGAGTGTTTTTCTTCTTGCTCCTACAGTTGAAGGTTGGAGCTTCACTGTGTCAGATGCTGTGCAGTATGTGCAGAGTTTGACAGTAGGAGGCTGTTTCTCACATTCATCTGCTGAGAGTGTAACATTTCCTTTTTTTCACACAAAAAAATGTCTTAAGAGGCCTACAAGCATGATTTGTGACATCACAGATGGTTTTAAAGTCAATGCTGGTCCGATATTTATCATGAACAAGTTTGATGCAGAATCTTAAAACCTCCCATGCACAAACACTGAGGATGGACCTGACAGTGAAGTTGAGCTAGACAGATTATTGGCATTGGTGAAAGTTGGGGCTGATTTCCAAATATCAATTGCGTTTGATGTGTCCAGTGCAAATAAATGTGCAAGGTTGGCTCCATCACACTCTGTCAACACCGAAGAATCGGAATCTGCGAAAAAGAATTAGTAACTAAAGCAATCAAATAGACATAATGGAGTGGTGGTTATCAGTCAAACGTAATCCCTACCAATGCAGCCAGACTGCTGCTCTAGAAAGATCACTAGAATGGATTAGTGGTAGCATGGGTATTAGCATGGATCAGCAAAAATATGCATTTCAGCATGGGGATTGATAGCTGTCCCTCAAACTGAATTTCTTCCTGGGTACTGAGGAGCTGCAGAGTTCATTCGTGGTCGATGTATAAACCGCAATGTACGTTTCACCAACATCTGTCTGCCCTCAACCACCCAACCACCGCTGCTCTCCTTCTTACTCTCTCTCAACCACTGACACACTACCCCCTATCCTATTTCTTGAATGAACCGTGACTACCCGTATAACCGTCTCCAAACCAAGCTTGGAGGATGACGCATGATTCTACTATAGCCATGCGTCATTATTCCATGGTATAACCATCTTCCATCTCGTAACTAGTCTGTGCAGTTTTAGTTTTCTCATTAAAATTGAGGAGGAAAATGCCTCGGGTGACATTCTACATTTTGAGATTTTTTATTTTTTTAATTCTGTTTACTAGAAATCAATGTTTACCCTGAAGAAACCATAGTGGACCAAAGTCGGAGGAATCTTGCGTTCAGCCGTTGACTTGTGAAATTAAACGCATTGGCAAATGGACAACAAATAGACAACGTTGTAAAGATTTCTATGTGGTAGGCATACCTCCTTTTCTGCAAAACCTTGTCAGACACACATCGTTTCTGTACGCCTTCATACTTAGACATACTGAGGCAGGGGTGTAACATGAAGTAACATTCTATAGCTAATCAACACCAATCTGAAAAACTGATTTGGGCGTATTCTTTCATAAGATGTAAAGAAGACGTGCTAAACTAATGCAGTTGGAGTCAATAGACCCACCGTATGGAAGTGATTAATGACTGAAAGTAATGAAAGCGGCACTGCGATGTAAATGTTTCACCGAAAGAGCGCAATCATCACAGCGCATCTTACTGAATGTTGAAATTCAAATAAAGTTTAATCCCTGCAGCTACAACTCCCTGCCATGTCTCCTTCCCTCCCCGTGTTTGAGCAGTGAAGGAGTGAGCCGCACTTCACTGATTATAAGTCGCATTACTGATGATACGCAAACAGTGCTTCACAGCCGGTGAGCGTGTTTGAAAAGCATAATGCGAGCATCTCCAGGAGCAAAATGCTTTCTGACGCGAGCGAGAAGCACCACTGTTAAATACCCTCCTGACTCTGTTTTTTTAAATGTATTTTCATGTCCTGCTTCACCCTCGTTCGGTTGCGTTGCTACAGAGCACCCTGCACATGCACAGCTGAATCGTATGTGTGGAGATATGTATGTGTGTGTGTGTGTGTGTGTGTGTGTGTGTGTGTGGATGTGTGTGTTTTTTCATCCCCCGATACATTCTCTTACATTACTAATAGCTTAGATTGTAATTCCCTCAAGATGTAATGATGTGACGAGTGATGAATTTCTAAAACCATCACAATTATCCCCATGTATCTGCCAGGCTTGTTCTGCTGTCTGCTGTGATAAGGTCTTTTTGTGTTATTCGTAGACTACTTCCGACGCTTCGCAAGGCCCCAGCAGGACTCGTCCTTATAGGTAATTTGGGTATGCATGCATAATTTATGGCCATTTGGAAGTTAATCCTAATAAATCTCCCCTCTCTTTCTAATAGAGCCCATTTAGTAGGTTTCCTGCACGGAGGCAAGAATACCAGAGTTATCTTGACAAGCATTGCACAGTGTACCTCAGGGAAAGGCACATTGTAGTTTAGCAATTCTTCAGCTTTTGTTCGGAGCTCTTAAATAAGGACTGTAGTGTCAGCGGAGGCATTCTGCTGCGAACAAATTAGTATTATGGTTCCATTGATGAAAGAGAAAGTACGGAATATAAATGAACGTAATCCTTTTGAATGGGGAATCAAATAACGGAGCTAACGAGATCTCAATGTAAAACAGTGCTCATTCTTAGTCACTCAGACAGTTTAACTCAATTGGATGTGTTTAATCAGCAATAATTTTCCAAATAACACCCAACTTCAGATTACTTTTTTTTTTTCCTTGGGGCCGAGTTGATGAAAGTTTGTTATGGATGAACATTTCCATCAGGGCTCAGAAGACAGAACTATGGGATATGTCTTGCTACCAGTCAAAGCAGCGTGACAGAACTGAACCTGTATGAAGTCGCAATGATTTATTGATTAATCCACTTGTAAACTAATTGCAAACTGTTTTGATGATCCATTGTTTTGCCCGTGTAAGAAAAAAAATGAGCCAACATTCTCAGATTCCAGCTTCTTAACTGTGAATATTTTCTGGTTTCACTCGCCTTCTATGACAGTTAATTGGACGTTGTTCAATTGTAGGCAAAACAAGACATTCGATGACGTCTTCTTGGGCTCTGGGAAATACTGATTGACATTTTCCACCATTTTCTGCTACATGATAGACCGAACAACTAATCAATTAACTGAGAAACTAATCAACAAATCAGTCGTTTGGTTTTAAAACCAGATAATGAAAAAAATGAATTTCAACATTCTCTCCTTTTGATGCCAGAGCAGAAAGTTTTGAGATTTTTAATTTAGTCAAAGCGCTGATAATAACAGGAGATGAGATGAAATACAGATAGTGCCGTAAATTGTTGATCAGCGCTTCATTTTTTTGTGTTATTTTCTCGTGCGTGCCCTTAATGTGGCATGAGTGTGACACCAGCATTCACAAAATCAGGAAACGCCGCCTCGCAATTAATCTAGTCTGATGCTTGTGATTGCATTTTCTAATTATCATTCCAGCCTGTCCTTGAGTTTTAATAGCATTCTGGATATTAATCTTTGATGTGGCGTGCCTATTAAGCATTAGGGCCAGTGTGTCTTTTCAGAATTCTTCCAAACACTCCATTAAAGGATGAGCGAGCGATGCTGAATCCATGCCAGATCCTATAGACTCCAGCTGAATTATCTCAACTTATACAGCCTATTAAATAGTGGGGGGGGGGGTTTATTAAAAAACAAAGTTGTTTACGATTAGATTAAGTTGCAGACAGCTTATATGGCTCGGCATTAAAAACAGAGATGTGAGGGGACGGAATTGTTAAATATGCTTTTAAAGTGTTGTCTAGGGCTGTTATTCTTAATCTTGGCTAAGACTCGCTCTGGCAGGAAGCTCGGCCGTGCTCCATTTCTGTAATCTGCAAAATTATACATTCTTGTTTTGCTGAATAAGAATATCTTTGATCAGATATGAACTAGCTGTTCATCGGGATATGCTTCCTAGAAAAAAAAAAAGCACAGCCTCGCACATTAGTCTGTATAAATTTGTATGCACACGCATCACCCCCCCCCCCAACACCCGAAAAAATTGAACTCGCAGGCTCCCCCTGCAAAAAAAAAACATTAAACCGAGCGCTGCAGCTAAGCACTTTTATGGCTTCTCTGACTTTAGTAGGACAATAATTATAGGTGCTATGTGCAGCAGGAGTCTGGCTGGTAAACCCTTTCCAGAGGTCTTGCATGCATAATAAATTGATAATCCTCTATACATGGCAGAGTATAAAAACCTAAATTGACCATCTGTACGTTGCTGCAACCTTTGGCACGGTGATTATCAAACAAACCTCCCTGCGTGCATCGTCTTTCCCGCCTCACTTTGGCCCGAAGCCTCCTAATTATGACACATTTTGCCTTTAAATGCAAAAGCAACATAATGTCTAACACGCTGGAGTCATATTCTGTTCTGGATAATCGTTAACATCTCTCATTTTTTTTTTTTTTTTTTTACTGCTCAGTGTTATAGAAGCATCAACTCTTGAATTAGGCAAATGACGATACACACACACACACACACACATTCATACACAAATGCACAGCTACACAAAAGGGAGTGCGCCATAATTAAGCATCCATCATCCATAACCTCCTACATGCTGCATAAAAATCAACCGAATTCGAAATGGCTGGCATCAAACGCCGTTTGATTTGTAGCATCATGCTGCTCTGCTTATGGATTCAACAAGTGACTACTCTATACTGTGTGAGAGCCATAAATAAAACACGGACAGAGGTGTGTTAGCGGGGAAAGGAATAGGCAAAGATGGAGAGAGGGCAACGGATGGGGGGGATGAGGTGAGGGGGTTGCAAGGTCATAAAACGCGTGTCATGATTAGTCTGGGTGATCATTCGTACCTCCACCGCTCACCCAGCGACGTGATTCACGGCTGGCAAATGCAGTATTTTTGTAGCCGCAAAACACTCGCCATGCACCAGAGTTGTGTGGTGTGATTGGCAGCTTGAGTAGCTCCAGTGATTGCTCGCCGGTATTGACAGGCCGAGCACTGAGAGTGTAAATCTGGCATGAGGGGCGTTGATGCACCAAGACGCAGCAGCCGCGCAAACGTCCACTTGGTGGAGCCCTAGACCTTCCCAAAGTCTGCCCGCTCTGGCTGCAGTCTTTGGCAAACCTCAGCAAGCTTTACTCATGTTTTGAAATCCTCTAAGCAATTTTGTGATACAGTGCACACTTCCTTGTTGAAAAGCGACTCGGAAAAAGGGAGGGAAGGCCTTCTTTTTTCACTTGAAGAGGGTGCGTTCACTGTGAACATCCAACACCAATTCCACTAAAAATATTTTTAAAACGGTGAGGAACATTTGTACCTTGGGATTTTTTCAGAGGACTGTAATCTGATAACATTCCATTAAAACATCTATCTTGCAAAAGATGAAACACCTGCCTGAAGAAGCTGCTGTCTAAATCCACCCTGAATTTTGTTTGACATCAAATAAAACTGACCGGCATGTCTGTAATAATCCCATTATTCTTCGATACACACACATTTCCTCCTCCCCGTTTCCTCTCCAACATCATACAGTATAGTATATAAATATTCATGCCTGATCCTTAATCCTAGACTAGCTGTGTGAATGCTCCTAAGAGCCTCGGTGCCTGTGTGGGAGAATGGATTTCTACCTCTTTTACATTTCAACACTGAAAGGTCACTCCATATCTGACGATAATTCAGGGAGCGTGTTAGCGGGCTAATTTGCACTAAACAATAATGGCCCAACATGGGTGACCCGGTGCACACTGCTATACCCATAAAATATCACTTTGGTGACCGTAAAGCTGTCGGTGTGTTAGGCGGCAACACACAGAGGGGAGAGAGAGGAAGAGAGAGAGAGGGGGAGAGAGAGAGAGAGAGAGAGAGAGAGAAGGGGCGGTTAGACGGGGGAGAAAGAGAGTGAGGGGTGGATTAAGTTTGTGCCGTGGAGGATATGCACATGTACATACTCGGCAACACTGTCGGCTGCTCTCGTTGCGCCGCTCCAACACCCGCGATAAACACCTCCATGCGTTTTTGGAGATATGAATGGTACAGTGCCTCTCCATCAAATCTGCCCAGAGCACATCACAAGTATGATTTGCCCCGACTGCCTCTCAGCAGACTGACAAATGTGACTACACACATGCACGCACAGAGAGAGAGAGAGCCTGGCATGGATACTTGGAACAGGTGCACACACACTTACATACAGACATTCATATATATATATATATATATATATAGGTCTATATATATCACATGTGCACATTGACAGGCATATAAGGTGCACGGGGCACTTTGGATCGAGTGACAAAGTTAACACTATTCTCTATAAAAGCACAACATCAATGCCCTTTTCCTTACAGTTGCATCTGCAGTGTGTGACAGGTGTCATGAGCTGACTATTAGAGCACTTAAAGCAAAAGAACATTGCTGAGAAAAAAAAAAAAAAAAGAAAAAAAAAAAAAAATCCCTACTTGAACTCGTTTTCACGTTTGTTTTATCATTGATGATCTTAAAGTTCCAATTAGTGGAAGGTTCCTGAGAGCCTCCTCCCGGCTCCACCGCGTACAGTTTTCAATTCGTGTCATTTTCAGGAACACCTCGTGCATGAATAAATGATGAAGAAAGATTCAAATGAGAGTTATTGAACAGCAAATCTAATCGCTCCCCGTCGTCGAGTCAGCCCGGCTGTTATCAACCTCTTTGAAGTTGCAACACTTTTTTTTTTTTTCCATGAGATACGTCCACAGTGCTGCGTTAGTCTGGCTTTGTCACAGAGCAAAGGAGCAGATCATCCTCTGGAGTCTGGAGGCAGACTAAAAAAATATATATATATATATATAAATGTATCCTTAAAAACATTAATCAGAAGAGAAGCCCTTACCTTTTTGATTTTCACAGCTTAGCATCCATCTGTGTGACTGAGTGCGCGGTGACTGTGTTCCTACTCCTTAGCAGTGCTTAGCGGCGGAGAATCTGACTCCTCACGGCAGTGCTTACATTCCAAGACTGACAACAGCACAGCTGGTGCGAATGTGTATGGGAGTGTGTGTGTGTGTGTGTGTCTGTGTGTGTGTGAGAGAGAGAGAGAGAGAGAGAGAGAGAGAGAGTGTGTGTGTGTGTGTGTGTGTGTGAGAGAGAGAGAAAGAGAGAGAGAGAGAGAGTCTACTGCCTGCCTCCCTCCCTCCCTCTATGCTTCTCTCTTTCTCTCTGCCCTCCCTCGCTCCGTTTCTCCTCCCCGCTCTCTGGCTTCTCTCCCTTTCCTCCTCTACACTTTCCTTCTATCATCTCTCTCTCTCTCTCTCTCTCTCTCTCTCTCTCTCCCTCCCCCCCTTCCACCTCCTCCTCCTCCTCCCCCCCCCCCCTCCCCTTTTCTCCCTCTCTATCCCCTCCTCTCTCTTTCTCTAGCAGTGCATCACTTCTGGCGGTGGATGTCACCGAGGCTGAAGCTGAGGCGACTCTGCCCCCGATTGGCTGCCATTCACAAGTTAGCGATAAAGAAAAGGGAGAAAAGAAAAAAAGGGGACGAAGGAGCGAAAGGGAGGGGAGAAAAGAGTGGGCGGGTGGGTTGGATGGGTGGGTGGGTGGGTTGGATGGAGGGGGTAAGGGAGAAAACAGTGCCCTCACATCCCAGTGAGCATCAGTTGACTGTGGAATGGAGGAACAGGGGAGGTTGGAGGCTGAAGAAGAGGGGTGGACGCTGGGAAGGCACACAGTGTTTTCCTTTTTCTTTTTCTTTTTTTTTTTTTCTTTTCTTCTGACTGCGAATGCATCCAGAAAAGCTCTCCTCATAAGAGGCTGCGCTGAAAGCCGCCGCTATGACGGATCGGCCGCATGATGTTTGATGTCTAAAAGCAATCGGCCCCATCTAATCTCTTTTTCAATGACAGTGGAATGAAGGAGAAAAAGGCCATAACTTGTAAATCAGCCACGCGGCGAAGGGCCGGGAGGGGGCTGAGGGAGGTGGAGAGGGCTGCCTTTTTTTTTGCTCTGTTCATCTTCATCTTCGTCTCTCATCCCGTTGACTTGGCCCGGCCAGTGTGTGGCAGGTGCACATGCAGTCCGGGGCACTCTGTCATCCCTTCTCATTACATGCCCTGTGTTGGATGCACGGCAATACATCTCCATACAGTTTGAGAGTGATATAGCATTTTAATTCAAAAGCGAAGGGGGGATAATAATATATCGCAGAGCTGTTTGATGCCAAGGGGTGAGACAGAGAGCCACGGAGAGCGATACGTTATTAGATGCCGATATCCGTCCCCAACGTGTACCTCGAGCAGATAAACGGTTCGGTTGAAGTGACTTTGAAATGCGCGGGGCGCCACTCAGAGCCGCGCTGCCGATGAATTATTTAAGAAAAAGCAGCCGCTCCGAATGGCCAGCCTCATCCGAAAAGCTCAAGTTTTATCTCTCAATATCAGTGTGAATAGATTATCAGCTCAAACTCCCCGCGCCAGATAAATAAAAATGCAAACAGGCCAAACTAATTAACATCCGAAAACAAGCGGCGAGGTAGCCTCCCTCTGATAGCAAGCCAAGTCCTCGCAGTTCATAATTCTCTCCCCTCGTTGTGTGTATGGCGCCGGGAGATTAAGAAGAAGGTGTGTGTTTGTATTTGTTCATGTGTGCATATGTTGGCTCGTCTACTGTATTTGTACGTCTGACTGGGGGAGGAGAGGTGTGTCATGTTTGCTTATACCCGTGTGTGTGCACGCGATGGATGCGAATGTGTGTCTCCGCGAGCTTGCGTGCGCACGCACGTGTGTTTGCGTGGTGTTCCTCACTAACAAGCCACCGGATAAAAAGAAAATAATAAAAAACAGGCTAATTTGTACATCTCTGCATAGAATTAGTATTAATTCACCTGCTATCTACACCCCTGGGACGTTAATAACGCGGTTGTTACGGAGCCCGAACAAGTGAGCGCAAACATCAGAGAACAAGAACGAGCGCTGTACCCAACGGTTTGAGGAAATATAGAAACAAGCTTTCAGAGCCACACACACACACACACACACACACACACACACACACACACACACAACAACAACAACAACAACAACAGCAACGACAGAAAAAAAAAAAAAAAAAAACTTCCAATCTTCTCATCTTAATTTCACAGGCCCCTTCCAAGCAAACCATTTCCAGATTCCCATTGTTTCCCCCTTCCCCTCCTAATGAGGACTCCATTACATTGAATCAAAGTTTTCCAGGCTGAGGAAACAGCTTCCTTAAGTAAGGGTGTCTCCTGATCCTCTCCCAATTCTCCGTGTCAGCTCCCATCAGCGTCACCAGCTTGTTGCACTCGCGTTCACCTCCACAGTCCTAGCTGCCGCTGATTAGTTCTCTGATTTCCCCAGCCTTCCCAAAGGAACGCTCAAGTGCGGATGTCTACCCCACTGTTTGCTGTGCTAGCATAACAGCTGCAGCTGCTGATATGTTATTGATATAGCTCCCCGCATGGCAATGACAAGACCACATTAGGTGGGCACTGACAACTCCCAATCTGCCGCTGTTGTTGCTTTTCAGCGTCCAACGTGAAGATCTTTTACAAACTAACAAAAAGTGTAGGCTTCCGAATTAACAATAACCTTTGACTCAGACAGCAACACAACATTTTTTGTCCATTGTCTCTTTCGCAGTTGTGGAAGAATCTCTTCCTGATCACATGTTTCCGGGAGAGCTTCTGTCCTGTTCCTCTGCACAACTTAAAAATAAAATAAAATCAACCCTCTTTCAACAGAAATGCACTATTTTTTTCTGGTATACATTTTTCCCTGACCTTTTTTTTTATTCAGCATTCGTAATCCACTCAACCCAATATGTCTTTCTCTCATTTCAGAAAAACTTTTACATACTTTGAGGTCATAATTTGAATTGCCCTTATGCACCGCTGAGCTGTCAGGCCTATTTTGCTCGAAAGGAAACACTTGAAATATGTCAGATATACTCGCGAAACAAGGACTATAAAGAGGTGCTAGCAGGCGATCTCTCCAGGCTCCATCAGGAAAGAAAGACCCTCCATGTCGTCTTACGTAATCTTTACAGCTTACCATGTCAGAGGTTGCTCTCTGGCCCTCGTTATTAAACAGGCATTTATTGTAACAGCAGTCTGACTCACCGGATGTAGCCTGTATATAATCATGCCATTTTCTGACTACTTCATCTTTTTTCTCCCTCCCTTCTGCTATGTTCTGTCATGTGAAGCAACAACAAAGTCCAAGTTAGCTACCTACACGCTGGGAATGGCAGCCCTCACCTGGTCACTGATGGTTGGCAAACAAGTTAGCAGCGGTTTTGTGCAGGGATTTAGCCATTTTAACCCTTAGGAGTCTGGGGTATAAATGGCCGTTTTTGACTACTTTTGATTTTACCATTATATTTCACCTTAAAAACTATTTACCTTGCCTTGTTTGGTGTCATTATTTTCAGCACAACCTCACATGTGTGACTGTACAGTTATTTTTTTCATTTTGACATACTGTATTAACACAATGGACCTAAATCACAAAAAAATATAAAAATCCGAGTTGGAAAAAGTTGGATTTTTTTACTGTGTAAACCACAAATATGTTTAACAAACCAATTTTATTACTTAGAATAACAATTGTTGTTTGCCAAAATTGTGCATACGTTTTTGAAATTTACAAAGTTATATGTGACTATTTACATTTAAATGCAGGCAACGCCTCAGCCTCAGGCTCCTCAGCTGCTTCCTGCCTGCTTTACATTCAGCTGTCTGTTCATTGTTTTGACTCACAAAACAAAAAAAACAACTCCACTACAGACTAAACACACTACATTAAACACTACAGAACACACTATCTATACACTCCAAACACGCTAAATGTCACAAATCTCAAAACTCTCAAAACTATCGATCTCTATCACTCTCTGCCATCGTCATTGCCGCTGTCAATCTTCGCCGCTGTTCCTCCCACAACTTCCGCCTGCTCCTAGCAACCAAATCACGTGTTTTGCTATAGAATTTTGTGATTGGTTAGTGTGGTGCCTTTTTCCACAAACAGGAACATGTTTTTTTCCTTGCAAACACTTCCTGCTTGTGGACACTTTCGGGAGAAAAGCCCGTTTGTAGCGTCTCTTCCTGCACCAAACGCGCAGCAAACGTGCCGATAATGCTAGCGAAAAAAACACAGCGGACATTATTTATCATATCTCCGGTTTGAGTTGGCCTATCAACACGATTTAAAACTGGTATATAGTTTGAAGGCTGCCCCAACACAATACGTCAGAACCGACTTCTAAGGGTTAAGGCCGAGGCTCAAATGTTCCACCAAAACAAGCCCCATTTTACGGAGTGCAATGATTTAATACAGTATTGCAGTAGACTATGTGCGGTTCACACAGTAATTTATTATCTGTTTTTACTCTCAAAATAATGAATTTCTTTTCATTGTTTTTTTTTTGTTTTTTTAAATCAATTGTTTAATTCAATGTTGCACAATACCCCAAAATAATTAGCCAGAGTTTGGAATTAAACCAATACAACTGATTGCGTTCAAAGTCAATGAAAACTATCATCTGCTCAAGTGGGTTACATGGTACCAGGCAGGTCAAGGTCAGTCTCACTCCTAACACGTCAAATACAGTAGCCAAGTCAGAACCCTACAATTCTACATTTGATTCTGTAGATACCCCTCTGGTATCACTGGTGTTTCTGTTTCTGTCTAGTGTAGTATATAGTGAGAGCAGTCCTACTCATGGACTGGTTGGGTGGGTCTCTCACTCGACGTTACCTACAGTAACCAGGGTTTGTGTCCAAGGAATAAACTTTTGTTAAAGGGACAGTGTGTAACGATTTAAGTAATTTATTAACTCAAATCAACGCCTTCGTAAGTCCTCATTGGTGTAAAATTACCTCTGCCAACAATCTGACTTATCCTCCTGAGCGAAGAATTACCTATCTGAATATACATAGCACGGGCAAGCTCTATGGAGGCCGCCATGTCTTTCCGGTTTAAAAAAAAACTATGGACAGGGTTTGGACACATTTTTCAAGGTCAAATTCAAGCACTTTTCAAGCACTTTTAAGGGTCATTTTAAAGATTTTCCAGCACCTTTTTGCTGGGATAAAATACATATCTACAGGAATATATATACAATGTACATTGTATTATGCTGTAAACATCTAAAATTATGTTTCATAATAGCAAAAACTTCAGAAATTAATTATCCAGTCTGATCACAATTTTGTGGAAGACAGAGTTGTAATGTCAAGCACTTTCAAGCACTTAAACTAAAATCAAAGTACTTTTCAGACCTTGAAAACACAACATTGAAATTCAAGCACTTTCAAGGATTTCAAGCACCCGTACGAACCCTGTATGGACTGCCGAGAGGGACACAAAGCACTACGTGGTACTACGTAGTAAGGCTAAACGCATTTTCGCTCAGAGCCAGCTTGACTGCGGAACTGAGAGGGAGCTCAGCGAAGGCGCTCGTCACTAACAATAACAATAACTAACTACATCTTTACCTCATTACTTGAATCAGTAGAAATACTCGACGCTGTTGGGAAAGAGTCCATATTTTGAAAATGAGTTTTTTGTCCGTCAGGGCCACCGTAGCTTCCGGGACGTCTCCAACGTCTTCAGAATGGGAGGGGTGAGCAAAGGAGTGTTGCAATGTAGAACCTCACAGCTAGATGGCGCTAAATACTTGATATATTACACACTGTCCCTTTAACACTGACGAGAACCATACCACAACCGTTTGACACATCAATATCATTCCACATGTAATATATGATTGCAGCTGCAACATTTATCAGCAAGCTTATTTTTGAAAGTCCAACCGAAACTTTGCATATTGTGTATAATTTCTTACTTCAGTGTGGAACCCTTCAAGTGCAAGACGGGTAGGTAGACATCATACTTTGAAGGTTCAGGCGACCGACCGAGCTGCCAAATTTGACAGGTTGGGAGTGAGAACGTGTTGTGGTGGATTGGGTGAAATCCACTTGTTGGACCATAACAGATACCACAACCTCCTAAATGACTGAACCTGAAATGACTGAATGGCTGCTCGGGGTTAGCTGAGGATGGATCTCATAATGTAGAGATGCCAACCTTTTTTTAACGGACGGTTATTCACTTTGCTAAACAGCCCAAACTTTAAAGAGAACCAGTGCAGCTTGTGTCAGTGTTCCTGCACAGAAATACTTGGCTGCCAGGTGTGCAGCTGTGCATTGTGGTTTGCGGGTTGGCTTCATCTCTGACAGCATTGTTTGCGGTGAAATAAAAAAAAAAGAAAAGGAAAAGTGTGTATTGTCGGAATTGCTGGAACAAATACAAAATTGACTGTCAGCTGAAAAATGGTTTTGTCAAGGCCAAAACTGAGTGGGCTAATAATTTCCTGTCTCTGAAATACAGCCGCGTCAGTTAGCATCCGCGAGAAAAGCAGTTAAGTATAATATAGTGACATTTGCCTCTTTTTTTTTTTTTCTCTCTCTCTCTACGGGATTCAGATTCTCGTTAAGTGCAGCGGGTGTTTCATTTTTTTCAGTTTAATAACTGCAGGGATACAATACGCTTAACAAATCCGTTGCCTCAGTAGAAGGCACAGCACTAAACTAATAATGATTCTCTATCATTTTTTTAGAAGTTTGGTGATGGTACAGCGCTGGGTTATTATATTGCAAATGTCAGAACCATTCTCTGTGATTACAAACTGCGGAGGATGTAAACACAATACCTTACACCGCCATTTGATTCAGCACGCACACAAGCGGCGTAGTTCCGGATTGAGGTTGATCCCTCTGCAGTTTTCTTTTTTTCCTGTCCGAGATGAAGTTCACAATAATTGCTCATTACTTGTATGTCATGTTTGACTCAAGAACCACGCATATCTCATCATGAGCTGGAGTAATAAGTAGTCATTCGTGTTTTTTCATGTCATTCATTTTTTTTAGTGTCAGCATCCAAATAGATGAGGCATTCACCAGCACCTGTAGCCCTCTCTTCAGAAGATTTCCCTTAAATTATTCCATAATTAAACTCCCCTCACAAGACATGCAGAATGCAAGGATTCAAGTATGCTTATAAAATTCAATGAAATACATTCACTGCAGCCGAAGCTCTTTCCAGGACTAACTAAGACTGTGTGGGTGGGTACAGTAAACAGGTCCTTGCTCAAGGACATTTTGACAGTTAATTGTTAATGGACATCTATGTGTGAGCTCTTAACAGGAACTGATTCCTTCTCTCAAATCGAAGGTTGCTCAGAGGAGTCAACGTGTGTTTTGGCCATTTAAATTCCTTTTTTTAAAAACAGGCGTGAAAAAAGTAATTATGACTGGTTATATGATTTAAGTACAGACATTAAGGTTGAAATGCAAGGCCTTTTTCTTCTTTGTGTTGTTAAAAGGTATGATGGAAGTTTGATGAATGGTTGAGCTTTTATCGTTGTGTTCAAGAAATCAAATAAATGAAAAATAAGGCCTGTATTCCACATTTTGAGACCGGATGTGGTTATTTACCAGCCGCAAGCCCCCGAGTGTTGGAATTTCACATGTGCCAGACAGTGTTGCTTTACCCAACTCTACAGTGTTTTTGGAATCCCACTCTTATATGATTTTATAAATGGCGAAATAAGGCCTGTCATATGGAGGATTAATAGTTTTTCCATATTTCAAATGCAATGAAAAAAAACCCTGAGGGGTTTGATCACATGTTTAATGGAATCCTGTTCGAGATGACTCTAACTGTACCCATGTGAAGTTTTCAGTTATTTCACTGTACAGACTTTAAGAAAACTATAGGTGGTTGTAGTCTGGGATTCCATTGAAAATGAAATATGGCAGTTCAACCAAAAGGAACATATTGGTAATCTGAGCTTCTTGTTCTATTACAGAAATTGTTTTGGCAAATTACAACCTAAATGCTGATGTCACATTCAACAAAACAAGACTGAGTCATGATTTGTAATCTGGTAAGGGAATTTCTGCAATGCTAGTCTTTTCGTCCTCTTGGGTCACTCCAAGCACCAGTGCTATAGTGCCACAAATAGATGCACAACACAGTCCAAGTGTCAGGTGGATCTGGATCGAGCTCAGGCTACTTTTTTTTCGGTTCTGTCCAAGCTCGGTTGAGTCCAAATATTAGTGACTGAGCCCGACCCGAACTCGACAGACATTCTATTTTTAATGCCTAAACCTGACTCGAGCCCGCACTGAGTTTGTGTTGGGGTCAACAGACCTGCTGTAACCATGGTAACAACTGCATGATAGACTGATTACAGAAATGTACAATGTAGATGACGCTGAAAACACATGGTTCTACATGCAGTATATGATTAAAAATATAAATAAATCCCTAGTTTTGTTTTTTAATTGTTATAGAAAAGTGAAGTCAAGCCATTCGTTTTTTTTGTTTGTTTATTCAGCTCATACCTTTTGACCCCAAAAAAGAAAAATGTTTTGTATTTCAAGTCAGATTTTTGTATTTTAAAATAAATGTTGCAAACGAGTCAATTTTTGGTTCCATACTGCCCATTTTTGAAAAGACAACTGAACTACCAAAGGATACAAGGACACAGAATTCATCATTAGGACATAGGCGTTGTTATTATAATGTATTTGCTCCTTTGCTGAGATAGAAAAGATGCATTTGAGCCAGTTTATTAAAATTCAAGTATTCACACACACTGCAATATTTCTCATGCTTTTCAGAAACAGCATTTTCTTCGGATGTCTGTAGGCTTCTATAGTAATAATGCAGAGTCATTTGCATATATTAATTTTGAACCCTGTTGCTCACTGCTGCGCTCTCTAGTAAGTGAGACTTTTTTTTTTTTTGCATTGAATAAAACATTTTGTTTTGGGTCAAGGTGAGCTGCCAATAGAAATGACTTTTTTTATATTACGTTCTAGTATCTGTATTGTACAGCTGCTGTATCGTCTAAGTTGATATTTCTCGAGTGTTTTGATGACTAAATTGGGTGACACAATAAGTGTAACCATGAAACTAACAAATGTGGTCCAGATATATTGTTTAATGTCACTTCATTGTATTTCAGCAATTTTTAGTTCACAAAATGTTTTGCCTGTTATACAGGAGAAACCTCCATCACCGGTGGGCACAAATCCCCACTAACGTAGACTGGCAGAGTGTAGAGAGGTGGTGTGTAGGAAGGAGTGCTGGATGATAGTTTCACAAGAAAAAGCCCTGAGGATGCTCCTGTCCCAGCCAAAGTGATGACACTTCACTCAGTCTGCGAACACTTACTTATGGAAGTGCTCAGCAGGCGATACATCTGCTTTTATTGACTAAATTGCCACTATCATAAAAATTTCACAGTCCACTTCCCCCTCGTGGGCATTTACCAGATTTTGTAGAGCTGGCGCTCGGCTGGGGAAATAATGCGTTTATTACTCGAAAAATAATTACGCTGAGTGTCCGTTTGCATATCTTTATTTTCCCACCACTTCTCATGTGCAACATATTTCCTCACACTCGAAAAATAAGAAGAGCAAAGGGCACCAATTATAGACAAACATGTGGAAATTACCATAGCTCTCCTGCTACAAATATATCCTGTGCTGTATGAAGATGTCGGTGTCTGGCAACTGTGAAAATCAATGATAAAACTGCCATTCTCAGTCGGCACAAAACACAACGGAACCAGAACCATTGCCAATAAAAAAAAAGAAAAAGAAAGATGACTCCCTGTGGAAATACAAAAATCAATTTTGTTTTCCGTTTGATTAAAGTCTGCAAGGCCATCCTTAAAGTTTGCGTTTGAAAACAAATTTACTTGGTGAATATACTGCAGCAAAAGAAACATGGACTGAGACTTAATGGTGAATTTACCTTGAGAATTTGTCCATTTATTCAGTTGTAATTTTAAGGATGGGATAAGGATCATTGTAAAAAGCTGCACACCAATTTGCTCTTCCATTACATTTGGGCACTTGGAAAAAAATCAAAAGCAACACATGCTGTGGTAACTGGATATTTAGTTTCTAGCTTGTTGAAGCTCCAAAACAACCGCAACATACAGTTACTATATGCCAAAATGGTAATAGCTTACATTATGCCCTCTCTGCTTCCCAAATGCGAAATTATTCCAAACCCCATGGAATAATTTAGGCTTTGTTAAAAACTATTTGGGAAATTCCTAGATCAAAATGTAGATCTAAATCCTTAGAGAGCCAAGGTTGTGACATCTTATCTGGACAGCGCAGTCTTTTATTGAGTGGTTCTTTTAACAGCCTGTCTGGGAAAAATAAATCCTGTTCCGGGGAATTGCATTCACTACAGTATGAAATTTTAACCTTTGTGCCTTAAACAAAAGGAGGTACTTTTTCAGAACAGAAAAAAAAAATAATTAATAAATACTGCTTCCATGAAAAAATTAAAAGGACTGGATGTCTTTGATGGAAAGTCAGGAGATCTCCAGTTGTGACCAAAGCAGGTACTAAGCCAATCAAGCCAAAACATGATGTTTTCCTAACCCTAACCAAGTGGTTTGTGTGCCTAACCTTAACCAGAACATAAGCACAGCATTGACACAAGATAAAATGGAAAATGTAACCTAAATAGATGTAAACTTGCAACATATGAAATGTAAAGTTTATAAAAACTGTGTTTTGCAGAAACGTCCATTGCCAACGTTCATTCTGGAGATTGGTGAAACAATCCTAAAGCTTAGTATACATTGTGTGCTGGCATCATTGCAGTGTTGGATTTTCAATTGTCATAACATGCGTCATACATAGTGTGGATTATGAGGGCAGTTGCATTCTATATACTGTAGATAGGAGGGACTGATGACGATTGCTGGCAGATGGCAGCTTACTTCCAACTGAACTGCTCTGTGCTCCGGGGACCAATTGTAAACAAAATGTGCGGTCCTCCTCCAACATTATTTCATGTGCTTTGGAAAACATTCATTGTGATTTTATACCTCACAACAGACCTCCCTTTTCGTTTCGGAAGACACGCCTCTGTGGCGAATCCACTCCAGACCGTTCTCTGCACCAAAATTGACTCAAATTGTTGAAACCTTAAGTACTGCTTTTAAAGGGAAGGCAAGGAGCAGATTTGATTGGTGATGACTGATACTAGCCTATACAACACCTACTAGTAATTGATCTTACCTGCTGTTTCCAACTGTGCTGATGTTATATCAGACACCTCTTGACCGCACTCGGAGCTTGGAGATGCGCACCAGTGATCCTCGAAAATGGAGGCTGAGGAGAGATTCGGGCTGCATCGAGACCAAAGTGAAATTGTCTCAATTTTGATAATTATTTTTCACTGACCTGTTGTTTGTTCACCTCTTGCTACTGAACGTTTGAACAAAGACGTGATTCCTTTGGGAATCAGGCCAAACCACGATCTGCCGTTCACTCATGATGCTTTTGTGGTAGCGTATTGTAAACATAAATTCATCTCATATTAAGTAAGATTGCAACGTAAAAGGAAAGTGGGAAAAGCTAATAAAAAAAAAAAGTTATTCTCTTATTTCCAGCATTACTGTCAGATCATAGTGTTGTAAACAGACACCCACATACAAGCTGCAAATTACAATTGACCATGTAGGCCTGAGGGGTAGACTCAGAAGAGATACAACCCAGACTGTCCCAGCAGAGAGCCTCAAGTGCCCCTAAAGGTTTTTATCACCAATCAATCGGTGGTAGAGAGGGTGACCGACGTTGCAATGTGTCATCTGAGTGTCTGTATTGTGTCTGCTGTGCTCCTACATGCATATACTGTATTGTTTAAAGCACATCAATCGCAGTTAGGGAGCACTCTAACACATCTGTGAATGATCAATTTTCCATCAGGATCAGCATTACAACAACATCTGTGGATCGATGAGTGTGAATGTTTTCCACAGCTCTGGTGACATGGGTTTGATTCCCCCCAAATGTCTTGCAATCTATTTTTTGTCCAAGTGTTACACAAAAGTGTTACTTTTTTTAAAGTCACATAAAAAAAAAAAAATTAAAAAAGGAGGCAGGAAAATCCCCCAAAATACAAAAAAGTACAAGTAATAAAATGGCAGGTGGCAAGAAAATGGTAATACAAACCAGGCAAAAGCAGAAACACATGAGATGCAGGACTGACATGTGTATGAATTCATAGAGAGTGATGGAAAAACACAGGTTTAAATACACAGGTGTGCTCAGAAAAAGGGCGTGGGGAAAGGACAATGATAGGAAGTGGAAAGTTACAGGAAACATGTGGATACAACTACAAAATAAGTGCATCTATTCTATTGCAAATCAAGTATGTCAGTGCTAGCAGTAGATTAAGTAAATTAGATAAAATACAGGATAGAATTACTTTAAAAGTTAAGTCATAAGAACAATTGTACTTACAATCAGGTTTTGTCGCAGTGTAAAAGGAAGCTCTGTAAGGCACTAAGAATAAATCACAGCCCCTTCACTCTGAAGGTATTTCTGTATGTCCAACTGGGAAGACATGCTGTAAAAAGCCCAGAACAGACTGGATGGATTATATTGAATATCCCGTAGTCCAGGAATACACCAGGATCTCTGAGAAGGGGCTGCAGGATGTAGCTAGGGAGAAGTAGTGGCACAGTCCAGGATAAGTGCTGGAAAGTGAACGGATGGACGG
The DNA here is from genome assembly GCF_900880675.1 of Sparus aurata. Taxonomy (NCBI): domain Eukaryota; kingdom Metazoa; phylum Chordata; class Actinopteri; order Spariformes; family Sparidae; genus Sparus; species Sparus aurata. The sequence continues at coordinate 25,627,993 of NC_044205.1, forward strand.
GATCAATAGCACTCTGACACATTTCACCAAATATTCAACACCACACGCTTCCCAAACGTCATATTGTGTTATAGGTTACTACACTGGAGGTCGAATATGTATATAGGTATTACATTCACATTGGATCATTCTGCAACTTGTGATTTTAAAATAACTTTCTTGGCCAACACTGGGAATCTTTCATGTTGAAAGTGATTGTTTGGAGTGAGATGGTTGATTGGCATGACGAGATTGGACTTTAATAGAGAAGACCATAGTTCTCCTCCCATCACAGACATGCAATTAATGTTTGATAGAACGAAAAACACAATATTCCTACAGCCGGAGTCGATAATTTGATGTAGTGTGTTGTGGTTTTAGTGCAGAATCATTATACGGTCAAAGTTAATCCAAAACCACCAATCAGGGCAAGTTTATCTTCAACATCGGTTGTTTTACCCCTTATTGTCAGGTTGCTTGGTTAAAGACTATATGTATTAAATAATGATAGTATAACAGTGAAGATCAGCCAGTCAAACTGCGATATATATAAAAACTGTTGTGTCAAAATGTAGGGATTTGTATTGTCCATGCTAGTGAGGCTTTTCTCACACCCTAGGCACTTGTTGTCAGTCTAGAGTTAAAGTCAATGACTGTGGAATGTGATCTGAATAATATTTACTTTTCTTACTACTGATTATTTTGGATTATTTTTTGCTTTCCGGGCCAAGAGTTGAACTGTAAATGTCAACACATGCACATTATGGATAAACAGAGCGGTTGTGTCGAGTTCAGCGGGATCCTGAATTTTAATTCGGTCCATCTTTATATTAACTCAAACCACAAAACACTTCTTCCTCTTTGGCTCTAGGCGAATGATGCAAACCAGCCCATTGTTCTTAACCCAACTGTGTGTTTTGCGCCTTAGCTTGTCCATGTATGAATACATAATATGGAGGACACTTGAGTTCTCCCCCTTCCTCTCCTTTGTGCGTTGGGTGACCCACATATCATTTTATTTGTTATTATTCATCTAGTGGATTTTTTGTGTTATGTAACTTCCTTTTTTTGTGGAAAACTGCACTGTACACATGGACAGGCTGAATGCAGCATATGTGGTGGGAGGCTATTATAAATAAAACCATTCATCTTTGCCTTTTTCTCAGCAAACAATTATTTGTTTAACAGAAGTCTGTGTGCATCAGTCGGTGGGTTTGACGTCAGCCGTGTTGCTCTCTTCTATTGTTTGCCCTTGCAACAATTATCCCGGAGAGTCTGAGGGTAAATGACAGACCTGGACTCTGACGCTGACATGCAACAGACGTTTCTCCCTCTCATGGTTATTAATTTTCTAATTAATTCTGTAATTCTCCCCAACCAGTGTGCTGATTAACCAACAGTCGCCACACGCACATGGCGATATGCGAGGCTAATGCCTTCAGTTACTGTACATCCAAACTGACATTATGACAAGTACCCACCAGGCTGATATTGAAGTCTATCCAACCTGTTTTAATCTTTATTCATTTTTTTATGCTCTATTTTTTTTCCCCTTGAGGATTACAAGGAAACAGCGTTGCCATGGCACGATTTGGAGAGGTTACAGGACATGAAATGGGATGATTATGGATTGTGAGACCGTATTTGCGTGGCATTTTGTCGAAAACAAAGAAATGCAAGGCATTAAAAGAAGCGATAGCATATCCTATTTCACCACCTGTCTTTCAAAGACAAAACAACCTGTGCAGTCAAATTACCACTGTTATGTTGACATGTAGATTCTATAATTTAATTCACGAAGTACACATGCCGTCACTAGAAAACATATTTGGATTGTGCAAAATGTCGATTTTTTTTATTTAGCCTTTCTCACATTTTTATCATCGTTTACTAAATTGACCTTACTTCATCAGATACGCACGCAAACTCTCATTTTGCCTGAAGGACATCAGCATTTTAAATGAAGAATAAAGCTTTACAACTCAGTATTACTTAATGGCACAAGAGAAGCAGCTCAAGGTATTTCATTGATGATGGCCTTACATTCAAAAAATGCTCGAAAAATGTTCCTTGTTCGGCAACCTTGCCCTCTGCCAGGACCAGCGCGATAAGAAAACAGATAATTCAATAGGCTGGTCACCTTATCACTGCTGATGAATGAATACAGTAGAGCACTATAGTGGAATTTGCTCAAAACGGAAAGGGGGTGTTGTTTCACACAACATCTCACTCAGTGCGGGGACAGCGTTTTTTACTTTTAACCTTTCTTTGAAATGTCACGAGAAAAGACTTATGAATGTAGTGTAACATGCAAGGACAGTGGCTACACAATAACTGGACACCTCTAAACTCTCAGAAAACCTGAGAGCAAGTCGTCCTTTTCAACAATTTCTCTGGGGTTTGAGGCAGGAGAAAAACAGCATCCTTCAGCTTGCACTCACACAGCAGGGCATATGTCTGGTTAAGTGCAAGGTTGAGACATAATGCGAGAAGAAACAGAGAGACAGATGCAACAGTATTGTTTGAATTTGAACACATGTTCATGGTGTGAAATTGTTCACAACTATATAGACGGTTTGCGCACAATCACTCATCCCACAGACACATTTGCTGCCGTTATAGAAGTCTGGGAAGAAATGCAGTATAGCAGATACTGTACTAACAAATACATTGCAAAACGTGTTTTTTTTTTTTTTTTTTTCGGCGTCCAGCTGGTAAATGTTTTCACTATACAGTGTATTCCAGGTGATCGCTAACTTTGGCTTTCTCATTTTGCGCTGGCTATGTAGCACACACTGGATGAACCTTTTCACCGAAACAATACTAATGAGAGCAGTGAGAGTGAACCACGAAACACTAAAGTTGTAGGAGGGAACACCAACACAGTGAGCTGAAAAACACTGTAAAGCTCCATGGAACCGGCTGCTTGTAATCCCTTTCACATCCAAACACTAACAGACACCAAATGTATTATTGACATGTAAGTTTCTAGTTTTCCACCTCGAAAATATGCATATTGATTAATTAAAACTGCTGTTAAAGGGACAGTGTGTAACGATTTAAGTAATTCATTAACTCAAATTAACGTCTTCGTTCATAAGTAAGTCCTCATTGGTGTACAATTACCTCTGCCAACAATCTGACTTATCCTCCTGAGCGAAGAATTACCTATCTGAATATACATAGCACGGGCAAGCTCTATGGAGCGACCATGTCTTTCCAGTTTTAAAAAAAACTATGGACTGCCGAGAGGGACACAAAGCACTACGTGGTACTACGTAGTAAGGCTAAACGCTTTTTCGCTCAGAGCCAGCTTGACTGCAGAACTGAGAGGGAGCTTTTTAGTTATAACCTCTAGTTGTATTGCCTTAATAACTAACATCTTACATCTTTACCTCATTACTTGAATCAGTAGAAATACTCGACGCTGTTGGGAAAGAGTCCATATTTTGAAAATGAGTTTCTTGTCCGTCAGGGCCACCGTAGCTTCCGGAACGTCTCCAGCAAAGGAGTGTTGCAATGTAGAACCTCACAGCTAGATGGCGCTAAATAAATGATATATTACACACTGTCCCTTTAAGTGGATCAAGCTCAGTCCCCAGAATGAAATGGCATTGAACTTTTATGCAATCTCTCCAACCACCATATGTTATTTCACATTCTCATGATATGTGTATGACCCGACTTTGGTGGAGGGGCTTACACAGCAGTGACTGCAGTTCGAGACTGCATTTAAACATTTGTAAGCATGACAGAACAGTGCATGTTCATCACGACCATGGGACAGTTTCCAGCAAATATAAGATTTTTATGAAAGAATGTTATATCTCTTGAGCTGGTTTGTGGCAACAAAAATGTGTGTTTAAAAAAAAATAATAACCTTCCAGTTTATGTAACCAACGACTCGTGATTACTTATATTATAACGTTTTTCCCAGATGTCTCGTTGTCTCTTCCTGCCCTTTCGGTTGTCATCGTGGTTACTATGATACCGTGTTTTATTCTCCATGTACAAAAAATATTTTGATTTATTTGCAAACCATTCATTCAAAATGATTGATTTTTTTTAAAAAAGGGCTTTCTGGAACCCAAAGCTCAAATAGAGATTAGTCCTCACCATTTTATTGTACCAGATTAAGTTTTTGTGGCAGGGATTTCCAAAACTTCTAATATTTGACAGTAACATCCCAATGGTCTAAAAGATTATAACTTTGGGTCTGTTGAGTGGCCAAACCCAAACGTGTAGTCTCCTGTCCAAAGCATCAACCCTGGCTACAGGCAGTGCAGTGAACCTGGGGGACTATTGTTCCAGTTAAAGACCAGGTATAATTGTGATAAAATGTTCACTTTACACCATTAAAACTATGGAATTCAAGCCCAGTCAACTCTGTTTGCTAGGTAAAAAAGAAGTACTGCTCAGAAATAATTAATTTTGGTCTGACACCCACCTCAGCTCAGTTGCTTCACTTTATCGCTTGCTGTGGCCAGCAGTCTACATCTTTTATTGAACCCCTACTTTCCCCAAGCATTCCTCCGACACAAGCAGACGGTACCATGTAAAACTACTTTCAGAACAACTCAAGCTCCACAGTATACCTCCACTCCTCTTTCTGACAAGTGGTGACACAGTAACTGTCGATCTTTCCTCTCCCATTAAGGAGGAGGTTTCACATTTCTCCGCTGCCGGCTGCCAAAAATCTTTTCTGTCTTAGTGTTTCTCTTTGAAACTTGCCATACTCTGAGAAATCAAATCATGACGTATCGAACAGCACTGTTCTCAAATAGTGGCTTCTCTGACAACGCTGGAGACACCTTTGGATGTCTAGCATGGTGTGTTGTTACTTGTGGTAGCTGGCTGGTATCTAGCAAAGAAAAAAAAAAGAAAAGATCATTCTAGCTGCTGCCCAGGTGTAAAAAATACTCAGTCTGCTACACTGCTTTTTTAGATTTATGGCCATCGCTTAAAAGTTTTAAACAAATGCAAAGAAAATGAAAAAAATAGTAGAAAACATCTGTCTGGTTTTAGTGTTCTGAAAGAAACTCAAGACAGCGGAGACTGCATTTCAAATGCAGAAATTCAAATGAAGCTGGTAGAAAATATTCAGTGTCCTCAGATGACAGAATGGACAAAGCATTCTGCAGCAAGCCTCCTGGCACATTGAGGATGACGTGTCGTGGCTGCGTTTTATCTATGTCAAGAAAGATGAATTTTAATTAGGAGCTGAATGTGAAATCATGACTTAAAAGTTAAAAACAATAGCACTGACTCAACAGATTCTTTTATAGCTCATTGTTTCCACAAAAGCACCACATTTCCATTATTTTGCAATTTAAATAAATCTCTGCTGGCACTAATATTATTTTTTTCTCTGAGCACACCATATTACTTACAGGGGCTCATTTGTAAGATGTGGCCAGAATTTTGGTTTCAAAACATTATTTTTTTTTTCATAAATGAATAAACATTATCAACACAGTGTGAAACAATGTGTTGCAAATATCTCTACTCAAGTTAGCATGCTAACCAAAAAGCCTCAGCCCTTCCTGTCTCCTAATATCACTTTGTGCCTCAAGAGGCGATAGTCCGATAGCCACCCATTAATTCAGCTGGGTGATATAAAAGCAGCAGGTTCGCCACAATAAACTTTAAAACATGTCAAGAAAGGATATATTTTTACCTCTATTTCCCTCTCAGAAATCTACAACCTTACACCAGTGTGAATATATTCAGGCTATGCAAACAGTTTTCGTCCGCTGCTGATGCCCACGTCCTCTGCAGGTTGACCAGTTGTAGTCCTGGTCAGAGCCGCTGTAAATCGCCTCCTTACTGGATCCCAAGACTTCAAACCGGCATCTGTCAGTCTCAGAAGCTGTGTTCAGGCATTAGTCCAGCAGCCGTGTTCACTAGGGAGACCTGTTGATGACTGTTTTCTAGTTGCCTGGAGGGAACCCGTCATTTCGAGGATGCTATGTGAGCAGATTCCAGCTAATTGGGCCACTTAGCTCCACAGCTACCTGAGCTTTTTGCTAAAGGCTTGTAGTCACTAAAGCCAAAGATAGCAACAGCAAGTAATAGCAAGTCCTGTATAGTATGGTAATGTGGTCTTGAGCTGCCTTTGAATTGTGGCCATTTTTTTTTTTTTTACAAGTTACACTTTTCAATTAACAAAAAACTAAGAGTATTAGTCTTTAGTTGCATAAGCTCCCTGGATCACCTGTTTTTTTTTTGTTCATAAGTTTTATCAGTAAGAAATGCTGTGTGGTTAAAAGTGTGATTAATGGCACAAAATACTGTGGTGCTTTAACATTTTAGCCATGCCTGTTTCTACATGGCCCACCGGGACCTACACTGACAGTGGCTGTAGGATGGACTTAACTCCTCCTCTAGATGCTGTCTTGGCTCAGGGGTATTCCTAGGGTAGCTACTCTGGAGGCTGGGGATTTAGGCCCCTGTTACAAGACTTTTTTTTCTTTTTTCTTTTTTTTTTTTAGGTTTAGGATATATTACAGAATAACTCATTCTCAAGGGCAATTTGGTGGTGATATTGTGCCTGGTGTGTTACCACAGTTCATCATTATGATGCACAGTCTGGGGAAGTTATTTTGTGGGAAATTTATTCATTTCATTATAATGTGGAGTTAAAAAGAAACCCTCGAGAACTTCATGATTAAAAAGGGAGAAACATTACAGACATGAGAAAAAAAGGGGGGTGGGGGTGTTGACTGTCATTTATTTACATCTGGTGTGAAACTATCAAAAAAAAACAAGTGCCATCGAAAACACTCAAAAATAGAAAACATATCATTAGACAGCTGATGCAGAGCAGTAGCACTCAAGTGTAATTGAGATGATAACTGTGATGTCTGCATTTTAGGTTCAGGTTGTTCTACAAGACATAGATTGGTAATGATCCATGTACATTTACATGCACACTAATGCTCTGATTGTGATCTGCTGAAGACACCATGCTCTCAAGATGTTCTTACAAAATATCACCGTCATGAAAAGCTACACTGCTATGTTGTTTGAGTTGTGAAAAAAACGAGTAAGGTGACAGAACACAGACACATTCAAGTCTGCATTGATGGTATGTTATCTCACAAGTGTGCAGCTGCATAATGGGAATCCACATGGAACACATACTGGAAAGACAATAACACCTTCTTCATATAATTGTAAGACAATTATAATTATCCCTACTCAGAGGGTAACTAGATGAGTTTGGATGTGTAGAATTTAACCTACTACAGTAATATTGAGCAGGCTGATCCAAATAAGTAATGGTAACCTGACTATCTTAAAGTCCTGAGTTGGGCAAGATAAGTACCTTTTGTTATTTGCACATTTAAGATTATGAGTTTCTTCTACATAAAATAGTAATAGTAAAATAGTGTCTAAGGAGAAGCTGACAATAGTTTGATCATTTTCATACTTGGAGTTTAATCAAGTTTGTTTTAACAATACAATCAAAACATTTCAAGTTGTACAGGGCTTAATGCTGAAGCAGTCAGGTTACATTTTCAGAAGTCATAGATCTTACTGTTAGTGCAAATAATGCAGCTCAGAATATTAAAATGTACAATTTACCCACACAAAAATGCAATAACACTGATTCATCAACAACAAGTGATTTTCAACTTTTTTTTTTTTTCTTTTTTTATAGCAAAGACCCCCAGAATATGATAACAAATGCCAATGTTTCTCTGGCTATTGACATTTATCTCAGCTATGCAAAACAGTCTTGGTACTGTCCTTCAACCAAACAAGAGGAACAATCAAGGTATTGTTTAAGAGCCAAACTGAAGTGCACCAACCTTGAGGGGAAGATGTTCTCTTGAACTGAAGAAATGGTGTACAGTTGCAACCACGACAACATTTTCAAAAAATTGCATTACGTTTTGTGTATTTTGTGTATAGGTAAATAAGGCCTTTTTTAAATGTTCTTTATGTCATAAGCTTTGAGTGTTGACAACAATAATGTGTATGTGGATATGGTGTTAGTTATGTAATGTATAAACATTCAAATAACTCGAGTAGATCGACTGAAATGGCGGTAGCTTGTGGCTGCCATTGACTTTCCCTCGGGGCAGTTCATGAGCTTTAGCTGAACAGTTGCCACTGCAGATGTCCATGAAAACTTTTTTGTGTTAGCTTGGATATGTACTTCATTCCCTGGGGATAGTCTATGTTAAGGCCATAAAGAAGACCTATACAGTTTGCAAAGGCGTTGGCATAGACTAGTAGGTCATGCACAATGATGTGCTCTTCCAGTACGACAGCAGCTTTGACATTTTTTTTTTTTTCCAGAAACTCTTCCTATATTCCTCTGTCTCTCAGTATGAACATCCACCCCTTCTAAAGCCACCTCCTCATAAGCTTAAACATGTACTGTCACAATACCAAAGTTAATTTACCCTCCAATGTTGGAGACGACAAAGGGATCAGAGTGGCTGCATTGTGATTCAACTAAACATCAAATGCCATTGTGCCAGTTTACCTTAGCATTGAAATACTCCTTCTACACTCAGAAATAGACATTTCAAAAATCATTTTGTGTTTGTCTGGGCTCAGTCTGGGTCATTGTATATATAAGGCAAGTGGGACCTACCATAGTCTCTGTGTTTTAGCTTGTAAAACCTAAGAAAAAATGCTGTGTCGGCTGGCTAGGAAAATCTGCAGAACTTGCAGAACCTGTTCGTACAGGGGCAGACGATAGGTTGGTCCACAGTACTCAGTGCAGCCTCCAGCCCTGAAGAAAGAACAAAGTCAGATTATCGTCTCCACACATAGTGTCAGCCCAGGTGGACTTTTTCGAAAACAGAGAACACAGTATGCAAGATGACTCAAGTGTGAGAGAATGCCTGGAAATGTTTGTTGCTCTGGGACTGAATGAAGATTTAAAGTCCTTCAACTGCATTTTGGTATACCTGTAACACAGAACAAGGTAAAGATATATGCTGTTGGCCATTCGTCTGATGAAGACTCACTTTCTTGCTTCATCCACTTTTAGTCAACCTTCGAAGCTTAGAAAGCCATCCTAACTGTCTCTGGCTTGCTAACATGATAATCAGTTGTCCGCCAGCTAAACTAGTTCACCAACTAGTCTGAACCATGTTTTTTGTGTTTCCTTCTGCCATTGAATCTGTTCTGGAATCTGTTATGCACCTGCGCGACAGTACAGGGCGTACATGCGACTTGCTTTCTGTATCCCTCAGTGACATCCTTTTAATAATTTAAGTTCAAAGGAGGAACAAACAGGGACTGTATTTCAAACAGTGTAAAGAAATGTTTCACTTTCACGATGTTGGCAGCATATCACTGCCTACATGACAGCAGTGTCATTGCACTTAGGATATTTTTCTTGCTTGAATTAAGTTCATTTGCTCTTTCAGACAGTGAGTTGCCCAATCTTTGGACATTTGAAGCCTTTCATATCCAACGAACATGTTTTTTTTTTTGTTTTTTTGTCCACATACTTTTGATGAGATCTTTTTTTTTTCTTCCCCTTCTTCCGACAGCATTTTGACAGCAGTTGCATTTGAAGGGATTTCATGATTTTCGGCGAGCTCCAGTCACAGTTCAGGTTGTTCTTGTTCTAGTTTGAGTGATGTATCGTACAAGTTCAGGCCAAAGTGGGAAGACTGGATATCAAAAGCTGTGAAGTGTACATGAGACGTGCTTTGCAGTACTGTGGACATTCTTCCTCACCTCCCTTTGTATTAACATATGGATCTGTAAATTGTTCGTTGTTTCGCTTTTTTTGACATGTGCATCGTCTTCGGTTTGTCACTGTAATTAACACAACAGCACCAGCTGCAAATTGCACTTGACTATGTCTGCTCCTTATTCTTTCAGTGTATATTCACAAACATAGTGAGGCTTTCTCTCCACCTCTGATAAACGACTTGCTCTTTCTTCATACAGCCTTTTTCAATCTTCACGCCTCTAATCAACCGAAATCATTTTTGACACGTTTATAAATAAACAATTACCATTTAGTAGTTTAAAATTGTTGTAGAATGAGTACTTGGTTAGATTTTCAAATAAGTTCAGCGGGCCAGACTCGGATCTTAATTCAATAAAGTAGCTGAATTATCCAACTTTTGGCGTCTGCAGTGACTCATTTGCATAATACACCAGAGATCATTCCAGTCTAGAACAAGTCGTGTCACAGATTCAATTGATGTTGCAGACTATGACTTGATAGCTGCTGCTTACTGAATGAAAACACGAACATCCCCCCTCCAAAACAGATGCTAGACAGAACACAAAGTGTATAACAAAGGTAGGAGTTGTTGCTTCTGAGGTGTGAAAATATCAGCTATTCTTTTTTTTTTTTTTTTTTTGTTTCCAAACACGTACAGTAGTTATAAAATAATCCCTTTTTAAACTGCCTTTTTAATAAGGTTTACTAAGAAATTGGCTTTAATAGGTCAAATAACCATCAAGTGATTCACTAATTAATCCCTAAGCGGAATTATGGAATTACACAATTAAGAATAATAGGAGGGCATGATCAAGAGAATACTTTGTTTTAATATTGATTGACACTCACACACCTTGATGATGGCCATCATTCAACAGCAGTAATGATACAAGTGTTGCATGCCATTATGGTAAGGTACCGAACTCGCTACTCCGAAGGGTACTGATCGAATTACACAGCACCAATTTGCGTTAAATCAATCTGAGCATCAGGCACATAAAATTTGGAAGGAAGTGAGAGACTGAGACGTGACCCCTGCAGTAACTTTCAGCGCTGCGAAATTTGCAAACTACAAAGCTAACCAGGGCATCAAACATAACATACATCTCAAAGCTGAAAAGTGTATTACATTTGATAGCCTGGAAGCCATTTCCCCTGCAGCAGCATGTTCATAAAATGAGACCTGGACACAGTGTTGTAGGCAGAGCACAGTTCAAGTTGCTCAATTGTACTCGAAGTAAAAAAAAAGCTAAGTTTCCCGGGTATGAAAATACCCAGATCGACTTGTTGCCCGAAGAGCGTGCACACTCGAGACTTCTGCCAACTTGAAGACAACTAACCTCAGGGTTAAAACCTGAGTAATTTCACGGGAGTTGTGATGCTCAAAAAAGGTATCCACCATTTTACAGATGCTACTTTCACAATGTTAGTTCATACGAGCAGTCTTTGGGCCCCAGTGCGACACGTGACAATGGAATCATGCGGTTTGCACACTACAAAAAGTGGCTTCAAGGCCTGCTGCTCTTCCTTGGGACTTTTGCAGCTGCTGCAGCCAACGTTTACATGCCTGCAGTCACAGAGTTCAACACCCGCTACATGGGCGATGAGGCATCATCATCTTGACTGACATCTTTAAGTATTTTAAAGATGCTTGTTGGAGGTAACTGGGCTAATTTTTACTGTCTCAGTTGATGTTGTCTTAGTAATTTTACTAGCGTTAGCCAAAACTCAGCCCCTGGCTGCATCCGAAAAATTCCTTACAGACTTTCTGTTTAATAAGCTTAAACAGTATACTGGGTTTTATAGTGTAGTGTCTGAAACCTAAAAGCCTAAAGCCAATATTACATGGATTGCATGCTTTTTTCCAAAAAATGTTATAGTTTGCTGACAACAACATGACAGCCAATGCCGGTGTTTCTTCTTCTCCCTTGGATTAAGCAGATTAGAAGCTGCAACAGCATGTGGCTGCTCTCCTCTACTTATTACTGTTCTTTTTGACAGTTATTTATTTTTATATACAGGCCAGTATCATGACAGTTTCTAAATTTAAGTCCCGTTATCCAGATTGCGTAAAGAGTGGAAACCGTTTCCTGAATTGCTTCATAGGTTTTTGGGCAGCTTCCTCATTTGAAGCAATGCCAGTCGCATTTGGTAAGTTTTGCTTTGCAACTGAAATTCCATGTTTGTGAGTACAGAGAAAAAAAAGATACCTGTCTGTCTCAGTACTGAATTCATGGTACCAGTATCCGTATCAGTTCAAATGTTTACAGTGCATGAACCACACAACGTACAGTGTTTTCCTTTACAAAGAATACAGAAGAGCAATGAGCAGGGACATAAGCTTTTTTTCAGACTGTGATTAACTTACATTTTGATATTATCAGTTCTCTCTGTCCCGGCTGCAGTATCTGAAGGAGAGAGATCTCTCTGATCCTCCAGCTGCTGCTCCAAAACACACTTGGTTAATGTGCCTGCAGAGCCAGGTTATGCACCTTGAAAGATGCAGCCCGATTAGTTTAATTATGACGGACAGGCAGACAACTAATCTCAGAGAAGACCATCAGATCTAATTCTCATTACGTTTGACTGTTTGGAGACTCACGCGTTCAGAGGGCAGGATCGGTTAGATAGATTGGTTATAATTGCTTCATATCTGATGGCGCTATGGCCTCAGTGAGTACTGTGACACAAGTCAGCTTTACATTTTCAGATAGATTTATCCAAAATGTGCTGTTAAGACATGTGTGAATCTGCTCCATGAAGCATTGTTTCCACCAACAGAAGCTTGACCTCAAGTGAGCCTATATTTATCACTTGGAGCTGTACGCATCACAGACTTGGTGCTTTCCCACCACACCAATGCATCAGACATACATGAAGGAATGGCAGAATCATCTTTCCAGCTTTCAGAATGCTGTGTGTTGTTTTTCAAGACAATATCCACCCACTTATGTCAACAGTGTTTTCATTTTCCACTTCAGGTTAATGTGACTTCAGCTGCCTGCAGGCTTCTGGATAACACGCCTACAAAGAACTCAGAACTTAACTGATGCTAAGTAATGTGCAGTTGTGATAAAGGTTAAAGACTATCTCATAGGTAAGCAGTCAATAGCAGCAGCATGCTTTAGAGACCGGGTTCAGCAGGGTTCCTGTTGATTCGCGGAGCGGATGATGTCTTGATGGCTGACATTTGTTGTTGTAAAATGTCTGTATTACTTAAGACAGTATAAATAGTGAATGCAGCTTCCAGGTCTCAAAAGTAAACGCTGCAGTCTTTCTCATGGTCAACAGGGGGCTACCCCACTGGTCCTATTGTATGTAAGCTTATGAGAAAATGACCCTACTTCTCACTTGGTATATTACCCCAGTGAACAGTTTCCTAATCGGTTTATGGGCTAAAATCGCTAGTTTTTTGCATTTTTTTTCTAAATAGCATAAAGGTGATTTTGAGTTGGCACAAGCAAATTTATTAAAAAGTCAGGGTTTCCTTCCCTGTTTGAAAATATAGGCTGTATGTTAACTTTTTTGCACATAGCATTGGTGAGCAGAGGTTGACATTGTGCAGTAGCCTACACACAACAACATGGTAACAGTTTGTTATAGTTTGAGACTATTTAAATTGGTTAAAAGTACTTTTTTTCCATTTTAAATATCTTTACTTATGTTGGCTATTAATCTCATTAATACGTGCGTGTGTGTGTGTGTGTGTATGTGTATGTGTGTTTGTCACTGTAATGCTTTACCACACCCTGCTAAACTTCATTTTGTCTAGGTCTGCTTCCCCATGGGATCACGTAGGAGTGATCTGAGTCCTGAAGCCCTGCCTGCGCTGCACAGAGAGGTGTTGGCTCGCAATTCAAAATGTATAAATCTTATATACGAAATTGTTCTAAATTCAATGCTGCAAGTCCTATTGCTCTTCAGGAACAAACCCACTTAATGTGAAGTACATCAGATTATGGTTCTCAAGATATATGAAGGACTTACAGACAGACGGACAGAGAGAGACAGAGAGTCGTAGCATTATAGTCAGTTAGATATCTGATTACATATCAGGCACACAACATAATCTGATCTAATGATCTAATAAAGCCAATTGTTATTGTTAGGCCTTTATTTGTAATTTGGGGTTCTGTGAAAAATATTGCGGTGCTCAAGCCCTTTAGCAGCCACACAGCTGGAGCGTGTGCCCAGTTCACCCATTCAGTGGCTTTAATAGCTGTTTATTTAGAGGCTACACGCAATTTTGGAGAGGTCCACACAAATTGTGGCTTATGTGTCAGAGCTGGAATGTGGAAAAGGGCCTGATGTTCAGACACCGTCCTGTGTGCCGAGGCAGCCTAGTTAACGATGCAGCTTACTGCTACTTATTTCTTGTTTTTTTTCATTAAGACTTGGCTTTGTGGCTCTGCTTTGGTGGCAAGAGCAAAGCTTGAAAGCAGCTGCCTCACACCAAAAACAACAGGCTATTAAATCAAGAGCACTAATAATTAAATTGAGACTGCACATTATTAAATCGATAATCAGGGATTAGTGATTTGAGAGCATAACTTACCACTTATTGAGTATTTATTATCACAGGAGTTTATTTTTCCATGACAGTTCCCCGGCTCTGCACCGTACATGCTGAAGAGGACTGTTTTCAATAATTCAGTTTGGACCTTTGGAATAGAGGACTAAGACAATTCCTGTGAGCATAAAGAGACTCCGGGAATTGTATTGTATTTAAGTGCAGTGAATAATGAAGGAGCAGAACCCCTCAGGAATCATATTTTACATAATTTAATCAGACAGTTACAGTAAACCCCCATTGTTATGTTACGTGAGACAGCATCTAAAATTGACATGGATGTGGAATCACTTAAGTCATGAAGAAAGTGATATTCCATTGAGGCCGATGAATGCACAGGCTTTATTCTCTGCCAAATAACAGGTAATTTGACTCATTCCAGGGGTCTTAATTAAGGGGGCTCTTGGGAACTTCTGTGTCAGCCGGTTGTTAGTTTGTGTTAGCAGGCTCCATTTCTAAACTAACACTAGCTACTGTTGGTTTCTGTTAGTGGAGTAGAGAGAGATTCTGAGTCACAAACTTAACGTATAAAGTCATTTGGACCGTCCCACACAAAGAAGTCCACAGTCCAGCAGCATTAAACATCTGAAACAAATCGTCCACAGGTTTGTAAAGACAACTTGGAGAGTTGGGGAATTTCTCAGGAAGTAACAATATGGCTCCCATATGGCCGATAAAACAGTGATTAATAAGTGTTACTGTCACATAGAGCCGCTTTAATGAAAAGTGAGCCACAGCGACTCACTTTGGGTCTGGAAATAGAGTTACAAGCCTATGTTCAACATTTGTAAGTGTTATGCGACCTTGGGATTTGTGGTGACCATAAACATGTATTTTCAGCCAACACATGATGTTTTCCTAACCCTAACCAAGTGTTTTTTTTGTGCTTTAAACTAATCAGACTAGAAGCACAGCGCTGTCACAAGATAAAAATTTAAAACAAAACCGAAAGAAACAAAGTTGCAACATAAAGAAATGTTGAGTTTCAATATATCTGCAGTTTTGCAGAAACAAGGTTGGAAATGCTACAGAGGTGATCGAGCAGGTTAACCAGCGACAGTTTTTCATTCAATCCCCGAATTATAGTCCGTTTAACATTAACATTTGCATACTTCAAGCGTCCGGCTGGTCTCCAGCTAATCATTTTTGTCATTATTGGTTGACATGCTGAATATTGTTCTGTCCATGAAAAAGGGAAAAGCTCCAAAACTCAAGCTGATCTCCCCAAAATGTGTAATTGTGTAAAACCAAGACTCCTAAACCTTAAGTTATTTGGTTTACTATTATAAAAGATTAAGGAAACCGGCAAATCCTCACATCAAAGAAGCTAGAATCTCTTAAAAATCGACTTATGATGCCTGCTGATCCCACTGACACAGCATATACAGCTGTATTCAGTTTTCAGCACATTGTTTAGTTAACCAATGGCCAGACTTGGCATTATACAAAGTCAACTGTTGAGGATCAGTGCTGCAGTTCATGTTGAACATGAAAAATGTGACAAAAAGCTTTGTGTTCCTGCATTCTCAGCAAATATTCCTCTCAAAATCCAATACATGTTAGGACTATTTGCTGAAACTGTAGATGATAAGAAATTCCTACAGATTTTAAAAAGATATATATTGATGTAGTTGATTTGATTAACTTTTCAGTCGTGTGCTTTGGTTGGTGTTGGTTCTAAAGGCTTATTATAGATGGAGATGCCTTTCGAAAAAGGATTTTCTCAGAATCAAACGTTAGAGTTTTTTCAGAAATTACAACAGTGAGCGTTCATTGTGTTCACTGTTCAGATTTGTTTGTCTCCCACTGGCCAACAGCCTACAATTATCAGCCTGTCACAAGCCGCAATGCAAACAATAAGTATTCTTTCCTTGAAATTTGCTACACACTAAAGAAATCACTGCTTTGTTTTGGGGCCATATTGTTGCAAACAGCATGCTGGTTGGTTTCCTTTTCAGTTGCAGTTCTTTTCAATGGTCATGGGAAGTCACATTTGAGGACTGTGAGACAAATGAAATCTGTATTTTGCTGGTCTTTTATGTAAATGTTCCAATTTCAGTTCCTTCTGTCAGTTCGATTGCATGAAAAACATCCATAATATTTGGTTGGGGAAAAAAAAAAAAAAAGATGAAGAAAACATTTGAAGGCATTGTGTCGGAACTTAAAACCCACTCACTACTTAATCCACATTTGCAGTGGCAGTTCCCAACAATGTTTTAACAAGCACACTGGGATATTAAAAGTATCTGTTGGTTGTTTCTGATTAGCTGCCACTGAACTCTGACTGTAATCCCATAAGCTCAGCCTCACAGCATACAGACTTTGAACAAGCCCTACTGATAGGAGGAATTGCAGAGGAGTTGTTCTTCTAACTAGTTCTTCTAATCCATCATACACGGCTTATCGCACATAACCTTGGATGGAAAAAATCCCTGGGTGACCTAGTTGTCCAGATGACCGTGCCGTAACCAAAAGTTTGCAGTGTCACTCTCTGCAACAGACAACATGTCTAAACAACCTTGTGCCATTTAAAAAAAGAAAAAAGGAAAGATTCACAATACAATAACAGGCTTTCTTTCACTGAAGTTCCATTTTCCCTGCAGTGCATCAGCAAAGTGACCTAGTCGAGCACTGTGATTCATTAATTTGATGCGATGAGAGAAATCTGCCCAAAGAATAAAGCCTCTTAAAATATATGTAAATCTTATCATTTTGCTGATGTTGAGCTTTTGTATGTATGTGAAGTGGCACTAGTGCATCTACATGCATTAAAAATAGCTGCTCCTTTGTCTTTGTCTGCCCACACTTGCATTGAATCCGGGTTCCCTCCATCGGCAGGAGAGTATCACCCCTTTGGCCTCATTAAAATGGATTTTAGGTAAAGGCACTTTTAAGATGTACAAATGGGGGATTATTGGAAATTCAAATTTTAGCGGTTTGCTAAGCTGGGCTGCATCTTTGCACCATGAATCTGTGCACCGTATGTTTCGCGTAATTCATAATTCATTCGTAATTCATTTAATGCTGCCATGTTGATTACATAATGTTTCAGAGTGTGTTTAGGTACACTATATTGCCAAAAGTATTTACTCACCCATCCAAATAATAGAAGTCAGGTGTTCCAATCACTTCCATGGCCACAGGTGTATAAAAGCTGACTGACGAGTCTGGGTTTGGTGGTTGCCAGGAGAACGGTACTTGACTGACTGCATTGCATCCCAAAGGTGTTCTACATAGAACACCTTTGGGATGAATTAGAGCGGAGACTGAGAGCCAGGCCTTCCTGTCCAACATCAGTGTGTGACCTCACAAATGTGCTTCTGGAAGAATGGTCAAAAATTCCCATAAACACTCCTAAACCTTGTGGAAAGCCTTCCCAGAAGAGTAGAATCTGTTATAGCTGCAAAGGGTCATAGGGTCATATTAAACCCTATGGATTAAGAATGGGATATCACTTGAGTTCATATGCAAGTCAACGCAGGTGAGCGAATACTTTTGGCAATATAGTGTGTATATAATATTCAAAAGTATACCATTTATCATATTCTTTATATTTTAATTATCTATCATTATTATTATTATTATTATTGTTTGTTATATTTTCCTCAATTTACAGAATGAATTCAGTGATTTCAGCTCTATACCATTATGGTACGATGTTGCCTACAGGCAACGAACCCCAAAAACTCCCCCCCCCAAAAAATGGTATCTATAAAAATGTATAACATTTCTTTAGATTATGTTTATTTAGTCTATTTTAAGACATAAAAACACTCCAAACATTTCTTTTTCCTAATTCACATCATAATGCGTACCATAGAAGATAAAAAAATAAAATAAAAAAAACACAGTTTATTTCCTCGAGTGATTGACAACACAGACCTCAGGGAAAGTACAAATTCATTTTTTTTTCTCTTGTTTACTGGAACAAAACAGATCAAAAGTCTCAAAAGTTAAATGGTGTCTTAAACAATAAGCTTTATCATAAATATGCAGAAACAAAAACTTGTGCTACAGGCACATTTTCGTCCATTTCAGGGAAAAAAGATTGATAAACAGCAGTAATTGGCAAACAATACAGACAATCCAGCTTCTTGTGAAAAGTATTGAAGAAACCACGAGCTAAACCCAAATATCTAAGCATCATATCATACAACAGATAACAGCCGCTACTACGTCTAAGATCAGATAAATCTCGGGGTGTATTTATTAACTAAATACATTATAAAAGGATTTTTTTCATTCCTGTACTGGAAAAATTAAGAATCCAATTTGTATTTATTTGTGTATTCTTAGAGTAAACAACTTTAACTTCACTATTTACTTTATCTAAAGTAAAAGCATTGTTAGGGATTCAGCATTTTTCGAAGTATGAAGCTGCAGTGACTTGGTTTGACCCTCAGGTAGATTTTTCCCCCGCGAGGAAATAAAATTGACAATCATCAATCATTCTGAGGCAGTCCGGCTTGATTGGCGTATCTATCCTCATTCAAGCTGTCTGTAGCCATTAGTGAGCAAAATGACACGAGGGCCCTAATGTGTTTACAGGTGATTATTCTATTTTCTCTGCTATTAGGCTGCTTACGGGTTAAACTCGACTCTTTCTCCAACTGTCAATATGGCTTAACAGTGAAGTTAAGTGTTTGGTTTTACATTAAATCCAAATGAATTTAATAGGAACGATTTGTTGTTCCTAATCTCCATGTACATTATCAATCTTCACTAAGAATTGGTATCATTTCTATGTCAAAGTTGTGGGCTTTGAATACTTCCTAAACTCACCCAACAGTGATATTGTCAAACTTTTTGGAAACCATCAGACTGCTCCTGACTTAACTAAAGATGCAAGTTATCGTCAGACAATAGCCGACACGTTCCGAGATCGGTCACATAATGAAGCCATCACCGGTTATTATACTCCACTTCCTGCTCCGCAAGTGGTCGTATGTGACCAGGTCCAGCTCTGCTAGTAGGGGTGGGCGCTACTGCAAATTTCGGTATCGATCTGATACCAAGTAATTACAGGGCCAGTATTGCCGATACCAATACTGATACAGATACTGATACTTTTCACTTGAAAATTCCTGATCATGATTATGATAACGATAAAAAACACAGGACAAAGATTATAGCCAAATAAGAAAATTATATTTAACTTAATTAAATCTATAACCTATCTCCATGTAGCCTAAATAGAAATACTGATGTTCCTTCAACAGATACACAAAGGGGTTATTACATTCTGCCATATTCAAACTTCAGGTTTGAGGTAGGCTCTATATCAATATAAGTATGTATTTTTGAGTTCCAGTTACCGTGAACCTAAGTGAGCGGAGTGAGAGAAGTGAAGAGGAGCGCTGCGCTCACACAAACTCTGTAAGAAATACGAGTGATTTGCTGAATTTATAGAAGAAAAACTACAACAAAAATATCGATCTCATCACGCTAGTATTGATCCGATACCAACACCTCTGTATCGATACTATCGATATTTGGATCAATCCGCCCACCCCTACTAGCAAGGGATACATAGCTCGGTACATCGTGTTGTTGTTGTGGATTAAATCTCACAAGGCAGCTTCTACTATTATATTTGATAGTCATTCAAATGTTTTATACAAGGCCAGGCATGACTATACACAGGAAGGGTGAATGCTGGCAGAATTCAAGGGCAACATTCATGATGGAACATGTTGTACTGGTAAGAATTGGATTGAGATGTGGCTGTGTTCTCTAACTGAAGACCATTTTCTATCTCCCTGTCTTACATTGTGTGTTGGTGTGCAGGCACGTGTGTGACTTTATTGTCGATTTAATTGTCAATCTTTGATCTGCGGGCTCCTTGCTTTTTGATGGGCCCTCATTATCATCACCGCAGATTTACAACTGTGGGCGACGAGAGGTCAGCGCAGACGGAGGTTCAATGCCTTCCAGTGATTGGATGATGGATGATTTAAAAAAGTCACGGCTAGGAAAGTGTTTTTCATAACCTGGGTGTGTTAAGTATTCCCGTGCGCCGACAGACGGCCGTTGCTTGAAATATTTAGTTTTTGCTTTTCATTCCGTTCAATTTGAGAGCATCATATTTGAGCTGCATAATCACACCATCAGCGCAGCAAAACAGGAGTGTCAATCATTGTCGCCGTACTTGAGCTTTTTCAGGACTATATGATGAACTCTATTGATCCATGTGGTGAGCTGAATGACTGTGTAAGTAATTGCAGAGTGATTCAGTTGAGGACAATGGAATACTGACATGCAAGAACATCAAAAATGCAGCAAATAAAAACATTTTCTCCATTTTTTTAATGCTTCAATCAAGTACTAAAATGTCATCGTAGATAACTGTTCAAAACAAGATATATGAGCTTCCTTTATACATTTGAATATACAGCAATTACAGCCACATTAAGTCAACACAGAGACTCGCTGATAAATAAATGTGGAGCTGTTTGTCTGCCCGGTTGTCACATCCCCGTGAGTTAAGAGTGTAATAAATATGGAGGGCTCACTGTTTGCTCGGCGCCATAAAAAGGTCGCACTTGGGAGATTTCAGGAGTTTCTAAAAATAAAATATCTTATCAAGGTAAATGCATAATTAATGATTGGTCATTTTACATAAGGAGCAGGGGTTATCTTTCCTGCTGCCCTTGCCAATCACCGCGTGTGTCACCGCAGAAGGTTCGGCCTCAGACCGTCTAATGCATCCTAGATATCAGCATGTGAACAATCATATTAAAACCCTGCCCGACCGGGGTTATTAATTGCGTTGCTGTAGAAACAAGCTATTCATCCAACTCTGTCTAAAGTTGATTGGATTTGTTTTTATTATTTATTTTTCACTTATCTGGTTTACAAACCAATCGTTCATCAACAACGACAACTTTTTGCGAGAAGAAATGTTGATGAAAGTTTGTTGGTGCTGAAACTTTTATATGTTGCAACTAAATGTTAACCAATGCTATGCTCTGGTTAGGTTTAGGCACACATATCACTTGGTTCGAGTTGGGGAAAGGTGATGTTCTTTTTGGCTTGAATAACCCGTTGTAGCACGGCTGGAGATGTCCCAACGTCTCATTAAAAACACCTGAGTTTGTCGCCACAAACCAAGTTACAGATGTTCCAACAAATATGTTTTTTGTCGCCATGAAAATGGATGGAAACTGTCTCGAGGCCCCTTAAAAATATCCAGTGGTTTCACACTTACAAATGTTGCAATGCAGTCTTGAGCTGTGGTCACCAGCTTAGCAGCTTTCTCGCCTCTAACGCCACTATTAACCCCTCCACCGCCTGATGGGAATGTCAGGTCATATGTATGTTTTGTGAACTTGATCGGTAGCCAATTACACATTGATGTGAACGTATCAGTGGTTCGTAGAAACATTAGCTGCCAACATATTTTTTCCTGGTGACTGGAGTGGATAAACAGGAGTGTTAATGCCAGCACTGTGCCTCACTGAAATAGAAATACTTAATTGGACAAATCTTGCATTTTTTAAAAGGTACGAGTAAAAGAAAATAAATCTGTTACTGGGTTACAATGTCACATGAATCCACGCTCTTTGCCGCTTGTTATCACTCCAAAACACACTCAGGGAAGCAATTATGACAGCATAACACCAACAATTAAATACACAAATGCAAAATGCTAATATTACAGCACATAGGCACATTACAGTTTCTCCACATATGTATTAACTAAAGTGATTTTTATAAACAAAAAGGACACGATTATTGACATATTGTTGACGCATAAGGATGGCCTCCTCCGAGCATCCATCTCATTTTGCATGTATCTACATTCTGTCAGGGTATTGAATTCAGATGGGAAATTGGTCCAAGAATGAGGTAGTGATTGCTGACCACCCCATATGTTCCCTGTCATAGAAAACTTCAATAATCTAAAGAGCATCTGTCAAAAAATAATGCAGTCAGCAGGAGCTGTCCATTTCCATTTGTGAGCAACATAATGCTACAATCTGAGAGCTGGCAGGAAGCAAGTAGCATGACTCCTGGTTATGTTGAATTTATGAATCTTTAAGCGATACCCTGGGTCACGTCAGCCATACTAATTGTGAAATGTTTTCATAAGACGTTTGCAGTCTGAGCCTGCTTTCCCTTCAAATCGGCAGTATGACATCAAAAAAGGTGATATACTTAGGGTTTGAAGGAAAAGATGATGGGTAAATGTGCCCGAGCAAATAATACAAAAATCACTTTAATAGTCAACAAAATAGAGGTTCTGAAATAAGTTATCAATAATCCAACAACTGAAAATAAAAAATACGAAGCAGAAAAGGTTTGTTTGGAGATAAAAACATGATGTGAACACAATCGATGCTCCTTGCTTTTATTCTGCCTTTCGTTCTTTCATTCGGGAGGTTTTGAGCAAACGGTGTCTCTCTAAGCAAACATTTTTTTAAGATATTCACTCCTGGGAGCTGCCCAGCACAAACAGCCTTGAACTGTTAGCTTTTGACAAATTCACCAGAGCAAAATGGAGGAACATCTTTTCTTCACTACACCCGAACAGTCCTCAACACTAAAAAAGAAAAATATAACATTTTTTTTGCCGGTTAGGCTACACATGCTGCCCCCGTGTAGCTGGGCTTCATGTTGAAAAGTTGCTGTGGCAAATCCTAATGTACAAACAGTGTCAAGAGGCGTTTAGTTCTGCAGGGAAGCTGTGAAAAAAGAGGCAGGGCTTTAGAAGTAATAAAAGTGGATTCAGACCACACATAATCACCCCAGTCCGACAGATGTAGGGTGTCGGACCAATGCCTCATTTGGGACACCGTAAGACGTCCTGACAGAAAGACGAACACAAAGAACCAAAGGAAGAAAGGCATGTGAGAATTTCTTTCCCTGCCAAGACAAATGAGATGTTCCAAATGTTGTTGATAGATCGCAGCAATGACTGATCTTCCCTGTACCTCTGCAAACACAGCAACATGGAAGAGGGATGGTTTTGTGAGCTCTGACCCCGAGGAAGATTTCACAGTCTCGTCTTTTTACGTTTTTTCAAACACATGCTGTCAGTATCATCCACAACACCTTAGTTTGTTTACATTGTTGTTCCAAGATGTCAGTCCCTAGCACCTCCCTCCTGATGACATCACACGCATTGTGAAAGACATGATTAGTCGGAGCCCAACTGGTAGTCTGTCAACATGACACATGACACCGCATCTGGTTTTTTTTGCCCTCACTTTTCTCTGCAATGATCCTTCAAATGTGGCTATCAGACACTTGTGACAAAGGTATGTTAAGATGCAGGATATTTTAACTTTTACTGGAGCCTGACTGATATATTAATTGACCAATATTATCAGCCAATATTGGGCTATCACAGATATGTGTCATTGGCATTGGCATATATGAAAACATTCTTATTTTCCAGATCGTAATGCAGAAAAAGATGCTTGGGTTGATTTAGAATAATGAAATCCCCTTTGCAATTTATTCAGTTCACTGATGTCTTGTTAGATGTAAAGTTCATTGTTAAACTGGAAATTATATCCTGCCTTCGTATAGAACTGTTTGATGCACTCGTTCCATTTGTGGGATCATTGCAACATATGTGTGTATAATGGCCAACATATTGATATCATAACTTTGTACTCCTTGTTATTAGCATTGGCACCAACAAAAAATTGTATGTGTAGATATGCGTAGATAATTTAATAATTATTAATAACCCCAAGCAAATTTCCTTTTTTCTGTTTCTTATTTACAGTGTTCTACACCCCTGTGTAGGACATTACTTAACATCTTACCCAGCTGATTAGAGAATACTGTTACTATCGCTTCATCTGAATCATAAGTACTGCCTCTGGCACAATCTGCTCCTAAGATGTGTACACACATGTTGCCTGAAGCCCAAAAACATGAGGCCCATTTTATCCTGTTTTATTCACAGTGCATTTTGCCTCGTTATGCAACAGTTGATCTCATGTTAATTGGTGTCAGCATTTCAACGAGGTATCAAAAGAAAAATCTAGAATGCACTATGGGTGTTTTCCATCAGCAATACCATACTCACAATTTCCTTTTTAAGTCCCTGTTTAATTTGTCACTTAGTTTATTCTTTCACAGTATGAAATATTTACAGCAAGATGCCTGTAACAGCACTGTGATGTCTGAGTTCCTCCAATACAGTGGGGAAAGTTTCAAGTGATGTGGGGCAATTATCCATTATAGATTAATTAAACTTGCCAGCCCTTTTGTAATCTAAATCTAATTGACTCATTAGGAAATAAATTGCATAAATTAATGGTCTGAAGAGTGCACGGACAAAAATAAAACAGTATTTTATGCCGTTCACAGCTTTCAGGGAACAGAGGAGCCTTTGTTTGGCATGAGGCACCTTGCATGGAAAAATTAACAGGAATAATAGGATAAATACACGGCTCATAAAACGACACAGACCAAGCCATTGTCAGTTTTCGGGCTGAGGTGTGCACATTTCATGAATTCATTGCTGCAACCAATGCACTGTTTAAATCAAAAAAACATATTGTGTAAGTTATATTCATGGGGTACGAGCTGGCCGTTCTAAAGGTGTTCACTTGTCTTTCCAGTTCAAACTTCATTTTGTTCCCTAAATCACAATTTAAATGTCCTCCTGCCATTACAGGTCAGGTTAGTATTAGACATGAGGATTAAAGAAGAAGTAATTGATTTTGTTAGACTCCCTGTTAATGAAAGCCGGCAAAGTAATTGACAATTTGCTCTCAGTCTCAGCAGCATCTTCCACTTACATATCCCCTGCCTGAAAGATCCTCAATATTTAAATAAACATAAATGAGGTGCTGCTAACAGGAAATCGACGGCACACATCTTAAAATACAATGATGTATTAAACTACTCAGGGCAATGAATGGACATGCTATAGGAAGCCATTATGTGCCCACCATTAACAGTGCATCATTTTGGAAAATAAGCTGATCAGCACTTTTAGAGATGTAACTGCCATTCGTAGAGGAGATAGATGGCTCCCCGTATTCATTATCATTTGGATATGTGTCGAGTCGCTTGGATCCACGACACGTTGAGGTACAATAAGGTGTCCTCCTAATGACAACATATGTGCTGATGCGGTGCATAAAAACGTGACATGAACTACTAGTTATTTACAGCAGCAGTACACAAAAAATGTAAATCGTTCAACTGTTAACATGCTAATATGGATGCTTACCGTACACACATGTGCAGCCATTGTGTCATAAACGTGTCTGTAGATCTAATGCAACATTTTAATACGTCTTTGCTTGGTTTAACTGTTGGTAACAGCTTCTGGCGTCGTCAGATATAACATGGCGTGATTTAGGTATTCCATGTTAACCGTATATTTTCTTCCAGGGGGATAGTGTATAGCCAGAAAAAGCCATTATTTTCATATATTGAAGCTCGATCCCATTTCCAGTTTTTACCCTTACCCGTTGTTTTCAAGGGCCCTCGTCCCTCAGAATAGAGTTACGAGGGGAACTGGTTGGAAAACTCACCCTTCAAAACCCTCATACCTCATCAGCCGTTGTGGCGTTGATGTTAAATTTCTCCTGCGTAACCGCCACAATCCCTAATTTGCTATTTACCCAATGGAAATAGAAAAGCATGGACGACTCCCCTATTAATTTACAACTTCACTCTATCAATCAAGTCATCAAATAAAAGGAAACCGCTTCATTACCTGGCCATTAGCGGCGCTTTATAGGCTAACATTAGCAACCCGTGCTCCTATTCCGCCTGTCTGCACTGATATTACAGGAGTGGTACCCAGTGCAGCAACTTCAATGCTGGATTGGAATTAAATTTGGGGCGACATATGCCATCAAATGGGTGAATGAATGCAACATTGAAATATGTCAAAATGCAGGACAGGTTTGCACAAATCAGCAATGACAATATAACTTCAGTTAGCTAGCTTGTTAGCTACAGAGAGATTAGCAAACTAGTAGTGAATATGTTATGCATGTTTAAAAAAAAAAGGGCAATATTGCATTGAAATGACAGAGAGTTTTCATGAGCCTCAGATTGAACTGGAAGCTGGATATCTGGTTTGTAAAAAACCTCCGGCCTCGTAGCCCAAACACCTCATTCTGCCCCTCTGTCCCAGTAAGAATCAGAAAACCTTCATTTTTGAAAACATTTTCATTAAAAAAATAGTTTATATAGAAATATGCAAAAATGCCCAGTGGCTTTCATCACACTGCAAATATGTGTAATTAATGGTAGACTGTCAGTCAACCTTGTTGATAAAGCAGTCTTAACTGTCAAACTACGTGCTGGCATTGTTTTATATTGTTTTTACAATATTTACATGTTGTGTTGAATATGATTGAGGTATGCAGTCCCTTTTTTGCTTTGGGTGATGCAAACAGGAAGTAATATGTCGCCATGGAGACGGTGAGTCGGCTTCGACAGCTGTATTCCATTTTTGAAAGATAAAGGTATCAGAAGATTTTATTCTCCAACTTTCAAAAGTGTTTTTTTTTTTTTTTCACTTCTGAAAAAAGTTGCCTTGAAGGTCTAATAGTGGTCAGTAATGCTACAAAAAGCTTTTAAATGTTCAATAAATTTGAACAAAAAACATTAAGAAAGCATGCGTTTGCTTATGTTGTAATATGATCTTGTGCTGATAAATGGCAAAGAAACAATTGCTTCTGAATCATTTCCACAATGCGATGAAGTATGGATAAAGTGGCAGGATGTGAATACTTTATGCTGCATTAATAAACATGGGCACTTGTAGACAATCTGTCTTTTCGGAACGTACAGCACAATCATACAGCAATTACAGAGTGGACCTCAATGGAAAATTACATCATTTGCATAAGAGCTTCCAATACCTTCTCCTGATGCCGCTAGTTCTGCAGCGAACAACCCGGGGTCCCCCAGTTGATTACAACGGGCCTGGCAGACACTTGCACAATGATTCATGCAATCTTACTCATCATTTTCACAGGATTGCCTCAATTATACGTCTTATTACACAGAGTACAATGCGCTCGGCAAATGAGCTGTGTGGAAACGGGCAAAATAATGTCATCTCCTTTGAATACACCAAAACTTAGATTTTAATGATTTGTGTCAGGCTAAGGAAATTGTTTTTTAAATGTGAATACTTAAAAACTACCGATATTTCATTTAAATATGGATCTCACTCAACCCTCACTGGGCAAGTGTTGTTTATGGATATTAAGAATTATTACTTAGCAGAAGAGAAACTTAATGGTCATTGTATAAAAAGAACACTGAAAAAGTAAAGATATATCCATAGGGAAGTAGATTCTAGACAGTAGACAGACCCAATTAAACAGCTGTTGTGCAATGAATGAATAAATAAGTAAAAGTAAATAAGTTAAAGTGCAGTTAACTTTGCTTACCAAAATCACAATCGCTATGAAACAAATCCACTGATGCAGTTTAAACCAGATGAATAAATAAAAAAAAATCTGAAACCACTTTTATTTATGCTGCCTAAAGCAAAACAAACCTCGCAGATATGAATAATGTTTGCAGGCATTTGCAAAGCGAGTGCAGGTCATCCTCTGTACCTAACCCAATTTTTTAATTGTTGAGAGGGAGCGGAGCCAAAAAAAAAAAAAAGAAAAGAAAAAAACACACATAATAGAATAGGGGGCTTGCTCTGTGTGTGGAGGTAAAGAGGGCCAAGAAATCTGATACATGATTAAAATGCCTCTGTAGTTGCCAAACTTAAAAAAACAAAACAACTAACTATTTGTTGATTTATCCTCCCGGCTTCAGTCTATCTATGCTCAAACTTCCCCCAACTGTATCTCCAGCTCCTCCCCTGCTGCTCCGCCACTATGAAATCAGATTGAGAGTCATAGATCACCAGAGACTTCACAATAATTTATATGCAAATCGGATGCCATCTATTAGCCTTTCACAGAATCAGTTTAGATTATAGGAGAAAACAGAGCCATGCCTGCACCTGATCTGCTTTTACCAGCTAAACCCCCAAAGTAGAAGTGTATTGTCATAAAAAAGAACAACCCTATTTTAGACACCACCTGGAGATGTTTAAAGAGATTTACCCACACTTCTGATGCAACCTGATATCGTGCCCTTATTCTCTCGGGCTCATTTGATGGATGCTTGGAAATGTTAAGAATTTAATTTAAGATTAATTTTTTTTTTTTTTTTTTCAAGGTAGCAGAATGTATCTTTCAATGTTGGAGGCAAAGAAAGAGAAATTGACATGTTTTGCTTTTTGCTTAAATCAACGAGACCTGTCTAGTCCTTTTAAAGGATAAAGCATGTAACTGACTCGCTGATAGGTGTTATTCTAATGAAAACTGTACCCATTGTGAATAAATAATAGCTTCCACCCTGAAAAACTCATGGGGCACAGTGGATGTTTGCCATACTCTATGCCATTGTTCCTGTGTACCTGTGCAGATATATTTGGCTCATATTTTTGTGCACAGCGATAATATTTTGATGGTGTTGCAAATGATGGCTAGTTTGGATGAAGGCACGAGCGAGTAATGGGTTTGGGTGCTGCATCTCCGCTAATTAAATGACGGTGAGCAAGCAGATGAGAGAAATGCTTTAATTTTTCAAAGGTGACATGCAACCAGGAACATTATGTGCCAGCTATCAGCATACATAACAGGTAGAGAGGCACCAGCTGACAGGTTCTCTAATGAAGGGCTGCAACACTGCAGTGTTTTATCCATCTGCTGTCAGATTGTATGGCCAAACATGTCAAAGCATTCGCACGGTGGCTGTTGTCCCCACCACTGATGTTTAGCTTCATCATTGCATGTCAGTACACAGTGGTCTGCTCCTTCCAATTATTTGTTCAATTATATAGACACAACACAGACTGTGCAGTCGACAATGTCAGGGTATTTTTAAGACAGCAGGTTCATGATATCCAAACCTAGCCCGGGTGGAAAAAGTACAAAAGCAGATGTTTAGATGCCCTCATGTGCAATGTTTAATAAAGTATATTACAGTGATACAAAACATTTTATGGCCATACATTTTGGTTCAGCATTTATTAAAAATACAATTTCAATTTGACAGGAAATTAAGAATTGCATTAGACAGAAACTAGTAGCTGAACCAAGCAGGTTACAATGATAGACTCCCCAAGTAATGCTACTGTAAAGGTAAAAAGTACAATCAGCATCTGGGGGAAACTTCACCTGTGCAAGCTGCTTACCATGCACTTTGCTAGAAGGCTAAAGCATTTTGCTAACATGACATTGCTCCAATTTTTTTCCAAGCATAGGTAGACATTTTGACTTTGACAGGGTGAGGGGTTAGGATTTACCCAAAAGGGTAACTGACATATTGTTTCCGCTCTATATTCAACCTAGTATTACATACATAAATACATATAAGCATTTTATGTTGGTGCAAACCATGGACCATACATTAAATGTGTGTTTTTCACATGTATGATATCAACAATTTTACACAGCATCATGTTTACGTTGCATGTATAATTGTTGACTTTCTTGTTAAGAGGGAGCGTGTAGTTGAGAAACAGCTGGATATTTTCAACAAGACATGCTAGGTTATTTGCAACAATATGTATATTTTAGCCGAGGTGTCAGGAGAATTCGAAGGCATTTTTGCAGGCAAGTCAAAACACATTCTTTCCTAACCCTATCCAAGATTTTGTTGTTTGAAAATCTAACCAAACCACATCACAGGGCTGTCACATCACAAACAGAAACCTAAAAAAAAGTTTTGACATGTCAGTGATTTGTGGAAAATGTCTGGCAGTCGGATGGACACACACACTTTTCCCCAGTACACAACAGCAGGACATTGAACTGTACTTGATGTTAAGCTCTTTATGATATCCAGTGATTGATGTTGCCTACGTTGGTTAGTTAAATGATGTGCTGGCAGGACCGTAACTTGCACCCATTTTTCTATTGATTTATTTTATGGATTGATTCCGCCCGGTGGTCGAGGGATAAATCAACGTCCAAAGCATCCAAGCAAGCATACTATTGCTCTTAAATAAGACACGTGTGATATGATATTCATTACTATTTGAGAAACGCCACATTACAAATGGCGCGACAGGTACACGGGAAGCTTGCAGCCGCCCGCAAGAAGGAAACATTCAACTGTGAAAAGCAAGAACAAAGGCGAGGTTGAAAATACACATGGAAGATATGCATTTAGATCACGCAACGTGCAACATTTATACTTGAAGAGGTTTGTGTTGCTTTCGACCCCGGGTGAAAGAGAATACTTGAGCACTGATGATTAAGTCTATGAGGAGATTTTTAGCCGTCACTGTTAATTGGATGTAAACTTTTAAAAGATGAACCAAAGCTGTTGTTTCACCACCGTGCTGTATTATGTTTCTAACATGATGTTCTGCAGGTACTGGTTTGCCGCGAGCAAGCGAGATGAGCAAAAACAAATATTAGAGAGTTTGATTTACAGGCAGGTGGTATGCTTAAAATAACCACAATCTCTTGGCTTGCTGTGCAATTCTTCGAAAAAGTTATATTATCCCCCTGTCTTTAGAGCATTAAGGTTCTTTTTAGAGTATCTGAGGTATCCAGTTCTCAGTAATCATAGTTGTCCTTGTGACGTGTGAACTCTTTTCTGCAGCAGCTAATCCATCCTCCTTGGGCAGAGGGTGGGAGGGGGGCAAGCAACGTTATTTTTCAACTTGAGTCGTCTTGTGCTACTGGTGCATGGTGCGGTTTGCGGTGATTCATTTTAAAAATTCAATTTTGCAGTTTAAACACTATCTGAGTGTAATGGGAACAGGAATATTAAGCATTGCCAAATTAAAACTATCCATAACACTGATTAAAAGCACTGCTCTGAACACACGCAGACACAGACACACACGCGCGTATGCACACGCTGACAGAAAAAGAACAGCAGACGCTTCTATTGTGCTGCGCTGACATCTTTATTTTAATTCAGAAAGATTCACAAAGCAAAAACCATTAGAGAGCAGACCGTCAGGGGAGATAGTTAGCTTCACTTTCAAGGCCTGGTTTGTATAGTTAATGGCCAGTTATTCAGAAAACTGAAGTTGTTTACTGTTCTTGTGCCATTCTGGATGTTTCTTTGCAGTTTTATTCATGTCAGGCTGTTCAGGAGTGCAGGAACCTCTTTGAAGCGACGTCATTCAGCTGATCTTGTGTGCCTTTAAATACGTGGCATATAAAAATGTTCAGGTGAGCCTTTGTCTCACAGATAATTGAGTTGACCTTTGTCTCTGCACATGGACGTTTTTTTTTTTTTTTATTATTATTATATAGATTTCCCCTGTCATAGGAAGAGAACATGGTTTCTTCATTTTCCGATGCCTGACAGGAATGTTTCTCTCTTTAAAAACCCACGTTCACGCATGGACACTTAATTAACTTCTTGCTTATTTGGTGACACCTGAAGAAGAAACCAACACATTTAGTCGCAGTTTAAATCGGGTGGAAAATGCTGAAAAAAGAATATTGTTGCGTGGTAGTTTATTGAAAATAGCACCCATTGTCACTTTTGCTTTTATATTTATTAACTGTATTCACTGTCCTGATCTGACAAATTGACCAAATATGTTAGAACATTTACAAAACGTACAGTTGCTAGAAAAATGAGGGAATAAATCACTTGTGAGTATGGCTCATTGAACAGATCCTTGGCAATTTGAAAACAGTCTGGGTCCTCTCCTGTTTGCTGACTTTGATGAATTTCTGCTACATCAAGCAGCTCAAATTCAGATTGATGCGTTATTGATATATCGTATGACTTGGTATGTCTAAGGATGATGTATTTACCGGGAGCAGATGGTAGCACAGGGTGTGCTGGTGTCGACAATGAAATTAACATTATGAGATAATCGTGTGACCGTTGAATTAAGTGAGCTGGAACCACGACTACTGGATTGGCAATAAGTTAAAGGTGTTGAATAGACATGTCTACCAAATGATATAGTAATCCACTTATGGGTAAATATTGCAGTATGTGAAACAATTTGCAATATCAATATTGATTTTTTTTTTGCTTTTTCATTTAATAAGACGACACATAGCAGGTGAGACAGGCCAGACTGTAATAGACTGGGTGACTTGACAATGTTGACGTGATGGCGCTCGATATGACATGTGGCACCCGGCTTGAATAAAGAAACATGACATATTGATGGAATCTCGCAGGTGCGCACGTCAGCCCTTCTGTGAGTCGTTGTGACCTAGTTTTACACAATTATCTGTATAGATCTGTCGGTTCATTCATGTGTATCTGCACAGAAGTGTTGT
Source organism: Sparus aurata (assembly GCF_900880675.1). Classification (NCBI taxonomy): domain Eukaryota; kingdom Metazoa; phylum Chordata; class Actinopteri; order Spariformes; family Sparidae; genus Sparus; species Sparus aurata. The sequence goes on from NC_044205.1 coordinate 25,660,520, forward strand.
TTCGGCCGAGGGTAAGAGGGAGGCCTGCTGCAGGTTTACATTTTGGTAGCTCAGCATCGGATTTCATCCATTAAGCACCTCCTTAGCACTAGATAGATATACACGGTCAAACATTATATCGGACCGTCTGTATAGATCATCTGTGCGAGCAGCTTATTACAAATCGTATTTATGTTAATTGTTTTTGGCAACCTCTAGTGGCTGTAGTAATTCTGATGGAAGCAAAGGAGGAAGTCAGTTACACAGTCCTCAGAGGGAGTAGAGGAGTTTCGCCCAGCAGACCTCTGTTTATTGTCCCGTTTGAAACCAAGAGTCAACAGATTTTGACTTACATAACATACCTACATAACTTCCGGAGGAAGATATCTGATTGTTGAGTCTCATCTGCAGGCCATCAAATGCTGATTCTTGGGCCTTGTGTCCGATCCGAGTTGCCAACCTAAGGGGTCAGTATTGGACTACATGGGGACAACCCATCAATCAATCATTGCAGTAACTAAAACTCTGTTATTAAACAAACCAAACCAAACCAAACTGAGACTATTTTGCAGTGTTTACCATGTGATGACAAAGGTCTGGTATGGTCATATAGGTCACTTTTAAATTGAGTAACACACTTAGATATGTATGTAACGTAACATGAGTTTATGTGTGTTGTTAACCCACTTATTTGAACCCAAACCATTGTCTTTTGTAGAATATGACCGATATTGGTGCCAATCCCTGACTAAATCCAAACCGCTTTACAATATTAACGATGTCACATCAAGTTCTGGCTTGATATCGGATCTGGTACACCTTTTGCCGGTACTCTCAGCCATCATATATGTCACCCTGGGAATGGACATGTAGTTTTGGGAGTGATTGGCATTGACTTAAGTCACGTTGTCCATTCGGTTCTTTTAACTTGCAGTGTCACAGTGTTCGCAATGAGTTGACACCTTGAGTTTTACAATTTTCTCATGTTTTCTTCCCCAAACAATCTCCACCAGCATCAGACACTCTTTGTAGCTACTGACAGGTTTTTGGTGCAGCTCTCTCAAACAATGTCTTGACTGCTGCCTAAAAACAGCTATGCAACACTCCTGACTTTGAATTTGTACTTGATCTGTGGCTGTCTTCCTGCCTTTAAATGAACAGACAAGTGAGCTGTTAATGTTTAAAAGATTGCCTATCCAAGCTTTATTGGCTATGGAAGCCCTGCTCCAAATATATTGACATCTGCGCTCAAAGAGCCTATTTTACATTTTACAGGGTCATTACAAAAAAAAAGTCTTCAACAGGTGATGTCTCTTTGAAACAATCTTAAAAGGTTTTATCTGCTCAATATGATATTGTAGTAAATGCCTCTTGACTGAAATTGACATCCTGTAAGGTTCACTTGGGTGTGAATGTACATTATTCAGTAAGTGTTCGTTGTCAGTCCGCTTTGTTTTCAGCCTTGCTGTGCTTTCACAGAGCTTTCATTCAAATGAAGCGGTGGTGGATCTGACTTTGCAGCATCCATCACACTGTTTTAAGGTTAATGGTTCAGAGGATGGAGGCCAATTACTGTGCGTTTGATCAGGCATCCTGTGCTATTTTGCACGCCCGACCACGCTCCTTGTTAACTCATAACCTCAGCAGAGAGGCTTTTTCATCTGCATCCATGAAGCCCGTTAGAACCAGACTTTTCTGACCAGCGAAGGCCGTGACGTTAATTTAACAGGATGGTGAACCGAGATGACGATGAGTTGCCACCTGCTGAAATATTCATCCTTTTTAACGTTGATGATAAACTCGTTTTTTTTGGCCAAATATGACATCAGGTCTAATGACTTGAGCTCTCGCAAGAAAACTCTGCTCATACTCTGTGACATGGCCCTAAAGCAGCACAGATGACTGTATTCATGCAAGTATATGAATAAATAATGGAACCCTGTAGCTATCAAAAGACCACCAGACTGGATGGTGAATGACATTAATTTCATATGCTAGTCAATAATTGCACATTGATTTAATATTTGAGAAGGGCAATTTCAAGTAAAGGATTTTCAGCATTTCTTCTGACTCCCTTCTCTCCCTCTCTCGCTCTCTCTCTCCATGTCTTACCCTGTCTTTTTATTTATTTATACAATTACTTTTGTCTATTCATTTCACGGTATCTGGGTTAGCAAATAAAATTCATTCCAAAACATAACGTGCTGAATAATCGAGCCTCTTTCTGTCTTGATTTTTTATTTTGAAACGTAGAAACATGAACAGGCTGTAAGTCAAGAGCTGCTCAGTTGACCTCTGGTCCTCTCTCAGTGGAACCCCGAGGCTGAACTGCACTGAGATCAGTGGCTTTTTCAGCACGATTAAGACATGTTCATTTCAAAATGATCAACGTCTGCGAAGAGGAATATGTATATAGTACTGTAGAGGAGCGTGGAATGAGAAAAGGGTTCGATTTACAACAGATCTGAATCTTCAGCAACTCCATGTGATCCCACCCGTGGAGCGATTCAAAACATTTAGGATTGGGGCTGCTCCCAAAGCTGATGCAATCTCTACTCAAAAATGCAATAACTAAATGAATTTCTCTATAGCTCTGGCTTTAAATACAGTAGATACTGTATCACTTAAAGCCTACGTTTAAACGATTAGTGCAACATTTTGAGAGATGCATTTCTTGCTGGGATACATGAGAACATTGATGCCACTGTTAGCACCGCCCGTTCGATATCAAAGCTGGAGTCAGGAGACAGTCGGCTTAGCTTCGCAAAAAGAGGAGGGGATAATTGATTAATTAAAAGTAACTTTTAAAACAAAATGACCTTACATTCTTCGTTTCAAGTTTCAGTTTGTACAGTTAATGTCTCTGGGCTTTGGATCATTGATTAAAAACCTCAGACATACTGCTAAAAGTATACTCCAAATTTTACACATCACAAAGCACATTTCTAAATTCAGTCATACTTATAATTAAATCCTCATGTTCCGATATATAGTTGCTCAGTAACTCAGCAGTATCCGAATATTGTATATACCTGAATTAGATTTAAGATTTTGAAATTCCTGAATACCCTGTGATTCCTTATGCTGAATGGAATTTATGTCACACTGCTACTGTAATTGTAACATGATTGTATTTCAATAGAAGCATCACAGGGAGAATTTATTAGAGTTAAAACAAATAATCAGCTGATGATATTCAGTCACAATAAAACACCTTCTGCTGACGTTTCCCTGTTTTTACTGGAAACAGGACATGTTTTTTTGTTCCTTTTTTTTTAAATCAAACTATTAATCTCTAAGTAATCAAGTAAATAATTAATTGTTAAAAAAAACGGTAGTTGAATATGAATCACATGAAATAATGCAAATTGAAACAGAAAAAACAACATCCCACTGTGGCAAACCCAGACTACGACTGTTATAATCTTTCTGGAAAATAAGGTTTTATTTTCCGGTCGTATTTATTTTGGACCTGCGTGTAAGCTGCTGCGGTAGTAATGAACTCCAATCTTAACACAGTGGCTGCGGGACTCTGAATCGAGGGACAACATGCAGGAAATGCACAGGATAATCTGCTAAAGTGTCTCGCATTTGTTCCCACAGTCGGGGTGTGCTGGAGAGCTGCTGGCGAGCTGGGTGTGAGTGGAGGAGATGAGTACTGGTGGCAGGACGTCACTTTTTTCTGCTGCCCACCTTGGCACACGACTAGCTTGTCTTCAGATCAGAGCTTTGCCATGAACGGGAGGTTGGCGATGAATCCAAGTGGCCGGGGGAGATAAGGCAGCCTCTGGGACATTACAGATGCAGGCATTAGCTGAGTGGAGACTTGATGGAGAGCAGGGCAAGCTGAGGCCTTTGATAATGCTGCCGATGTTTACTGCCGCTACTCAAGAATGGGGCATTTGCAAGGCGGTCAAGAGACTTCAGACTTCTACAGACTTGTACGAACCGGTCATTGCACATACAGTGCATAATCAGATTTTTTGATGTCGCCCATTCTTCGCCACGTCGCCTCTCCTGAGGCGAAGGCGACGTGAGGAGAAAATCGAAGCGGCAGTGTTCCACGCGAAATTACACAGCTGGATTTTTGGCATTGTTTTGAAATATTCATATTTCGCCAAATACAGAATTTGACAAGCCTTTTTGTTATCCAGCTGCCATTCAGTGCTCATACCCGTAATTCTGTTGAAGCTCAGTGTGGGTCTGCTCTTCCTCCCTCCTTGTTCCCAATTGTTTTCACCTCGCTGACATGCATGCGATTCCCAATGGATTGCTAGCATGCCACGATTTCAGCTCTCGCCTTATCTGACAGTCACAGTGCCTGTCCCATCCTGAATCTAACATTTACTGTACCGTCCTTCTCCCTCTTCACTGGCTTCAAGTAGCTCTGCCATCTCCTATTTGTGCCAAGTCTGCAATGCAAAAAGACAACCCTGACCGCAGGGGGAGGAGAACAGTTGACAAAGTGGCTGTCACTCTCCAGTGGTGGTTCTCGGCTGAGTAATTCCATAGCTGGAACAAACGCTAAATATCTAAAACATAATGTGATAAGCCCGCAGTGTTATTCAATGTACAACAGGTCCTCATTAATTAAAAACCTCAGACATCCAAACAGCATGGTCAACCAGCTGGGCCTAATTCACAAACAGTTCAGTGGTGATAACAAATTTCCTGTCATGTGAAATACGAAAAAATTGCAGCACAAGGACCTTTGTGATTAATTATTCTCAAACCGAATAAGTGAATGTCGTCTGTTTTCTGTAGCAGAATCCCACATCTTGTGATCTTTGTGTTTTCATATTCAGCATGTTGAATATTTAATGTGACCATAAAAATCTACAATGTGAATAGATTGGGTATTTTACTTGAGATGATATCCGGGGAGGGCGATATCTACCCGATCGGCATATGGCATATTGTTTCTAAATTTGCGGTCAAAATTGTCTCCCACTGTCACCACTGGCACACATCCCCATGCAGAGTTCACAGGTGTCTTCTTCTTTGCGCCACAGTTCTGTAACTCACTGTAGCGTTAATCAGAAGCTTGAAACAAAGTTAGCCGGCTAGCAGTCTGACCCAACGAATGTAGACTGTTGGTATAAACCTGCCCATATGGTGCCTGTTTCCGTCTTTTTCACCATTACTACAGGAAACGACAGCGTCCAAGCTAGAAACCTACACGCTGAAATTTGCAGGTTACTAAAACACTCACCTGGGCGCTAACGGTACAAATGTAAACAAGCTAGCATTTATTTTGCAGGTAACACCAAGACTTGCCTTGCCACGTGCAAAGCATTTTATGCTGACACTATTTTGCAAGGGCACCATCAGTGCTGTACAAGCCTGTGCATTTCCTCCCCTTTACCACAATGGGCACTGGTGTAAGATGATGTTAGCTATACTGAAGAAGCTAAGCTAAGAAAACAAACATTAAGGAGCTAACTGCTAAGGTGGTAGTTGGATAAACCTCCACACAGAGCGGTTCAAAACTGTTGACCAGAGACATGTTACATAAGTTTGTCCTATATCTGTAGAGCAATATCCATGAAACACATCGGCTCAGGGAGGCTACAATATGATTATTTCAACAGCAACAATCCGAGTGATAATTTATTATAATAAAAAAATAATCAGCTGATCTTTTTTTCTCAGGCTGCTGATTGATAATGTATCAAGGAAACACAATTACACACTCGGCGCTGACTTAAAGTCCTAATTTATTTCACAGACAGGCCACTGGCTCGCCAAATTAAATACAGTGATATCTCTTGGTCTCAACCTCTATACTTCATGGTTTCAAGGTTTCATTTAATATGCTCCATCCACAAATTAACAGGATGTAATTTGAAATCTAATATGGAAAAGGCATATAATAAAGGGTCACATTCGGTGTGTGATGAAATGGTGTATAATCCATCTTATGGACCCTGCCACATGGTCTAATCATGCATGGTCAAGTGGAGAAAAGTACTTATCTATCTATCTATCTATCTATCTATCTATCTATCTATCTAACAATATTGTTTGCATATTGTTGTGCTTATATGATAATAAGAACCAAAATGTTCTTATGTTCTATTTTCTAAATATCATTTTTTTCATTTTTAAGTAGACTCCCTTCTTGTCAAAACAACTTATAACTGTCATCACTCAAAGCCGATAGATCTGTTTAAAGAACAACAGTTGTTTCTCAATAAAAAGATTAAAAAACTAAAAACGTGGGCCTTTAAAAACAATAACTGTTTCCTGTTAGAACATGATGGGTTCAATGACCATTGACTGCAGCCAGGCAGGAGACTGCCGCTTCGCCGGAAAGAAGAAGAGAACATGATTGGTTTATGGGTTGATAAAAATGTATATTAATAACTGGGTTGAGGGAGGGGAAGTATCATCTTATCCATCTGCCCCATTATCTTTACCACTTCATCCTGTGACAGAGGACAGTCTGTCATGGGGCTAACACACAGGCAGACCCACATTCATTCCGGCGAGACATTTTTGAGCGATTTACCAATCATAATCAGTGCCTTTGTTCAGATTAAAGTTTTTTGCTCAAGCAGTTTTCAGAGGAGTGGTGATAGACATGTGGTGCTCTGCACCAGGTACCTTATGACTGAACGTCCTCTATTAATCAGAATATGATCAAAATCCTAAGTGCAATTTCCTGATATTGCAAAGAAAAAGCTGCAATTTTTTGATAAAGGTGAAATGTTATAATAACGAATATAATAGCGATATAATGAAGCACTGTAGTGCCGCAGAGACGCCCCGACCTACAAGTGCTTTTCTCCAGATGGAAGACAAACGACACATCATCCTGATTTCAACAGTTTTTTTCAGTGTGAATAAAAATTGTGACGCAAGCGTGATCATTCCCATTAATCAGAAACCAATATCGCAAGAGCAGGACCCGTCAAAGTAATATTAGTATCTCAGTTTTGACCACACTGCACACTCCTGATTTATATTGAAAGTAGCAGATATGGCCTTACGGAGAATGTGTGAAAGTGGAGACTGCACTCCCCTTTCTTTTCCACACAAGTCGAAACAATGACTGATCTCCAGCGCTCCATCAAGCAGACATTTCCTATTCATCAAAGTCATTGCTATCCTGACCCCACACTGTCATTTTACAGTAACAAAGCTGTATTGTCTAAACAGCATAATACCTGTTTGTTTGTGTGACAGTGTGTACATTCGAAACGTACTGCTGAGTTCCAAAAAGTCGCAGGTTTGTCTGGTGTCTGGAGCTGTATTGAACATGCACAAAAAAAAAAAAGTTACCAGCCTCTATCTTGCTTTTTCGCTCCGCCTTTTCTGACAAGTGTATTACAAAATGAAAGGGGAGTTAAGCACATATGGATTTAGGTACCTGCACCCTACAAAGCCTGAATGAATGTCCTGTGGTTGTAACAGAAGCAGTGGGTCTCTGAGTCGGCTGACGTCTTCTACCTGTATTCATAAATGATTTCAGCGGTAAAGGAGGTCTAACGCTGAGCCACTCCGTCTCCTCACCACTCCCTCTTTATATTGTAAACTACTTGAAATCAATAGAACATTTCCTGTGCATTGAATTGACTGATGAGTCTTTTAGGGAGTGCCACGTTGTTGGGCTTTGGTGACATGAAGGAATCGATTTAGTGATGACCATATTTCCCCAAAGGGCTTTCTGTTTTATTTTTCACCACTTCTGCTCACATGCATAATGAGACTAATAGTTGTACTCGGGATGGATAATGTCATTATCATTCTTCTTAATTGCAGTGTTAAGTGAAAAGTTTAGTAGGTGGTATTTATGCCTTCAAAAACAATGTCTAGAACACTTAATAGGAAATCGATAGTGCGTAGGTCTGTAGTGCATCTAAGTGTGTCTTCATCATAGTTTTGGCTCGCGTTGGCAAACACAATTTGGACTTCTAATGGTCGAGCAGATGTCCCAATTTTTTTATGTCAAACCTAATGGTTACAAGTCATTACCGGGTTTCTAGGAGTCCTTTAAAAAATCTAAAATCCAATAATCCTACGGACCTTTACACGTGTTGAATCTATTGGATTGTGAAGTTAATTTTACATTTGTTTAGTTAACTTAACAGTCTTGTTTTTAAGGTGCAATGTGATCAACAGAATGGGAGGAAATAATCGTGTTGATGTAATGTCAGGGATGTCTATACACTGTGTTGCCGAAGATGGCATGCTAACAGCTAGCCTCATTTACAACCACTTTGTAACTCAAGCGTTGGGCCAGCATTGAACACCATATCCCATGGTGCTCCCGGCTCCCAGTCCTGCTAGCTGCATGGCTAACTGGGCTAACTAGCCACGGCAACTATAGATAGCAGCAGTTAGCGGATTCTGTGGAAATTGACTTTAAAATTATGATACTGGAAAAATATCGCTTTTACCGTGTCACGGCATACATTATTATTATAATTAATAGTATTATTGTTTTGGTTGTTGTTAATATTGTTATTGTTGATCTTGTTATGATTAAGTAATGAAATGAAAAGGTTTCTGTTTTGGTCTAACAGACACTCCTGACAATGTGAAACTTAATATGAACTTTGAGTCGCTATTATTTTCAATTAACACAGATTTGTTAGAAGTCATTATTGTTGATAAGCAAATGTATACCCAGACAATGGGTTAGCTTTTCTTTTTACCGGTATGGATGTTTTAAAATTGCAAAAATAATGGTCTTAAAAATGTCTTAACAACTCTTAACAAATTTGACCTTTTACAACCTGCATGAAAACCATGTTTGATCACATTTGGTTGGATATAGAAGTCAAATCCTTCTGTATTTGCTTCCTTAACTCGCTGTTTGACTGATTTCTCCTCCTGAATCTGAAGTGTTACGTATTGATAAGTGTGGAAAAGTTCATTCTTTTAACCTCCAGCCACAATCCCATTTACTGTAAGAGACTCTGCCACTCGGCCGACCCCACTTCTTCAGTGGTATTACCATTCCTCTTCAAAAGCGTCTTGCCACTGGCTCTAGATGCCTGTAGCTATTTTGCCCTGTGGGAAACGTTTTCTCTAGTGACTGTTGCCAATCTCCTACCTACTTCCAAAAGGTCGGTGGCAATTCTTCCCTCGCAGACGAACGGTGTGCACAGCCCTTTTCTTGCATCCAGCTCACCTAATTATCCCAGCGCTATGAGGCATGTCAGAATGTATTCATCCCGCCACTGCCAAGCCGGTTTCCAGCCTGTACTCTTTAATTGGTCTTCATTATAAAGGTATGTGAATGGAAAACAACGTGCAGGTAAAGGTTTTCTCTTCCTTGTTTGTATGTTTCACACTGAAGTAGTTGATAGTGTGTGTGTGTTTACAACAGCGAGGCTTTTGCAATTATACGGAGGGAGCTGCTAATAAAGCATTAGTTATTGTTTTTTTTGTTTGTGTTGCACCAACACTGACATACACACATATATATGCTGAATACAGAACATGAAGTGACATGTTTTGTTAAAGCGGGGGGAATTATTGGAGTCTGTCACGGCACAATACAACACTTTTTTATACCCTTTGAGCTGTAAATGCTGTCTGTTCAGTCTTCTTGAATAGGTTGCTGTGGACAGGAAGTGATGCTTCTGCATGTTCGCCCTAACCCAGAAGAAGATTGAGCAGTTAGCACGTAGCATGACGACAATATGTATTCTCTTTGAGGTAAAAGTTGGGTTGTGTGATGTCATTATGTCTCTTCTTGGCTTGAGATAATCTGTGTGCCAAACATATGTTTATTTTTGTGGAAGCGTAACTTCATCGCAGAGCTCAACAGTAAGAGTGAATCAGAATACTGAAGCCACGACAAATGATCTGAAGGTGTATCACGATTTTTGAGGAATGTAAATCAATTGTATGATTTCTAACATTTTGCATCTGCTTTGTATCGGTAAACCATGGGAAAAAAAGTTATTCAAAAAAAGTTATTCATAGAGTATTTACTAGGGCTGTCAACTAACTGGTAACTCATTTCATGTCGACAGTGCGTGCAGATAACTTTTGTCCTATCGACCGAACCATCTGGCAGTGTTTTGAAGTGAATTTGCCGTTCATAAGTCCTTTCTCCATTTACTTTCACTTTCGCTTTTCAGTCCACCGTGTTTTTCCCGAACGCCAACCCTGCTTCTTCTTCTTCTGATTCCCTTTCTTATTCTTCTGCCACCCTCTGGATCAAGACTACAGATGCCATCGATGGCCGTAAATCATATAATGCAAGTTTCTTTTTTTTTAATTCCGAGCGTTAATCACGCGTTAAAAAAATTAACGGCGTTGAGAGGATGTTGCGTTAATGCATTATTAACGCGTTAACTTTGACAGCCCTAGTATTTACACTTATAGCAACTGAATCATATTTCCAAAAAAATAATACACATCACAGTCTTGTTTCAGCAGGATCATTGCCAACAGGACATCAAAAGTGAAAAGTAAAAAAAAAAAATAATCTGAGCTAGTGCCATAAGATGTAATATCTATTTCCAAAGTGAACAGAGCCCTTGAAAGCTGCACAAGGTAGAATGTGAGCCTTTAAATTGATACCACTTGAAAACTATCCTTTCAAACCTTTCGACTGCAAGTAAGAGGACGTGTTATGTGAAGTTAAACAGATAGGTAATCACATTTTGCACGCCTCAATACTAATTTCTGTCGGCCGGTAATTGTAATTCTCCTTATGTGACAGCGTAGAGCTAAGGAGCTGATTCAGGACTCGTATAAAACAAAACAGCAGCAGAAAAGACACAATCGTGTTGTCCAATTCACCTTTAAATTCTTCACCTGATATATATTGGCGTCCCTTAATTGGCATTAGCTAAATTAGAACATTTTAGGCATTTTGTCTCTTGAATGTCAGACGTTAGTGAGCTATGCACCAAACATTTTCTCCGGGCTCCAAGGAGACCTCTTGAATTTTCTTTATGGTTTTGTCTGACCAACAGCACAAAACCCCCAAGCATTCAATAATTTTCTGACAAATCGCAGCAGCGGAGGCTTATTATTTGAGCAGCTGGGATATGCAAACAATAATCAACTAATGGTTTCACCTCAAATTGATGCCATCTGTTGATTGATCACACTTAATGAGTTTGGAGTCCTGTACTCACTCGGCTGTTTAGTTAGTCAGGCACGTATTAAGATATTTTTTACAAAAGTGACACATAAATAAAATCTAATATGCACAATTTGAGTATAGACATATCTCGAGCAATAACCTAAAGCTGACAATACCCACATTCTTTTTTCCTTTTTCTATTTCACTGTGTTTGCTGAAACCACAGCATGGTAAGTGATAAGCGGCATGGTGAAAGAGTCTGAGGGATTTATCTGGAGCGGCGCTGAGTGGGGAGCTGATAAAGGGGTTAACACAGATGACTTGTTTTGACGGTAAATGAACAGAGGAGGTGGAAATGTGCTAACAGCATTATGCAAAAAACGGAGAGAAGTATTTAATCAGGGGTTGGCCGTGATGCCATGCCAAAAGTGTTACGTGTCGGTAATTACAACTTAGGTTACTTGAAATATAGCCAAAATGACTAAGAATTAAAATATTATGGCAGGCTGGTTTATGCAATAATGAGCACATGTCATCATAGAACCATAGTATCAGAATAACGTTAATTTGTTTACCTCGTTCTGCTAATTTTTACAGCTCAATCAAAATATGATGTCAGCCCTGTTTGTGTCTGTGGCACGATTACTCATCAGCAGTGGTGTAATATGGTCAGACTTATGATAACATTCCTGATCTTTATTTTTTGTACTTTGCTGCTTCGCTGTGAAAAAATGTAAAGAAAAAGTTTTCGAGAGCAGGTGGCCATCACTGGGATGGTCCGTCTGTCCAATATATCAGGTCATGAGTTCTTTCTTGGAAAATAACATACTTACCCAGCAGAGCAGAGAGAAACTGATCAGGTCACTACCCTCAGATATTGATCACACTGTTGCGTTCTCGCGGCCGGCTTCGATCAGAAAGGTTACCTTTCTTGTTTGAGACAATAAGGAATAGAAATATCATAGTATATTACATTTTAAAATCCCCGATCTTTCTTTTCTTTTCTTTTCTTTTCTTTCCAAAATGCAGCTCAATGAGAAGAGCAATTAGTGTGTTCCATAATTCCCCACTCCCATTCTCTACTGTACTTTAATTCATTCTAATTATTACAGGGTTTACAGAGTAATTGCTTTTGGATCAGAGGAGCTGAAACATCAAAAGGTAATTCATACAATCTCTACACCTACAGTGTGGAGAGGGAGTCTGCGTTGGCCATGGCAACTATACATGAAATGAAACCATTGAAAATTGTGTGATTGGTTTGACCTTATGGGACAGCACGGGAGACATTACTGTAAATCTGCCGAGAGTTCGCTTATGAATTAACGTGTGTTAGCTAATTAAGTATCTATCTATACAGGAAGCTCTTTGTTAATTGTGACAGCACATTTTCATCCTCATGGCAATCTGCCTCACATAACTGGAAATAAGCAATGTTGTAAAGTCATTTGGCCAAACATATTCTGCAGAATATCAGTGATAGTTAGAAGTAAGCAGTTAGTTGATGAGATAAGTAAAGGTGCAATATGTAAAAATCATCCGCCTGTCAAATACTGGCTACTGTCTGTAGCTGCCGTTAGCCGCTTAGCTCACTTAGCTGTGCAGCTCTGGACTGGGTGCGTGGGAAGTGTATAGCGTTTACATCACTAGCACAGGACCATGAAGGGTTGGGGCTGGTTAGCACGCTAGCTTTGGTAAATATCTATGCAACACAACACACAGACATAATTTCATAACAGTTTTTTCATCACATTCTTTTGATTATTTGATTTTCTTTTTTGTCTTTGCAATCTTTAACCACAATTCTTAAATATTGCACATTTAAACATTGCTACCCTGGTACAATCTGGTTATTTAAGATTGTGATTTACAGTTTTGTATTGCCCTTAGAATATGTGCAATATCTTCCAGACAATGAGCCTGAAAGACTAAATTGTGCTTTTTGAGTATTCTAACTTTAAGAGTAGTTGAGTAGTTGAAGTTTAAACATCTGTTATAATAATTAGTTGTAAGAAATATCCATAGTTATAGATATAGGTACCTATTTAACTTTGATCTTGATTATTTTCAGTATTAATAATATGTGCTGTTGGCTTTATTTTGAGGATAATCAGCACTTTTTGTGCTTTGAACCATTTTTATTTTCCCTTTACTTTCTGTTAAAAGTATTCAGAGCCGTCTGCCCCTGAAAATTATTCAAGAGAACAAGAAATCCTCAACCGATCCAAGCCAAGTCATGTTTATTTATGTAGCCCAGACAGTGTCTCAATAGGCTACATTCTCTAACCCAGACCAAGCTCACCACAGAAGAGGCCGTGTTTACAAAAACTGAAATGAAAGTAAGTAGGAAAAAAAGTCAAACACTTATCTCACGAGTTCTGATACCACTGCTGAAAATTCGGCATTTCGCTGTGCTCTGAAGTCTGTCAAAAGAAAACACAATGAAACTAGTCCATTATTAACTCAAATAGTGTCATAAATGGATTGTATTTTTTTTTCTGACAAGTGGTTTGAACTCAAACAATAGTATCTTTTAACTCGAAGGACTGAAAGAGGTGTTTAAAACATGGTGGAAGCAAAACTTAAGGGGGCACCAAACAGCTAGGAAATGGATAAGACTGAACTCACGACCTGTTACATTTACTAAGTTATGCAATCTCCAGGCCAGGCAAGCGACGGCGGAGTAACCCGATGTGACACTACCTTGCACATATTGTGTGTTTCTGCCTCAGACCCGGTAGCAAACTTACATTTGTGCTCTCCGACGTTAATATAAAACTCACTCTGACATTTATTTAAAATCCAATTTAGCTCAGGTGCTAGGGGGATATCAAGTCTTGATGGAGTTTTGTGTCACCTCTCTAATGAAGGAACCAATGCAAGGACTTAGAGGCTGATGAATATGAGCAGATGTCAGAGAGTGATATGACACATATTCCATCAATTTCTCCATGTACCTGCAAGGAAATAAAATGTATGAATAACTCATTCGGTAAACAGAGTAGCTCATATAGCAGCACAAAATTGCATTAAACTAGAAGCTAAATCATTCTGTGTGTGTGTGTGTGTGGCATTTGTGTGTGTATGGGGGGGTAATTTTGATAGGATCTGTCATTTGGAGCAAAAACACATACTCGATACTACACAATATCCAATTTTATATACAGTATTTCTCGCAGGATTTTCCCCGCTTTTACACTGGGAACTTTTAACTACTTATTAGTGTCTCTGCAGGATGCATGCACTGGACCGTCACAGAATCAAAAACACAGCGGTTTGAATGCACTCTTGAGGAATATGTAAATATGTGTGAAAAGCGTGGATTTCTCCCTCTTAAAAAAATGAAACGGGACCAGATGATTCCCCTTGTAGAAAATGCCAGAATTTGACAGAAAGGCAAAACAGTATAAAGGTCTTATCTTGATGACCTGTTTGGACTGATATAGCAAAATATTGGCATTTTAATAAAAATGCCTCCTGACATTTCTGTCATTTTCTAATTCTTTTCTGTCAAGGTGACCTTTTCTTCGCCTCTGCTGTGAGCATTTCCTCATGCTCACATTATCAAGAAGCTTTGGTCTCTCTTGTACACTTCCTGTGGGAGTATGCTAGGATTTATAGTACTGTAAAGGTCCATTTAAAACCCAACAAATACGTCAAAGAGAAGAAGTATTTGCGAATCCTGAGCAAAATGATGAATAACTGCAAAGTGCAGAGATAGAATACTTTGCTGCAGTTGTCAAGTGTTGCCTGAATCACATCTTGATTCACTCATGTTCATTTGTCTATTACTGCCTGACTCAATTTAATCTGCAACGTGACCTTTACAGCCATCATTTGTCATGTGACTAAAGTTCAAAAGAGATACAAGTGTCAGTGTCTGTGTGCGAACACAGTCTATTGTCATAGTTCATTACATTATTGTAAATCAAAACCGGCGCAATAAAGAATGCTCAACCACGGCTTTAAAACTTTCTTCTTAATTATTGAGACATTCAAGCATTGAATATTTGTCAGCTTGTTCCCAGACACATCAATGCACAATGCACACCAGTCACACGCTGCTTGAAAGCCAATTTAATTAGCCAAGCCTCTCACAACATTCTTAAACAAGACATCTTAAGACCTAATAAGACGTCAAACAATTCTGGCATATTGTCCCCAGGAAATCCGCCACATTGTGTCTGAATGTGTGTTGGCAACCTGGAGCGAACGCACTGGGCTTCGTTCCTCAATGCTTAAAGCACTATCAGTTTGGCACAGTGGCTTCGTTCTCCAGCATGTGACTCCATGAGCATCAAGTCAGTTGGCGCCGGAAACAAGTGAACTTATTTTGACACATTTACAGATCCCCACGCCCACATTAGAGGAATGGGTCTACCACTGTAATCGAGACTGAAATATCTCAACAACTACTACTACACATTAAAATCTCCCTTGGGATATTTGGTACCATTTTTGCAATCCCATGACTTTTAGTCAATATTGGAAAGCACAGTATGTCTTTTTTTGCCACAAGGGATCTCTACATGACTGAGGCAGAAATGTTTTGAAATTTTATTTGGGTCACGTTCGCCGACCTCCGAACTTACAGCAACAAGCGACCAGATGAAACACGCCAAACTTCCAGATTTATCTGCGTTCGAACGGCGTTGGAAACGTTCGGGATGATGTGAGAGCCCAACAAAGATGTAGGTGTTTGTCGACATTTTGATGCAGAAATGTTCCATGTTAAAACTTTAATTTGCTCAAAAAAGAGAAAGAGAGAGTTTAATCATCGTTTAAGAGGAGGCACTAAAGCAGACAGCGGTGAACTGTAGATCAAGCCTTCATTTTCCTGAGCGATAACGAGCCTAAACGCAGATGTGTCATTATTCTGTGGCCATTACATTGTCTTAGTTTTCTTTAAAAAGTGTCAAGTTAAATTGTTCATTATTCCAGTGAGATTGATCAAGAAAATATAATGTCGGCACCAGCTGTATCTTCACCCCAATTAAATGTTGAAGGATTACCTACTCCTACGACTGCATTTTGTCCGATGTTAACCTTCAGACTGTGCATAAAGTCTGGGTACATATGGACACCTGGAGGCTATGTAATGAGACATTTTGCAAGTGGTTTTGCAATATACACTTGAAAATAACCTGAGCATGACCTCAGACTTCAGCTTCAGTCCTGGATATCATACAAAGTGGCCTTTGGTCTAACCTGATGTCTAGTTGGATGGCACATGGATTGACATGTTTCCTGTGGCATGGAGGCTCGCCTGTGTGAAGAAAGACACCAATTTGTACAATGTCTGAAAATAGACTGAGGTCTGTCGGTGCCACCAAAGGAAAAAAAAAAAGGGAATAACTTCACATCATTCCCTCCTAGACAGCCGTTGAATGCAGATAAAAGTTTGAGTAAATTTACATGCTGCTCAACCAATAGTCGTCTCCGGTTGGCTAGCTCTAAATAAAAACGTGGTCGTCGACTATCTGTTGAATGAAATGTACAATGTGTTTGCTGACCATCGACTTTCAAGTTGTTGAGCCAGCCAACTTTCTGAATTATACTTAATAATACACCGTGCGACGCATCTATTCACCGAGCACACAGCACTTAACCACTTGTGAATGAAAGCTGAAAACAAAAAAGAAATCCTTACATTATTATTTCACACCAGCCAACCACTCAGGAGACCACTTACATTTACATTGCATTTACCCGTTGGCATTATGTGGAAGATCTCTGCCTTTTTATATCCATTAGAATAAAGCAAAAAGCAGTTTAAATATCTGTTTAGCATAATCACGTCACTTGAATCCGAACATGGCAACGTTTGACTTTCATACTTGGATAAGTTGACACATTCCTTTTTTGCAGCGTTGGTCTACAGCTCAATATTTAGTGTACATCATCAAAATATGTATAAATGGGATGCATTGTTTCATGTAGTATAATTGAAATAATACTGCTCTCGTTCGTAGTTTGCGAGGGGAAAAAAAATCATCACGTTAGACACGATCAGTGGTTTTGGACTAGCCTTATGTGCTGTGATGATACTGCCTGGCAGTGTTTTCAGGAAATTGAGTACAGGTTCCTGTCCTGTTCCTCTGTGATGCCCATTTTTCAATAATTTCATTAAAATGTCTCCAGTGTTTTTCCCACTTCAATATCATGTAGAAGATGGCTCTGTCATTCTCTTTGCTCTCACCAGGCTCCCGTTTTTATAATTGCCTTCTACTTATTCTGGGGCCAGAGGCTAGATGGAGCTGTATGTTAATTGTACGGGCCTCCAGACATTGCACTCAGGAGTCACAGCCAATGTGGCGAAACTAATAATCTCGGGTCTCAGAATTTCCAAGATAAAGTTAGCAGATGACCTTAAAGCTGTCATTTGTTTCCTTTGTTCCGTCTTGTGTTACTGAGCAGTTTTGACTTTTACCACAATGCAATAGAAGAGATAAGAACAGGGCGGAGGAAAAAGAAAGAAAAATCAATGGCAGATTGGTACTGGAGGAAGCTGGACAAACTCCACTCAATAAGTCATGCTTAACTCAACCCAATAAATAATACATCATATTCCATTATTGAATCTATCCAATCACATTAACGAATAACAATGAGAGCAAGGGAACAGGTGAGTGGGAAGCAGCTCAATTCCATCCTATAAATAAGGGTGAGCTGACCAGCTGGGGCCTCTGAAAGTGGCTACATCAAGACTGACAGCTGCCAGATAGCTTACAGACTTGTCAGAGGCACGGCTGACCTCAGATGTCTGGCGAGTATTTTCAGGAATGTGAGCGGGGGCAGTGGTGACGAGGTCGGACGTAGCACCTTTTCTTTGTTTTTTTTTTCAATTCTAAAGGTTGCAGAGTATTTAAAAAGTGAACTTTATCCGGCCTTTTTGTTCTCTTCCCGGATTAGGCACTCCCTAAATTATATGTGATGCTTTGTCTATGATTGCTGGATGCAGATGGTAAATGGACTTGCATTTACGTAGCATGTTTCTGGCTACTTCACACGTTCACAAAAACATTCATGAACTGATAGCAGAGGCTTCCCTAAAAGGTTCCCACCTGCTCATGAGGAGCACTACAGCGCTGCCCTCACGAAGCAAACCCACATTATTTCAAGAGACTTAATGATGAAACAGCCATCGGAGCAATTTGGGTTTCAGTGTCTTGCCCAAGGATACTTCGACGATCTGTTGAACCTTCTGTGTAGTGGACAACCCACTCTTCATCCTGACCCACAGTCGTCAGGTCAGTAGTTTCTTTTCTGCCAACAAATTAAATCCTAAAAAAATATCATCCAAATGGTGTCCCTAAAGAACTACGAGCAAACTGGTTGAGCACATAAATCTAGACGAAATCAAACTATGTGTGCCAACCACTAGTTGTGGGGCAGTAATAATATTACATCTATTCAGAAGTAAGGCGATCATCGCTGCCTGAAGATACAAATATTTGGCCTTGATGTGCAAAATTCTTCAAACTGAAAGCAAAGATGAAACCTGTATTGGTGATGCAAATGCAATATTGATACATTATTATGCTAAAAGTTAGTGCAGTGCTTTATAATAACCATCACTGGTAAAGTTATATTGGGTTAGTACATATTTCATTGTTAACAGTGAAATGCTTAAAGGGATATTCCGGTGTAAGTTTAATCCATGGTCTAAATCACCGTGAAACTGTGTTAGACTCGCTCTCGAGAGATCAAGTTAGCAGACCGCTAATTTACGGAGTTTTATCAACCTCAGAAACGTCCGCACGACAACAATACACTGCAGTAAATGGATCCAAATATAAACCGCCACCAAAAAGCCACAAATAATGCTCAGAACAGCACCAAACTTCAGCAACAGTACAAATGGGGTCTCAGCACATAGTCCGGGGCATCTAACCTCCGCTAGCTTAGCTGGATTTCTACTGAAAAGTTGACTAAATTTACCACTCTTCTGCAGCAGCTTCCTGTTGACGGGAAGTCCCGACGACTCGATTACTGAGTGCAGTAGAGTTCCGCGGCTCATGGATGAAAATGTATGATTATGACTCCATGGAAAAGCAATCAAAGTTCATATGTGCCTTACCTGCCAGTTTATAACAGTTATTATCAAGGCAGACAGGGAAAAGAACGGAATTGAGCATTTCTAACCGCACTCTGTAATCATCGCGTCGGGACTTCCCCGACCCGAAAGCTGATGGAGGAGAGTTGAAATCTGTTTTTAGCTTCACAATAGAAATCCAGCTAAGCTAGCGGAGGTTAGATGCCCCAGACTATGTGCTGAGACCCTATTTGTACTGTAATATCCCTTTAAACCATTTATTAACATTTGGATGGCCAGTTGTATGTGTTTATAAACTGTTTTATTAACTTTTTTAATGATGATTATATTGTGTTACAGCAAAGGCTACACGATGAGAGAGCCTTTATACTGATGCATTGTTCCCTAACAAATACCAGCATCGGGTGAGCTAAATTGCTTATTTACTAATGGCTGACTAAATCATACCTCCTTGGCTCCCTCATCATGTACGCCAAGATCATTAGCTAAATCTGAGCGGTGCATTCATTCATACTGTTTTAGCTTTCTCTACATCTGTGAATTTGTTTACTGAAATATACATCTAACAATTCAAATCTTTGTTTTGTGTTCCTTGCAGACATACGTCCCCCCCCCCCACCTCCTTTTTGCCACGCCGACAGGAACAACAAAATTATATGGAGTCAGGTTGAAGTATATCGCTGTCAGGCAGAATACCTGATAGCTCAATTGTCCTTTGTCAATGCTCCCACTAGAGTGAGATAAAATTTTCTGAACTGGCAATTGTGAGTGATCACGTCCTGAGGCAAATCACTGTCATTTGTCATATTCAGCCGCGGACGTATCGGGAAAAACACATTTACTCTGCATATTTTCACAGAGCGGTGGATCACAGCTCCGGAATACGTTAGCTCTGTTGATATGAAAGAGTGATATACCTCCGTTATGTTAAGACATTGTCGGGGCATTACAGATAGATTATTGAGGATGCGTTAGTGTGAAGGATGTGAATTAGGAATGAGGTGCGCGCCGCTCTGTAATGACCTCGACGGTCAATTTAAATCCTCAACACGCAACAGGACTACTTGGGGAAGTGCTGGGGTCTAATGATTAGGGTAATATTGACCAAGATAACACTGTAGCTGTATTAATCGTGTGAAATAGCAGAGCCAATAATAAGATGTGGAAATGTCAATATGTATTGATTAATCACATAACTCTCAAGTGTGACTGCACCAAATTAAACAATTTAATCCTCCTTAATGTCAAAAGATAACCGCTGTGGTTTCTTCTTTTTTCATTTTGAAATGATCTTTTTATTTAAGTATATTCAGTTCTGTGTTTTACAGCCCCTGTGAGCTGGTTCTATTTTGCGTATTTCACTGGCTTCCCTGAATATTTCTGAAGCCTGCATAAATTTCGAGTCTACCAGGAGGTTTTCAGACCGAGCAGAGGCCCGAGTGTGATAACTCCCAGGCCAGACCTCCTGAGCACACACGAAGAAGTTTTAAAACGTAGGTTTTTTTAAACAGTCACTGCCAGACTTTACTGCTTTTATTAGAATTAGCGACCACATCCTCTAACGTTAATGCAATAATCTAATGTTTACCATCTCCGACTTTTATTCAAATTTAGTTAAATCGGTTTCCCGAATTGATTCGACTGAGATAAAACAGAGAGCGAGCGCCGCTTTAATGCGTATTTAAAGTTCAGAATCAAAAAGTGCTTAGCTGCAGGATTTCTTTTTTCTCACATCAATTTATGTAACAGCGCCTCAATCATTTCCTCGCACTGAAGGTCATTATTCGTTTTTCGCACGATTGGCAACTTCTCATTGCAGATTTGATATTTGCAAATTGAATATACACATTGTATTATTTAATTTAAGCTCCCACCCTTGTACAAACCATTTTTCCGGTGACAGTTCATTCCGCACAAATATGTAGACTCTTAAAGTAGAACCGAAAGCTTTAGTCGCAACATTACTCTGCGTACTATGTCCAATTAACCTGAAACATATTCTTACATCCTGCCTGTCTAAACCATAATAACACTACTGGCATTTTCTTTTTGTCTTTATTTTCGGTTGCCTAGATACCTTGTTTCTGTAACACAGCGATTAGGTGCTTATGAACATCAAACAGTAACCAGCTCTGGCCTCTTTTTCGCTTACCTTATTTCACTCATTGCATTATATTCCCATTACATGTCATTAATGATTCTGTGGTTTGTAGATTTTGAGCTTGCAAACTGCACAGATGAAGTAAGAAATACTGTGGATTGTGTCGCACTGATATATTGTGCAACGTACACGTTACGTGGGAAGGTACACACATAAACGTGCATAAACGTGTGCAGTTTATTTCAATATTTGAAAAGGTATAACAGAATCATATTAGATTACAGTAACTTTGAGACGGCCTGAAACTTATCGTGAGACAGGAAGAGAGAAAAAGAGGGTTAGTTGATATCAAATTAGGGCTTCTGTGGCTCTTTATAGGTTTTTCTCCCTTTTTTTGTAATATGTATTGTAAGGCCGCTGTCTAAAAAGGACTCTGACAGCAGACAGCATAAAGTTGTGCTCAGTCACACGCCAACTTCCAAAAATAAATGTTAAACAGATGTTCTGATCTCTATCAAAACAACCCCGGTAACAAACTCAAAAGTACGTCCCTTTGACTTTGTTGTCACCACACAACACATTCTCAGAGTGGTTTAATCTCGTCTTTTGTTGATTGATTCGTTCAACCAGACATTTGAATGTTAGCTGACGTCATGTGCTACTTTTCGTCTTTTTGTTGTCAAATTTCCTCGGATCGGCAACAGTACCCGGTCCCTGCTTTTACCTGCTTAATGGTAACTTCTCTGTCTTTCTCTCACACCTTTAAATCAACAGACTACTGCTGGCAGGCCTCACTGGGGTAAAACACACAATATTGACCATGTGGTTTCATCCCGGACTTCCCTTGATTGAATATTGGTTAGCATCCCACCAGCTTTCAGCCTCCTTTGTGTGTAGCACAACTTAATAGAGCCAAACCCTGTCTATAAGGATCCTTCTTAAAAGGAGCGTTTCCTACTCCATGTTGTTATGTCTATCATGTCTCAAGTAAAGTTGTTGATCACACACACACACACAAAAAAAACAACTGCACTATTTTGTGTGTTAAGCATCTTCCATTATCGCTCCTAAACTGTTGAATGGTTTGCACATCACTGTTACATCTGTCCCCTCACATGCTATCTTTAAAACACATCTAAAACCCATCTGTTTTTTGTTTCTTTGATCACTAAGACACGCTTGGTCACGCTATGTTTTCACGATTCATTAATTCTCCGTGCAACAGGCCTTTTTGTGTTGAAATAATGCTCTCAATAATTATCTATCGACTGATTTTCATATTTGTTAACTGTGTTTCTGTCTTGATCTAATTTGGCAGCTTTCTGTAAAGCGCTTGGATCAACATGCGTTGTGTTTGGATGAGCTGTGTGAATGCACTTGCCTTGTAGGAGCGAGTGCAGACGCATGCCAGTATTTTATGAGCGTGTGGAGATGCAGTAGATGAGCACACCAACTTGAGTTGTCATTGATCTGTGACCTTAGCAAAGAAGCCGTAGGTGTGATCTTATCCTGAGAGTCTAGAGGTTCGTCTAACAATAAAGTAAAGCACTAGCTGCGGTTGTTGAAGAAGTATTCAAGTCATTTGCTTAAATGTAAAAGGAACTTTGGTTATGAATCAGTTGCAGTGTTACCATGTTCACTGAAGATTGCTATGAATTTAACTTTATCACATTCATTCTTAATGCCTGTCACTGGGCAGGATTCACACTTAAGCACTCCTTTAGTTTAGTATTATAAAGAGCAGGACTAGTCTGACTGAGTATGATCTTTGCCTGAAAGTAACCAAGTTATTTTTTTGCTTTTCCAGTCTAAAAATTCAAATCGCTTTACGACACTTGTCACATTCACTCATTGCAGAGCTTGCCGTGCAAGATGCCAACTGCTCATTGGTATCCTGCTCAAGGACACTTCGACATGCAGCTGGAGGAGCCGGGGATTCAAACCAGCAACCTTCTGATTGCTGGACAACCCACTCTACCTCCTGAGCTAAAGCCGCCACAAACGCTTGACAACTTAAAATACAGTAAAAAAGTCATAATATGCAAACTTTATCCATCCATTCATGCTTGTTGGTGGTCATAACACTTCTGTCCACAGGGCCCGCCAGAATCATAAAAAAAAAAAAAAAGAAAATGAAAGCTGCATCTAGCAGCTTAAAATCATAAAACGTAACAAACACGATACAAAAATATGTTTTTCAAGCATTTGAACCAAAATGCTGCCAAAAGCCATGCTCATGATGCAGGGTAGCTGCTATCAGTATGAAAGTGGCTCTTTAATGTAAGCAAATTGTACTACTTCATATAACAATGGAATGTAGTTTTCAAACTGACAATACATTTGCATGTTAAATCTTGATTTGAGCAGTAACCTGTACCTGTAGGTCTTACATACATGCTGTGAAATCAAACGGGAAGTGTTGCTCTTTGAAAGGCAGCGCAGAATCAAGCAGAAAATTGAGAGACTCAAGCAGAGTGCAAATGCCTCAAAATTACAGACATGTACAGCACTATATGGACTTCTGATGCGGGACAGATGCAGCGTGATGTTAAGCAGGGTCTTCACTGGCCACCACAATGGGAGAGAATATATCTGGAAAAAAACAAAAAACAGCTCTGTAGTAGCTCATATGAAGAAAACTCCCCCCAGTGTTCCACATCTCCCCCTTCTCTTTTTTTGTCACCAGTTCCTCTGATCTCTCCCATTCATCTCAGCTGATGCTGTTTCTGATATGCAGCAGAGATAAAGAGAGATTAATGATGATTGAGTTTGAAACTGCAGTATTGCTAAAAACAGCGTTTCGATTGAAGTAGCACTCCAAACTCCAGTAAACTGAAATGATGAAAGCATTGCAGGGCGTAGAACACTACAAAAAGACATGTTTACTTAGAATATGACAGACAAAATATGTTGAAACTATCACTCTATATGCAGCTCAGCGTAGGTTCAATCTTTTAATACACCTCCCTCCACATTTAACCAACCAGATTCTGCCTCGAACACCATCAGCCAATCACGTCTCTGCTGTCTTGTCAGGCGTGTGCGCTATCCTCCTCCAACTCTTCCTCCAGTGGCGGCGTTCTTCTCACCAGAATCTCCCTCCGTCGGCAGACCTCCAGGAGCCTTCCTCCTCCATCACCACCACCACCACCAGCAGCGTCTAGACTCCACCGGGGAGGGTTACCCATTCTGCACACAGCTTCATCACCACTCTGAACATTACTTCACCAGGAGGGAGTCCAGCCGCTAGAGACTTTCTCGAGTCTCTCGCCAGTCAAGAAATATACGCTCATCTCATCAAATTTAAACTTTGCACACCAGTTTGTTTGTGTGCTCCATCAACTACATACTGGACAGTATATTAGAGAAACAACAGTGTGTTTGTTTGTTGCATTGGTGCAGAATGGTTGCACTTTTTTTAGAATAGGATAAAGCTGTTATTATGGCTGCCACTGTAGGGGCAACTGCTGAAGAGATTAATTATCACTGATTATGACTCTGATCACTGATTTCTTAAGAAGCTGTCCCCTGCTTTCGCGCACAGTTGTAAGCAGCACATCTATATGCAGTTGGTTAACAGTGAAAGAGAGATTGCAAAACAAGCCTCTGCCTTTTTGTCGCATTATCAAACGTCTAATTATCTTCAACATCAGTGGCCAGCATTGTATTCTCTCTACTTATTGTATATTTCCCTTACATTCTATTCAATAATGGAAGGTTACATTAGATTTTTTTCTCCGTCAATTAATTGATTGTTTGGTTTGTAGCAGTTCTGAAAATAGAGAGAAATGGGGGCAGTTCTGGAGCAGTCATGCACATAACCACAGTATATATTGCTCACTACCGAAGATCTAACCTGGAGTGGCAGCCTGTGCTGAAATATTGATCAAGCATTCAAAGTGCTTCGGGTGAGTAATTTCAAAGTCAGTGGGAGAGAAAAATCCAAACCCTTCAACTGACCTGACCCTTTAGAGCCAGTCGTTATGCTGAAGAATCAAACATATTTTAACCTCCAGCATTACTTACTTAGTACATATCTGTCCTGATGGAGTCAAAAAACCAAATACCCGACTTCATTGTTTCCTGTTCAGTTTGCGTGCCTTGGCCCTAAATTACATGATGGCCGTGCTCATGAATACGAGGAATGATAATCAGACTTTGTCTTTCTGGAAGATGTACCTTTTACTGGGTCTCCTCCAGCATCGGCAATCATTATTCGCTATTTGCCGCATCATTGATTATTACCCAGGAGGAATTTGAGTAACCGACATGATTTTAAACATGAACACAATGTAAACATCCAACATTAAAACACAAGGCAGGGGCCCTCGTGAGATGTCCTGCTTAGACTTTGAATGCAGACTCTGGGAATAACTAGACGCTAACATGTCATACAGCTAAATACGTGGTGCTTGCATGCATGACATTCATGTCATATTACCATGTTTTTCTAGAAAAATACATGGCTGCACAACCGGGACCCTTTTTACTGCAGGCCATTATAAATTCAGTCACATATTCAGTGTGTCCTGTGTTCATGTCCGTGCACTGCTACTGCTCATTTTCCTCTGATTTGCATGATATTCCCTATAGATACCCGAAATGTTGATTTAACCGACACTGTCTGCAGTATTTTACTGTTCCAATAACATCTGTCATTTTGGTAGCACCCAGGCCACCCTTCTGCTTCCTTCAATTTTCAAATTGTAGGGCTTTTAAACTTCATTTGATTTATTGGTATTCAGTTTCCTATGATTGAACCCTCCATACCAAAGCTATTTTATGTGTGTTTGTGTGGGGATAAAACCCCTGATTGTGGCAGCGATGATGCCATGTTAGCAAGTGTACCACTGAAATAAAAAGTCCTTGTTGGAGGTAACACAAACACAAGGTGACCTCGTAGATAGACTGTCTCATCGCTGAAAGGTGAACGGCACAGTAGCCAGAGTAAGCCAGCATGTGTCCATCAACAGTCTATGTCCTTGAGAGAGACACACAATGAAAATGCCTGATTAGATTGCTTAGATGGGAATCCCATCTAAATTCTTGCAACGAAACAAGGGGGGGGGGTGTTGAAATTAATTTTTCTTGTTGTTCTGATCTCAAGGCTGCATTGTGTATCGCTGTGCCAAACCCAAGTGTGATGACTGCTGCTCCATGTGCGTGCTAACTATTACTCATCACCACAGTGCAACAATTTAAACTTTTTTAGCAAAATGTATACACCCCCAGCACAAAAGGTGTGATCACACCAATCACGCTTGGATAAGTATATTTAAAGCTGCTGGAATCAGTATTTATATATCGACTACGTTGCCTGACATCATGTGTGTTGCGTGAACGGGGTCACTCGTGGCAACAAACCCACAGAGAATTAATGCAACTGTGAAGCCACCTTCAGCTTTTCTAAGTGTTTTTGCATCTTTCAGCTATTTTGATTTCAAGGGTTGTTTTACAGTCCCGCTAAACCCATTTCCAGCAGCAGCGGGTAAATGGTTTCAGAGCAAAAGCTCTTTAAACCTACTGTGTGCTACCTTCTGAGCACCATGGGAAAGATGGGGGAAAGTTAAAGACTAGCCGGTAAACATAGTGGAGCACTCAGCAGCTAGAGAGACGGATATTCAAGATTTGGTGGCAACCAAAAATGGCTGTTGTACACACCATTATAAAGTGAATATTGATTTTGGAGTGTAATGACTACAGAATAATGACACCATCAGCATGTTTCAATTGGTTTTCTATACATCTCCCTTAAGGGGCTGAAGTTCTCTGTCCAACTTTAAGTTTAGTTTTTGCCCCTTGCATGCACGATATGTACATAAGCAGCTGTTTGCCAACAAGTTTGCCCATGTCAGCTTAAAGCTGTGTCGGTGGTGTGTTTACATCTTGTTCCTGCTGCCGATGGGCGGCCAAAAAAATCTGTAAATTGTGTGGTTAAGGTCACAACTGTTCAATATTATATGCTAGTTTACTGAGCATGTGCAAAACAATGGGATTCAAAATTGCAGGTCTCTGTCTCTGCCTCCATCCCCTTCCTGGCAAACTGTAATGCGTATGATTTAAATAAATTACAATGTAAGATGTAGATGATGCTTATATTTAGCAGTTTCTTTACATGTTACGTGGTGGTTGCTGTCGATTGTTAACCATCGTGCAGACAGTGCATAGAACGGTGCGTGTACAAGAATTTGCAGGACGCCAGGTTCCTAAATCTGTCTAATAATCACGATAACCAAGTTACATTTTAATTAAAGAATTTGGACCTTAATATGTGAAATATGAAATGCAGAAATGCTTCAAATGTAACTTTTTACACTATAGTTTGGCTCAAACAAGGTGTAGGCGTGACCGCGTCGTCGGATGTGGGAAGGAGCACATTTCCATGGACTGTGCTTTTGTGACAAAGGAACTTTTAGAAAATTAACACAAGCCACAGTCGATGGGCTGTTTGCCCAGAGCTTGAACTAAATCCTGATCCAACTGTAGACTAATCAATTATATATTGATGAAATGCTGTACGTTTGTATCTCATCATGCCACCTTTTGGCACCGTTACAAAGGGGAGGAAGGTGCCAGAACAGCTACAATCAAGCAGTGTCTCAACAACTATGACTCTCACTCCCATGGATTGTGCCAATCCCCTCTCAGCTTGGCAGGTCCTTCCTCTCAGTTGCCTCTGGTCAGGGTCCTGCAAGCCAAGAAGAAGAATAAACACAAAAACAGTATACTAGAGGCACTGCTCTATCTGGGATGAAAATCCTGGCTGACTTTGACGAACTGATTAGCGAGCAGACGGGTAACACAAGATTAATGTGTTTAATTGTCATTACCGTGGCTTATCTCCAGAGGAGAATTTTAGTTGTGACAATAGAATAAACTTAGAGTTTATCCTTCACCAGTCTTTGTTTAATGTTAGGGTTAGTGTACAGTATAGTCTTCATTGTTAGAAACCTTGGATAACAAAATCGTACGGCCTGAAAAAGTGGTGTCATAAAAGTTACTGGATCCCTTTCGGTCAGGTTGTATGAAGGCGGATAAAGGAAATTATTGTTCCATCTGTTTTGAGTCCTCGTCCAGTTGTGATCGTCTAATATCCATTCAGATGACACTGTGGTGAAGCTATTTTCTCTTTAAACAACCACCATTACTGACGCCAGCCAGGCACAAATACTCACGGATGAGCTAATTTGTTTCGTTATGATTTATTGGAGCAAATGTTTGGATTATGCTCGATTTAAACATTGTCGGACACATTTGGGGTTGTGTAAGTACCCAACTCAACAAAATAAAAAAAAAAATAAAAAAAGTTTTGCTGGCTTTTAGACATTTTATTTCAAAATGCTGCATATTGAATATTTAAATAGAATTTTTAAAAAATGAGCCGACATGGAAATCATTCCCAGTCTCTGTCATATTCAAGCTGGTTTGTGGGTGAACGAAATCATGAATGAGGCATTTGCACGTCTCCGCTCTCTCCAAAAATAAAAGTTGGTTCAACATTAGGTAAGCCGCCCACTTTTGTGTGGCTCATGGTGATAGTCATAACTCCTGCTGTCTGACTTCCTCCCGCTGAGCCTTTCAGCCCAAAACAGGAGCAGCTTGGTGTGGACGACCGGGGACCAGAACGCTGTCAAGCTTCTGCCACCCACGGGACAGAGGTGTTATTAATGTAATATAACACATAAACCAATAGGGGGGTTGCCTTTGAACATGTCTTGGTAAACTGCCTGTTGTGAAAGCCTCTCTATATCAGCCACACCAAAGACTTGCAGACATACGCTGAAATGATCAGTGAAACTACAGCAGTAGAATCAGGATGTTGTTTGCGCTTCCCCTCTCTAGAGGTGGCCGCACAAAATGAATGATTGATAGCTGTGTATAGTTAAGTTCAGTGTCTTTCAACATTTTCCCAGAACAATACCTTCTATTCCGCCTTATGCGATGACCCCGGCTGACTCACTGTTTGAAAAGTATATCTATATTTATTCATTCATTTATTTATTTTTGCCTCTTAGAATGCCGTGTGGCTATTTCCTCACTGCCTCCTTTGTCAGTATAACATCCAGTTTTGCCTTTTATCACCGCCGAAGTGACAACTTTTTTTGTCAGCGCGATGCAGATGGCACGTCTCATTTTAGCTCACAGTCTGTTGTTGGACATAAATACGTTCGTGGTGTAACAACTACCATTTATATTTGTTAAGATCACAATTATATCTTGCACTCTTTATTACCGTGCGTATTTATTTGACCACGCACTGAAATCCCTTCAATGTCGCCCATCAATTGATTTAATTAGTACAATGGAATTAAAATGACATTTATTATGTGCAATCTGCTGGTGTATTATTTTCTGACACGGACTTTAAAGTGCTGAAAATTAACATCAAAATACATTAAATGAGTTTTTCTATATATGCTCGAGACTTTACTATTAGGAATCACAATAACACAACTAATATAATAGCTGTAACTTGTATGCATTTAAGGTTGATAAAAGATTTAATAATTAAAATCTACTGCACTGGGGAGGGTCCCAATGTTTATCCTATTGTGCACTGACCACCAAACACCTACAGGGGATCACAGACCACTGCAAACACCTGAGGTGCAGTAAATGCGGCAAGAGGGAGTGACGCAGGAACACTTAGAATATCCTGAATATCCCTGAATACCCATTAGAGTCTATTACAAAGAATGGAAAGAATTTGACTCGACTCCAAATCCACCTACAATGGCCTGTCCTCTAAAATGCAGTGCCCAGGCAGGAGGGCTTTTAGTTTAAGACCAACAAGAGGCACATAGTCATTCTGAAGACGATAGTCTCCAGTTGCTGACACGGCAGAAGACAGCACATAGAGACTGGAAATAGCCATTGCTAAGTACAGTAAAAGATTCTTCGGTCCCATTAAGCTAAAAGTGAGTTTAACTGGGGTTATTTGCCAGACTACTTCTTGGCAGGGCACAGCAATTTCCAGGCGAAGCAGCAGAGACTCCAATAAGGCACCAAAAAAAAAATCTGGCACATAACAGCTTTTAAATCTAGGACCTTTTTTTTTTTTTAGATACACAAACAAGACCCAACATATTAATAAGTGAGTAAATAGTGAACAGAGCCATTTTGATGTTACTAAATGGTTTGTGGACTGTTTTGCAGCCCAAAAATTGGCACAGCATACTGAAATGTAGGCTGCAAACGATACGAGTGACATCACGTTAACACCAATGAGCAGACTGGAAAATAATGATTGAGATTATACGTTTTTTTGGAATAAGTTTGCTGAGGTTTTGAGTTTGGGATTGGGTCATTTTCTCATAAGCTTACATACAAGCTCCCCTGCTGGCCATTAGAAAGGATGCAGGTTTAAGGCACTTTCACATTGACTTCACTTTTTTGACCCTGAATCTTCATCCGCCTTTTAGTGCTATCGATGAACTAGAGCAGTGGTTCCCAACCTTTTTTTCTTGAAGCCCCCCTTGCCTGTGTCGAAGACAAGCCAGGCCCCCCCCCCTGACCCCAACCCGCATACACTGAAAGAATAAAGTGATTAATTACAAACTTTTATTTGCAAAAATAAACAACAGTTGTAGGTTTTTGCTCTTATTCTCCTTGTTTTACAATGTATATAGATACATTTCTTCCTTTTTTGTGTCATCAGGTGTATCACACACAAACACACACACAGTTTACCTACCTACCTGCCTACCTCATAGGGGTGTTGGTGATAAATAGCTTAATGAATTTAAATGTGGACCAAAGATACATTCAATTTGGATTATAAAGACTTTTGATTATCCAGTTGGGTGTGGTATTGGGATTTTATACATTTAATGTGCACAAATATAATTTTGGTAACCTCACAACCTCAGAGCAGACAAAGTTGTGTGCCCCCCCTGCGATCTCTGGCGCCCCCCTAGGGGGGGCCTGGACCCCAGGTTGGGAACCACTGAACTGGAGGCAAGGCTAGCTGTTTCCTGTATTTATGCTATACTATGCACCTGGCTTTAAGCTCCATAATGAGCTGACTGATATGAGAGTGGTATAAATCCTATCTATATGGCAAAAAAAGCAAGCAAGTTCATACCATTGGATTGAAAATGTTAAATGCTATGGCAGGATTACACTTGTTGTTTAAAGAAGGAGGTGTGGAGGGTATGTGAGAAGGTTCACCGCATAATTTGTTGCTTGGTATTTGTGCAGCTGTTGTTTTTTAACGCCTAGTGTTTACAGACAAAAGGTCACTGTAAGAGTGTAGTGCTGCAGAAATGTAAATAATTATAAGATATACAAAAATGTTGCCTCTGCCATTTGTTAGCTGTGAGCTTTAAGTTTTCACATTTTGAATTTATGTATGTGGGGACATTTTAAGCAGCTGCGCATTTGCAGAACTTAGGAGGAATTAGATGCTGTATGGGAAAATGTATGGGTTCTTTGTTTCAGACATCCAAATTAAGAGGGAAGGAATAACAAAAAAATGCAAACCACTAATAAACACTTGAATGATATCATATTCTCTAATGTACTCTGCCTTTATTTGGATGAAAAATCTATAGCCAAGTCATATGTTATAATGTAAATGGAGTATAGGATGACTCATATACATAGACACAATTGACTCTGTCAGTGAGCCTTCTTAAGATGAAAGAGCAACCTCCAGATGCTCGAGACAGACAAAAGCTGACATTTCACTCAGCAGAGGGTTGAAGTGCTTTCCAAAGACTGTTAAAGTCGGGGGTTGTCCGTACACATCACCTCACTTCTGTGGGAGCGGCAGAGGAGTGTGAGACTGAGAGGCCAAGAGTTAACTGGCCAGCACGGGATCGATTCAGGGTCAAAGCCATGCCAGCCAGCCAGTATAGAGGTCAACTGACAGCTATGTGCTCCTCCTTAACTTACTGATTTCTGCTTTAACCCCTTGACTCAGACACTTTTACCAGTTCCACTGTACTCTGTGCTCTTCTAAAATCTATACAGAGTGCAGTTTGCTGCTCCGTCAATGCGTTGACTTGGCCTTTTCAGTTTGGCCTTATGCTAAATGAGTGGTGCTGCTCAGAGTGTTCCTTTAAGGTGTAACGTAATAGATTTGCATATTTACTCTCAACCCTGAAGAACCTCCAGTGTGTGTGTGTTTTTTTGTCCCTACGTAGGGAATTGTACTCGATGTTCTCCTTTATGTACAGCGATCCGGTGAAAGGGTTCATTGCATTTGAATGGCTGTGGAATCAGCGGACACTTCATTTGCACTGCATCACTCTGGGGGTTGACTCCTCATGGCATTTCCGACTGCAGCTGTATTACAACTGTAGCCCTAGAAACCAGATTATGCAAAACAGGCGCATTCTCCTGTGAGCCAAAGTTACATCCAAGTGCAAAATTAGCCGAGCTCTGAGAGACAAACAAGATCATAGAGAGTGAGAGCAAAGAAGGAGAGGGTGTGTGTGTGTGTGTGTGTGTGGGTGGGCTGGTGGGGGGGTACGTGGGTGATGGGGAGGGCTGAGATGCAGGCTAAATATGCCCACAGTTTATTGACCATAATGATTTGGTAAGCACCGTCTATTCCTCCACTCTGAAATCACTGATTCTGATTTGATTAGTGAAGTGACTCTGTGGCAAAAACACATTTTCCTCCCAGACTGACTTGACTGAATGAGTCCATCGAAGGAATTGCCTTCTCAGCCTGATGTGTTCTCATCAGATTTGACTGATACTGTGAAATGAAGCTGCCAATATTTCTGTCAATGTTTAATAACTCAAACCGTTATGTGCCCAGAGGCTGCAAATATTCTTGGATTTTCCTTGTGGTATTGTCTTAAACAGACATCTTGGCTATTTGTTGTAACTGAGTTGTTGTAACGCCATCTTGGAAGCGTAATCGATTTTCTTATCTAACTTTTAGCAAGTCTGTTTGCTAATTATGGAGCAACATCCAACTGCAACTCAGCATAGCATAGTATATTTACTGGGAATTGTAAC
This sequence comes from Sparus aurata, assembly GCF_900880675.1. Lineage (NCBI taxonomy): Eukaryota > Metazoa > Chordata > Actinopteri > Spariformes > Sparidae > Sparus > Sparus aurata. Next base: position 25,693,682 of record NC_044205.1, read on the forward strand.
ACAACACCTTGGTGTTTTTACAGTCCATTCACCAGGATAAAATGTTGGTTTCGTCAAAACACTGACACGGCAATATTTATACGCAGCTTATGCACCATTTTGACATTTCTTCGGCAAAAAGTCATATTACTTTCACATTACATGTTTATGATCTGATTATCATATCAGGAAGTGTTAGAGATTGTGGTAGTTAAAGAGGAGATAGCTGCCAAGCCAGTGAGTGCATTTCAAGACTTTGTTTCAACAATTGTAAGTGTCACAGCACTATATTTTCACGTGACCTGGGGACAATATCCAGCCTTGTTCGTGGTGACACAAACCAGATGTTTTTGACGGGAAGTCAGCACATACCCAGTAATGTGTGTGTCGACAAGAAGAAACGGTTGTCTTTGAGGTGTTTTGATGGAGGAGATTATCTTGTCCTAACACTGACACTGTTTTTTGTGCCTAAACATAACTAGAATGCAGAATATAAAAAAGGTAACCTGAACAAACATGAAGTTGCAACTTAAAGAAATGTAAAGTTTGCAAATGTCCCTGGTTTGCAGAAATGTACATTGTTTTCTACAGTACACTTTTTAAAAAAAACCTTTGTAAACATTGAACCAACAAGGTGTAAGTGAGCTTTTAAGGTGCTGGTAGTGGCTAGCTCTTTCTGCTCTAAATGTTATCCTAACCATCTCTTGTGTTGCTTCATTTTCAGTGAACAGCTTTTAGATTGGTTTCGATCTCAAAGTCGAACACTTTGCCAAAAATGCCCAACCTTTGCATTCTGCAGTGACTGAGGTCTCCCTGTTCAGTGGCCTCTGAATTAAGAATTCAAGTACAAAACCCCCATTAAACAAAGTGGTGAGACATTAAGTGGAAAAGGAATTGCGGCCTTGTTATAGATCGCTGTTGTCAGCCATGAAACTCCACCATATTGTTGGTCAATATCTGTATCTGGAGGCCATGTAGTCCAGGTTGCACAACATGAAACAAGGGAAGTATTCATTAGAGTGAGATTTTGCAAGGAAATGCTGCGCACACTAAAAATAGAGGCTCCACGAGCATATCAAGGACTCAGCATTAACATACTTGCCCCCTATAGACAAGTTACATAAACAAGCCGAAAGTGTGCATTGTTTTGAAGTTTGTGGAACAGCTGTGGATGTGACAGATACAGTATCATGAATTTGGAGAATGTAATTAAGCCTTTCATAAATCACTTACGCATTCAAATCATATTTTAGGCATGTGTATATCAGGCACTTATCAAACCGAACAGTTCACTGTTGTGGCAACTTTGATTTTTCTCTTGAATGTTCTGAGATTTTTTTACAGTCTCTTGGCAGATGTTGAATAGGACAAAATAAAAGAAACAAACAGTGTAATGACAGCTTGTGATCAAAGTAAATGAGTCATTAATAAGATGTAAGCCTTGTGCACTGTCTCCATTTTGTTCTCCCATGACAGGATATGAAAAGAACTTTGAATATTTATCAGGCTGTGTGTTAATTGATGTCACTATGAGAAATAACTGGGATAATACCAGTTGAAAGTGAGAAAGTTCTCAAGTAGCAAAGTCTTAAAACTGATATTATGTTGCTAATTCTTTTTAATGGCGTGTCGCTGTCAAGTTCATTTCATTTTATTCAAATAACCGAAAATCCCAAATCCCAAATTTGCTTCCAAGTCTTTGAAGTTATTTTTATTTTATTTTATTTTATTGCACAATACAACATCCGCTCAATGTCAAACTGACATTCAGCCAAAGACAACCTGTTATCAGTAAGAAGTAAATTCCTGCCATTATGAAATTTACACCTTCGGTCATTGCTTTTGTCATCCAGTAAGCTTCAGGAGCCGTGATGTCAGTCGGTCGGTCGGTTGACCACTTTGGTCCAGATTGAAATAACTCAACCACCGTATGGATTGACATGAAATTGTATACAGAGATTCATGGTCCCCATGAGATGGACTGCACTTACTTTGATGATCACCTGACCTTACAGATGGGGATGGTTATTGATAAGAATTTATTGATACCAATCCCATAATCAAGTCTGCTTTTCGATCTGATTCTTCATGGATTTTCTCATTGATTTCTGATTGGTGTGATGAAAGTCTGCTTTTCGTCATTTAAGATTGATTAAATAGGAGAATATTGTTATCCGATCTTTATTATAACTAAGGATGTCAAGCCATGGTGAGGGTGTTATTTTAGCCTGCGTTGTGACTAGAGACGTTTCAGTATATTGATGGTATTTCCAATCCTCATTTAAAGTATCATTTTATAGACATTACAACTAGATATCATCTTTCTTTGTAAAATTTAGAATCAGCTCTCTATTCCCATTTCTACCACCATTAGGATCAAATATGGGTTAAAATGACGATTCACAAATATCACTGGACAGATGAAGTTTCATATAGACATTTTGTTCGCTTGGGGTGAATCAAACTAACGTATATGTTAATCTATCGCCGCCATCAGGTCAAATTTGGCATTTGTTTGATATATTTATTTAGGTTCAAATGCACGCAAAACTTTACTTACCAACTGATCAGCATCAGCAACAATTTTTTTGGCTAAACTTAACCAAAATGCAAATATAGGACAAAGGTCCTAATATCTTGATATGCTGATGTTGTTTTGGAAACAGTGACATATGGCATTTTGTGAGTGGCTGGCTATTGACCTATTCAGTGGTTTCTAAAGTGCATGTGTCTTGATTATTATCACTGTTGTCATTTAATGTGACCATACTGATGTTAGCATTTACCTCGAAGCACTGCCTCACTCTTGTACTGCCTCAGGGAGCATCTAGGTGTAGACTTTATGTCTTGTCACAATGTGAACAGAAAACAAATCAATACCAATATCACATAGATCTTTTTGATGCAGCTTATTTGTTCATCGTTCTCACTGGTCTGTATAAAGGCTTGAAAAACTGAAGGTTTTGGAAATGGAAAGTTTTTTGTTTAGATTAATTGAAAATGCATCAGCTTCTCCCAACTGCAACACAATGTGTTTGCAGATTGACTCAATTGTAAGAAGTATGCCATATGTTCTCAGAATTAAACAAGCGATAGCCCTCAATAATTATTAATTCCAGCTGTGTCTCGCTACCACAACACACTGTAAGGCTTGCAATATGCTCCAGACTTCACAAGTGGACTATCATTTACTTCCACATGCTCCGTATTATTCTGAGACTGCTGTTTTCCCCATTAGGGAGATGAATCCATTCGCTGATGATTTGCATAAACACCTGTCAGTGCTTTGTCTCCCACTGATACCTAATGAATTTCAAGCGATGACTGTTCTTTGCTGTTCACTTCCCCGCCAGTCACAAGATGTCCTTTCCTGACACCGGAGTGCAGATTCTGTCTGGCTTTCTTCTTAAAATTGCATTCCTGCCACTTGCAGGTTGGTTGAGGCGCATTCATCCTTCTGTTCATTTGATTTTATTCTTTGTGCTAATATGTGCTGTGTCTCCATTACCACTTACAACAAATTGGTTTGAAGGCTCTATTGATATAACTATTTCAGTCTGACTCCTGTGTCTTAACATCAGTCTGTTTTTGAAAACCAAAATTTGTCTGACTTCAGGATTTATTTCACATTGGGGAATGAAGAGCAGAGCTAAATAAACATTTGATTTTTTTTTTTATATATATTATGTGAATTGCTTCGAGCTAAACTAATTATCTTTTAAATCTCACTCATTCTGTTCCCCTTGACATCTCATTGGCATTACTATAGCTAGAAGAAAAAAACATTATATTCATAATATGTTCAGGGCATATAACAAAACCTCAGTGGGTGCAGCAAGAGACCAAGGATTCTGAGGTCTTGGCGGTGATGAGTTGGTTGCTGCCTCACATAGTTTGTTATAAATACTGCCTCAGACTGACTGTCTATAGGAGCCATGCATCACCTGGGCAGATAGGCCAGTAAAGCGATGATGCGTGTGTCCTTGGCATGGGGGGTGAGAAGGGCTCATAGCTTTTATCTCCGGCAAGCATCAGCAGAGAATAGCCATCACAAGGTCAGCCTTGAAGGTGAAACATCAGTGGAATGCTTTGCTATCATAATTCATTTAGTGGACGCTCTGTAAGTGGCAGCAATGCATCGGTACAATTTGTTCAAATGAATTTCATTGTTAATAACATTTGCTGAGAGGTATATCTGAGTGCTTTGTTCATCGTTTCTGCTGAATGATGCAACAAACTCGGCTGTGGAAGGGAAACAAAGGTGTCAGCTATAGGCAACACTGTTACAGAGAGGCTTTGTTCATATTCATTGCAGTGTTTGCTGGATATTACTGACTCTTTGGTGTTGACCTCACACAGTTCTGGAATTGTTTTTCAACTATAATTGAGTGAAGGAAATAGAAAACTATGTGTGTTTCTGTTCAGCCTCGATTTTTGATTTATGTCAGTGTGATGAAGCTAATAGGGGCCTTTCAGTTGGCACTTGTGGCCTATTTGCTTCCCCGTTGACAGTTTAAAGGTACAAAGTTGAGCTCAACTGAGCCCAAAATGCAGAGTCTTTGGAATCTGGCCTAAGCACAATCACCCCGCCTCCAGGTGCCATGCGGAGACAGGTTATGAACGTAGCTATTTTAACCCAAAGTATAATTATTTCCTAAACCTAACCCGTAGTGTGTGTGCCTATAGCGAACCACATTGGGAACATTTGAAGCTAATAACAGTCCAAAACACATAATATGTCCTAATATGTGAACTGTTTGACAACAAGCTAGATTTTGTATCGTTACTAACGTGACAAGGGAGCCACTCACGTAGAACGGATCTTACAGTCATAGGTAGCTTGTCATAGTTTAGAGCTTAGCCACACTGATCAAGCATCTTATTTGACAAGTTGGGGATAGGGGGTTATTTGTGACCGCGGGCAACCCGTGACGAGCCCCAAACTCCCCCTAAAACAATCGTTTGTTGCATTAACAGGCTCATGATGCTCGTGCAGGAGACCAGACAGAACTGTGTTTTTATTTAAAAGTCTCTGTGTGTTCGGCTTGCACTACTTTTGTAGCTTCTAACTGAATCTCTGTGGTTTGATGTTTAGTTTCCCTCCAGTGTCCCTGTTTGTACTTTCAGACACCTGCTTGGTTTTAATGTTTCATCTTGTTTGCTTTTAGCCATACTGGTGTTGCGCTGAGTTACTGCTGGTGGAAACCAAACATATGTGATTATGTTTTGGCAGCAGAAAGAACAGTGACTCAGGTATTCCAATAAGACGACTTGATTAAACAATGCAGAAAGGGTTGTGTTGTATGAATAACTATTATAAAGGGGAATTTGGTAAACTGATTTTGCACATTGGCTGCACATGAGTGGAAGAAGAAGGTAGGTTAAATCATACTGCAGGTGTTACAATGACTGCAACTTTTACCAGACGGCACAATCTGTGAACAGAACATCAAAAGTAGTTTTCCTTTTGATAATTGAAGGTTAAAACAGTTTAAACTGACAAAAAAAAAAATACGTATTCACCAGGGGCTGAGTCAGTTCATCTATTCACATCTATCAACAATAATAAATTATTAGCGATAAACAAATGGCAAAATAAAAACAGGTGAATTTCATGTGTAAATGAACCTCTGCCAGACGAGTGACTGAAATGAATAAACGCTTGATCTAACCGAAGAAACCCAGTAGGGTCGAATTAGAGGGGCAAAAGGAAGGTGACGGCATTTGGCACGGACTCCGTGTTTGCTTAGCGGTGTAGTCAAAGCGGCTCGAGATGCAGCAGATGGCCAAACAATAACCAGAAGCAAAACGTGCAGTCCTAAGAGGAATGGGATGAAAGTTGTTGGAGGAGCTGGCATTCAGTGGCTCCCCTTCACCGGGGCCTGGCCTTTTTGATGTGTTCCTCCCCGTGGCTGTGGTCATTCTGAACCAATAAATCATGGTGACAATAAATGCTGTGACATCTGCCACACAGCATCTGATGGCTGACAAAAGTCATCTGTACCCTTGATCTGTGAGGGGGGAAGACAAAAATAATGTGCAGCAGAGAGCCAATGAAATGAGCCACCCCGTGTGTGCTACAGCTGATATTGGCACATCAGTTGGTAAATTAGAGCAAATTGAATCGCCATTTCTATTCTCATTTAGTAGTGCCACCACTGCTCAGTTCTGACCTTGACAGCCCGGCTGATGATCAGGAGGGCACACCTAATAGTCTTTAAAATTGGTACAGAAATGCCGTCCAAAGGCTTTTCTTTGCAACAACACACAGCATTCATATTGAAAAATACCAAATAGGTTGAATGCCAATCACCCCCAAAACGACACATCAGTATTCCCAAAACAACATGATGCATCCCATCAACAGGCGAAATGTACGCTAGGTTTAGGCAAAAAAAAACTAATCTGTTTAGGTCATGTGCTTATTTAACCCAACAAACCATCAGACATGGGGATTACTATGGCCACTAGAAAATGAAACGTGAGTAAAGGTCGTCATACACTGCTTTCATGTGTTTTTCTGATTAAACTGGCTGTTTTTGTTACTGCACGGCTTGATTTCTTTGTAAAATAAAAAAATGAAAAAAAAACACTACGCTGATCACACAGGATATTATTTTAATACCAAATAATGAAAGTGAGTGTTGAGCAGTAGTGCCAAAAGCTGTGAAATCATGTCCCTGAGAATATAATAAGAAGTAATTTAGTCAGCTTTTATTCCTCTCTACAGATTAATTCCAAAATAACACCAGGTTGTCCCGTTTTATATCTCATTCTGGACTCAAACCGTTCAGATTTTTTTAAAACGACGGCTCTTTGGCCATAGACTTATCAATACATGCTGTATAAGAAGCAATGTTGAGCGGCACCTCCATGATGAGGCTCTCAGGCACAGAGGGAACAGATGGGGTTGAGGAAACACCTGGGCATAGGGTTCCACATTGTAAAGCCGCCATGTGCAAGGACAGACTGTCGCACAGGAACAGGAGTGCTACGAGGGATATAACGGGGAGCTATCACGATGCACGGCTCGACGTCTGTGTTTACACCCACAGGTAAATCTTATCTTAGTTCTCCCTGGAATGACCTGGTTATTAGGTTGGAACAGCTAAACATTAAGCTCATAAAACATTTCAAGATGTCATGTGTAAGGACACGACTTAAACTCAATCAGCGCTTTGGGTACAGATTTTAAAGAAGAAAGTACAGATCACTGTACTCAGAGTTGGAATCTATTGTTTACTAATTTATTCATATGAACAGCTACAGTGGAATGAAACGTTAAAAGAACAGCTGACTAACCTGACTTCAGCTGTACTGACCAACGTTGTGCTTTTACTGAGAAATGCCTGAAGTAGTTAATTGCAGAGGTGGGTGAAGTGTTTGATTCAAGTACATTTATAAGATTGTTTATTGAACGTAAAAAGCAACATTGATAATTGTACAGTGTAGAAATGCTGTTACAAAGACAAGTCAGGGCTTTTTTAAGAATATTGAATATTTTATTATTGGATAATATTTACTAAGTCATCAATGTGTACATCACTTTAATATTTCAGCTGGTAAAGTTGGGTCTTATTTAATCCAATCCATCCATCCTTCCTTTCCTCCATCCATCTATTTATCAATCCATCCATATATCCGCCCATTTAACTATCTGTCCATCCATACCACAGTCACGTAGCCCAACGCATCATTTGGTATAATTTTTTTAACTTTAATTATCTTCTTTTGTGTTTAAGATGTGCTAATGTCTGGTTAGATTTAGGAAAACAAAATACAAAATCCACTTGGTTAGGGCCAGGAAATGATCATGACTGGGTTTAAAACATCTGATTTCTGTATCACAAACATGGCTTGAAAGACCCCTTATCCAAAATAAAAAAAAAAAGTTGTCACGACAAACATGGCTGGAAATTGTCCCGGGGACTCCTTAAAAATATTCATTTTGAAACAGTCTTGAACTGTGGTCGCTGGCTCTAACCTTCTCTCTTAGCTCTTCCACCTTCCCCCTCCTCTTCTGGACATGAAAATCAGGTCTTAAAACTGTTATGTGGATGTGATGTGACTAGTATTGCTGAAATGTCAGTAGGATACATATGACACATATGTGAATGTATCAGTGGTTCATGAAAACATATTATCTGGTGAGTAGGCTGTAATTAAAGCTGTCAAATGAATATAGTTGAAATAGTATATCGTTCCCTCTGAAATGTAGTTGGATGTAATTATGAAGTCTCCAAATCTTACAGTGCTTGAAAAAGAACTTATTTTCACCACTGAAACAGTGGAAGTAAGAGCGAACAAAGACATAGCTAGTTTCAGTAGCGTGAGCTAGCCGATGAGGGCAACGAAAGGATGAGCGTAATAGCATTCAACCACATGAAACAAACACGCATATATTGGCATTCTGTTGTGAGATTTAATGTCAAATACTCATGTATAATTCACAAATATTTCCTTGTTTTCTTTGCAGTTTTAATCATGACAAAATGTATATTTTGCTGACTAAAAAAAAATTGTGGAAACAGACGCGTACTGCTGTAATAACACTGCACAAGTAATATCCAAAGCAGATGTATTTACACATTGTTTTATAAAGTAGCAGTTCCATGCCATTACATTCACCCCGGTGCCATCCATCAATAATGTCAAGCATTACTGGACCAATTTATTAAAAGGATCTGTATTCAAAATGCTTTGCAAACCAAGATAAAAAATGTCACTTCCATTGAGCACAGTGATTCATCATAAAAGCTGTCCAAATACAGTATTCATTTTGAGAACTGTTACTGTGCAACATGCTCAAGTTGAAACCGTCCCTACTGTATACTTTGGAGAACAATTCATTAATACTGGCTCGTCAATTCGCCATCTGTACCGTTGATCTGCTTGAATATGTTTCCCCTCTTAAACATCGTAGATTATTTTACAGGTTATTTTTTTACAGCTGTAATGTTCCTAAACAGGATGTACAGAACAGAAAATCTGTGGCAGTGGGAATCCCATGAGATTGCGGGACAAAAGTGGGATAGGTCTGAGCTGTCAAGGGACCACTGGCATTTGATATTTCCGTCTGCATCTTGAGAGTTGAAACTAAACAGACTGTGTCCCATGACTTGGAAGAGTTCTCGACTCAAATAAACAAAGCATTAATTTACATGTATTAATATTAAGTAAAACTGTTGGTTTCTTAACAAGGCTACGAGCGTGCGCTCGGTGTTTATCACAGAGATGATGATACAAAAGTTCATTGTTAAGAGGTTACTTCTTGATCTTGCCACATGTCTTTTAAATGTATATTTATGAGGACCCCTGGCACTTGAAAGCAAGCCAACTCAAGCCCCCAAGCACGTAATTCCCCCTTAATTAATGTATTTATTCAACAGCATGTTCAAGCTTTGGTGTGCCCTCTCTTTTCAAACTGCCCTTTTTGAAGATGTTGTTATGCACTTAATAGCTAAGATGCACATTGTTTTTTATTTCTGTTGCAGAGATAACAACAGTGCCTATTTCCATTTTGCAAGGACAGGGAAGAACGTGTGATTTAAGATATGCATAAATAGAGACTTAAATTAAGTGCCAGAAATAAATATGTGCAAAGGAGGAAAAAGAAAACAGCTTTCTGGTGGGAATCAGAAATGGAGCATGAAGCTTATGAAACAGCAATGCCACAGGCTCATACAATTATCTTTCAATTCCCATGGCAAAGCAGTGTTATTGTTCCAACAATATTTTCTGCTGAAAGAATTCTGTGAAATTGTTACCAATTTACTAGAGGATCTATTGCATCAGGGTCGAGCATGTATTGTTAATAGCAAAGTATCTGCTGGGATGGAAGCAGCCTGGAGTTGACAAAAGGTCGGCCTGCTGAGATATTGTGAATAAAACAGAACACCTGTTGGACATTTAGAAAGACAAGAGCCGGTCCTACTGCGCATCCAATTTTCAGATGTCACGAAACAGCACAATGCACTGTGTAGTACGACTGGAAGCAATTATCATATTCTTTTTTAGCGCTACTTCACAGTGTTTGCAAGGGTGTTGGCTCCCAACCATTTGTGTCTAATTTATTCCGCAGCCCTGTCAGGTGATCAAGTACAACAGTCGTCAACCAAATGCATTCATTACATTGTTTGAATTGTTTTCTTATTTTGTTTTCTTTTGACCAATTCCAAAACTATTTGTAACAATTTACCAGTTTCTTACAATTTTAGCCATTTATCCATTACCTATAGCTATTCTTTTAAACTGTTTATCTATATATTTAGATGTTCCAATGATTTAATTCCCAATAAACATTCTCATTATTACTGATTAGACATATCTTGTTTGCTGAAGTTTTCACATCTAAATCTTTCATCATATATTTTATGTTTTGTTCTGTTTCAGAGTAGATGAACATTTGAATCGCTGAGCTAAGCCAGGGTCTGCGTGAATAACAGTAATGTTTGTATATTGTGTGGCATACTTTTATATTTTAGTTTCCTCGAATTCCGTGTTGCCAAAATTGTGCCACAACAGAATGAATTATGTATATTGACACTTTACAGGAGACAGCAATTTGTCTGAAAGCCCAAAGTGTAGGTCCTTATCTTTTGAATAATGTACAATATGATTGTCACAACAGAACCGATGATACACTTCCATTCTTTTTTTGAGTAGAAACTGCACATTCCATCATTGATATATTTGATTTTCCTTTATCACTGATTACATGTACACATTACTGAACAATATTTTAATTTATTGAAGGAAAAGCCCCTTTAGATGTAGCATGTCATTTTCAAAGCGGGTGCTATGGACACAAATACAAAGTAAAACACACAAAAACAGCATAACACAACAAACATACACTACAGAAACTACGGTGCAGCTTGCTTGCTTGCACGCTCTCCCTTCTATACCCCCGGCTCTCAGCTGTTGTACCAGCAAAATTGGATACAATGACCCAGCTAATAAATCAAATACATCAGAGTAAATCACAAAAAGAAGCAGTTTGTCCTCACTTTCTATGTAGCACAACTAAACTAAAGATCGTAAGTACCACCAAAGTAAAAGCATAAGTAGGTTGTTTAAAGGTGAGAACATAAAGATGTCCTGAAGCTGCAGAAAGAGGTAGATTATTGACAGCTGGATGGAGCTTTGTATTGGACTTCTTTGAACATCCTGGTGACAAAAACAGAGGGATGTTGCATATGGCTACATGTATATGTCTTCTGGAGATAGGCTGCAAAAAATTATGTATTATGTTTATGCATTAAACCCTGTTGTGTTCTGTATGGACCAAGCAAAACAAACATACATTGCTAATTATATGAAATGCAAAACAATATTGTGAGCTCAGACAACCAAATTATGTTTCTGTATAGAAATAAACATATAGTTTAAAGCAGACTTCAATACTAGTTTGTCCGTTAAGTTAAAATTCAACTGTATAGAGTTCTGAATTTGTAATATGAGTTAGAAATGTAAATTACATTGTTGTCAACGTAAAGGCGAACAAGACAATGTGACATATTTCGGGTAAGTCACGAATACAAACTAGAAAACAGAAGTGGTCTCAAGGTGGGACTTCCGAAGAGAGTCATGAAACCAAAGGAAAGCATTTCAATATAAACCAATGGAATAGAGTTTATTAGACAGGGAGAGGAATTAGGAATCATCCGTATCAAAAGCCTTGGAAAGATCAAATAAATTTGTACCTGTTAGTTGGCCTTTATCAAAGGATGAGATCAAACAATCAGTAAAAGCAGAAACAGAGCCATGGTGGTGGAATAACTAGGCCTAAAACTTGATAAGGATGAAGAAAAAAACATTTAATTTATCGACGGACTGTGATTATCGATTAGAAATACGTTTCTGGAAGGTTTTAGCAATTAAATTGGTCGCTAATTATTCGCATGGGATGGGAACCTTCAAAAAGAGGGGTAACTCTGGCACGTTTCCATATGGTGAGAATTGTAGACAGAGACAAGTTAAATAAATCTGTAAGAAGCTAGTTTAATGCATTCCTCCCAGCACTACTGCTTGACTTTAACTCACATATAGCATAAAAAACCTTGATACCTTGATTTAAAGATAAACAAACAATTGGACGTGATAAAGTTTGAGGAAGCAGCCGTGCTATTGCAATTAATTGGATAGGAACTACAGATAGAAAAGACGAGTTGATTGAAGGAATTAAAGATAATTAATTTAATCACTACTTTGATTCTGGTATATAGAGTTTTAGAGACTACGATACAAATGACAGGAACACTGTACTTGGTAATAATCATTTTTAAAAAGCTGTTTTTAGTATTTTTATTTATTTCATTTTTATTATCTGACATAAAGTCCTCAAGTATCTGTCAGGCGACTGATATATTGCCCAACATTAATCCCTTTCTTTGAAAAGGCTGATGAGACGTGAGCCCATCCAGGGTAATTGTCTACCTTTAACTGTTTTTCATGGAAGCATGTTCATCAATTACATCTGCTACCTCCGAGTGAATTAAAGTCCCATGCATCATCAACAAAAGGATTTAACTGAAACCTATTCGACTTAATTGTAATTAAGTCTTGAATGAAACAATCTACATTAATATTCATGCTTTAGCCCAATCCAATATATTTAGGAGGGGAACTTGGAATTCTAATTTTCCACACGGAAAATATAACAGAGTGATCACTTTAACTCTCTGACATAACACACGATTTAATTATCCTTTCAGGATTAGTGACAAGTATCCAATCCAACAAAGATGAAGACCGATAATCCACTCTAGTAGGTTCATTAATTAACTGAGTGAGGTTTACACGACCAAATATATTGCTATCATTGGAGGAGGAATGATCAAGCTGGAGTTACTTTTGAAGTCACACAAGTTAATCATTTAATTATGCCTCTCTAGAGAATTAACAGTTGACAAAATACACTTTTCTAGAGTCAGTCAGAGCGGAGAGGAGAAAATAAATGCTGCCAATAGTTAAATGTTTGCTGTCAATGGAGAACAATGTAATTTAAATTATTCAAAATTAACTGGAATTACACCCAGGAAAAAGATTTGCAGCAACATATGTGGCGACCTCACAACCTCTAAAAGCCTCGTCAGCTGTAGGAAATGCGTATACACTCAATGCATACAGCTAGACAGTTATGGTGGAATCAGTTTTGGTTTCGGCATCTGTCATCAGGCGCCTTTTATTTCCAGGCAAAAAAAAAAAAAAGGATGCTTTTAATTTTTAAAGTAGAACATTTCCCATAATTCCAATGATTTATAAATGAAACTGTTACCAGCTCTGTGATCTGACAAACTGTTCTACTATGCGCCGTTCGTATGGTCCTTCTGTTATACGTCGAAGGGGTTTCTCAGCAGATTAACACCTACATTCTGCGGCTCAGGCGGCCAATTTTCACATCTGACTTGCTTGGCTCTGATTTCCGGCTTGTAATATTGTGTCCTTCTCTTCACAATGCTCCGGGGAACGCTTCTTGGTTTCCATGGGGGCGGCAACGGTTGTAGATGGAGATTGCCCCTGGTCACTGAGTAGGAAGAGAGCCCATTATAGTATGACCCTAAAGGGTCATTTGGAGGGGGCAATCAATCTCCAGATGAATATGTCTGCTACCGTTCATGAGGGGAGCAAAGGATATTGTCAAAGTGGTAAGACAAAATCTAGGAGACAATGGCATGGAAAAAACTCCATCTATTCAAGTCCTTTGTGTGCAGTTTTTGAAATTGTCTTTATCTCTTGTACAAAAAAGACTGTCTGAGAAACAGGAGCATAATTTCAGCTCATTTAATTTAGTGTTACTTATTTTAATTAATTGCTTGAAACAATGCTATTAAGAAGAGATTATTGTCCAGTGATACACGTCACAGGAAGAATAACACTTCAAGGAACAGTTTACCCAAAAATGAAAATGCATTATCTTCTCATCCCCAGTTGATTAAAAAAGACAGTATTTACAACCGTTTATAAGCCGAGATCTTTACTGTAGCTGCGAAGCTAAAAGTGTTAGCGTCTACCCTGTCTGAAGCCCAGGCTGGACCGCACACCGAGGTGTAAATAATGTATTTTCTAATCAATTTGGGATCCTGGGGCCTCTGGAGACTTGGATTATGTTGGACAAGCTTTATGGAACCGTTTTATTTATTTATTTTCGGATTGCTTTTTCATGCTTTCAAACAAGTCCCCAGCCACGTCAGTTGTTTTGGAGAATTCTATTGTTTTTCCTGTGTACTACAAGACCTCGGCATACTTTCCATTAGCATGGGTGTGAGTAGATAATGACAGAATTTGTATTTTCTGGTTGAATTGTTCCTTTAAATGAGGGCTTGTTTATCTACAGAAAGGGTTATTTGGTCTCCTGAGGTTAGAGCAGCTTTGGCTGTTGTGAAATATGTGTTCTAGACAACACATCCCCTTGACAATCCACTCTGAACCATGATTGTCCGCACCAAATGTAATGGTGATCCATCCAATAACTGGACTGAGACATTTCATTCTGCACCAGCGTGTTGATGGTGGACAAGCCAACCGACCGATACAGCCGTCCCCAGAGGGAAGCCGTTGCTGTGGCTGAAAAACTTTCCCATGATCCCAGAGACTAAGAAAAAGTGCTTGCTGACAGCTGACACAGTTGCCTCCGTGTGCAGGTGTGAGTGCGTTTTCCACGTGTGTGCGCGGCAGCAAACTGTAAGCAGGGCTCTCCCTCGGCGAGGGGTAGATTGATTAGCGATGAGGTCATAATTGCTGACTGAATCACGTCCATAGTTAATCAATCTTTGGCTGAAGGATAAATTGGTTGGGTGAAAAAGGACAATACTTCATGAGGTGATGCACGGTTGATAAAGGACATATTCATTCATCACGGGTGGCTTTACTTGATGGATATGCAGGCATCGATGGTGGGCCTATCCATCAATCAGGAGAGAGGGGAGGTCAGCTTTGAAGATCAAAGTCAAGCACCCAACTAGACCATACTGGAGATCCACAGAGATACAGTATAGACATAATGGGTTTTCAAAGGGATGCACGGATATAATTACCTGCTTCACTCCACCTTGAACTGTGCGTTTTGTCTTCGTAATCTTTAGGTTAACTAGACGTGGGAATAGATTAGGCGTTGTTTTTGTTGTGTTAGTCATGCTAACTTCTTTGGTTTCCCCTGTAGCATTCACTGCAGAAAAGTATTCCTGATTGTATTTCAAGGATTTTAAGCTACACAAGAAAGAGTGTGCTGTTAAATCTGTGTTTTTGACTTCGCATAGGGCAAGAGATATAAACTTTTATTCCGCACATCTTTGGTGCCCTATTCTGCCCGATAAGCTCTTCAGAAAAGACCCCTAACCTTTAACGGTGACACGAATCTGCAGCTACAGATGCCTGCTTTTTTTTTTTTTTTTTTTTCATATGTGAAAAATTCCTTTCATTTTAATGTTGTTTCCAACATTCCTTTTCTGGGTTCACAATGAAATACACTGAACCTCTCGAATTATGAATCTCTTGAGCAACCCTTTGATGTCAGCTCCTTTTGAACCAAATTCAATAACCATAATAAAGATGAAGGGAACGGAAGCAATTTTTTACTGTGCTTCTTGTTATCCGAAGCATTGTACTGCCTACCGCACCATACTGGCCCCACTCCCCTACAGAGACTTGCTGAAATGCCCAACAGCAAATATTATTTCTTGCAGATGGCGAGCCATTTCCACACCCGCCATAATGGCACTAAGCTCAGAAGGTATACATTAGCCTGACGTCACCACCTAAAGTGTCCTGACTGTATGCTCATCTCTAATGCTTAACCAGCCTGCTCCCGGTCTTTCACTCCCTCTACCTAAACCCCCCCAACACGATTGTTTTTGATAGGGATCTTCCAGTCACATCGCACTTTGTGATTACATTAAAGTCCCCCTTTGAGTAAATGTGGCATCCAAGCATTCGCTCGTTGGACTGAACCACAGAGAAGACTCTTCTATTTACAATTCCGCCTGAGGCCAGTACAGCTTGACAAGGGCTGCTACTTTGATGTCGCAGCAGTTTTTTTTTTTTTTTTTCAATTATATCACAGTCACATGTGATCATTTAATTGCGCAATTATTAGCAAAATTATCCTTAATGCGCCCATGCTTTTTGTGTAATGAATGAATTCAGTGGAACCCAAGTGCTTAACCCAAGATTGAGAACAGATACGGATCCCTGCTCTTCCCTCTTGCCCATATAATCAAATTACTTCATAACCTGAGAATAAAATTAATTAAAGTCATATGCGGTTGAATATCTGGGTTTAATAAAAGTTAATGGAAACTTTCTGTTCATCACCGTGAGCAATACAAGGTATCTTTCCCTCAAGAAAAAAAAAAAAAAAAACGGGGTGCAGCTGGGGGAGGATGGCAACAAGGAGACTTCTGCCAATCTGCCTGACTGGAACGAAGTGAGTTTCTGAAAATCTCACTATTTTCTGTCTGGGAAAGACAGATGGAGATAATGTAACAATCTCTGACTCTGTAGCGCTACCTGTAGAACATAAATCCATATTAATCATATATTGTTTGACTTTTACTTACATCACTTGAACTAAAATCCTGCCCATAATGCAATCAATACAGCAGTCTCTGTCTTCCTCAGAGTGAGCAGAGTAAAGATTGCGTTATACAATATGAACACCGTAATTATTGCAGTGGAGTGATTCATTACCAATGAAACACAAGAGAAAATACATTATGTCCCTCTTCTCCTCTATTTTAATTGCACTGTCCAATCTCATTGCCCACTAATCTCAAGCCAACTCTTACTCCGGATTTTTTTAAGGGGGCACACACAAATTAATGGCTGATTGTGCGCGATAATGCACATGAATAATGCCTCTTCATTCCTCCCTGTCTAATCCAACTGCTCATTGAAAACAATTACACATCAAAGCTAGCATTACTCTCCCTTGTAATTCTACATTCATTTTAATCTATGCCCTCATCCTGTGTGCTCTCGTAGATGCCACAGAGAAGAGTTTGTCGTCCCCTTAAATAAATGACACATACTAAGAGACTTCTTTCTGAAGTGTGACAGGGGATGAGCCCACCGAAAGAGAAGAAGAAGCTTGTTTCAGGATGGAACACGCTCCATGCAACATGTATAATAACAGGGGTTGGTCTCAATAATCAAGGGACATCAGCTCTGGACCCTCAATTGGGCTTTAATAACCCCGAGACATAGTTCTGCTCTAAACCTCAGATGTAAGTTCATTTATACACTGTGTAGGAAATCGCAAAAAACATGTGCTGGTGTAACAAATTCCATGTCCGAGTCTATTCACCAAAACACTCAACTGTGTTATATGTAGAATATTACGCCTTCCTTTATAACCTTGCATATAGTGGTTAGCGTCAGTAGTCAAAATTCATCATCTGTTTATTCCTGCTGGATAATTTGAGTTTAAATTCACCCAAAAATGAAAATGTTGTCATTATATTCTCAAGATGATGAAAAGTCTCCCCAAACTTGCACGTCAACTTAATTTACATCAAACAAAATCACCATTATAAGAGTTTAAACTGTATATTGCATGAATAACACTCCCTTTACAGCAGTATTAAAGGCGCAAAACATGTCCACGATGTTGCATAAATACTTAAATACTAACCTGAAGGCTAATGCTCAGGGTTAACGAGTGAGAATTATTTATATTTCTGTTTACAGTATCGGTGTCTCTGCAGTAGTACTCGAGGAATATATAAATGGAGGGAGGCGGGGGGAAATATCCTGAGGTCACCACTCTGTTATTTTGGGAGGAAATCCTATTGTCGCTGACAAAAGGTATGAAGTCGGACACTTCTGGCCCAGATTGGTTAGCAGCCAACATTTCGAGCCCAGGAGGCAGAATGCAGAAGCTTAAGTTCAAACTTTATGAGGTCCCACTCATCACAGTCGTCTCCGTCTCATCTTACAATCACTTGCAGTTGTTTTTTTTTTCATTTATTGACTCGATGTTACAGACACTGAGAATGAAGACGCCACTAGCACATGAAAAATTATCCTTTAATGGTAATTATTCCAAGTGGGACCAAAATGATCTGTCCCGGTTTCCTGTTTGTGTTTCGGGTCCACGTGTTTAAAAGATATCAAATGACCTGGACCCCCCCTGTACTCTGTCTGCTGCTTTATGGGGATGTCATTGTCAGCAGGACCCATTTACCCTTGCAGACTTGTTTTGTATTCTGCACATGGTAATGAATGTATTGATTTACATTTTAGGCCTCCGCCAGAAGTCGCGGATGGTGATGACAATATTTCTTCAGGCAATAAGGTGAGGAGATTAAAAATGGATGCCAGAGTGTAGATGAGCGAGGGGGGGTGGGTAAAAATGCCAGCGAGTCACAGTTCAGTGTATTTATTTCACGATCGAATGAAAATCACATTACATCTAATAATAATACTAATAATAATAAACCGCTATGAAACGATACCCATCTTTGTTCTACTTTTATTGCTTTTAATGATCAAACCAAAAACTGAAAGGGATTCAATCGCAAAATGTGAAATCTCCCCGCGTTGTTTTTCTCTTGGATAAAGTTTTTCTAGATTTATTCTCAAAAAGTTCCTGCCCATAATTGTCCATGATACCCGATGTAATCAGACTTTCCCAAGGTCACGGTAATGATGTTATGTAAATTCTGTTTCATGGTGGATTTGCCCCCCTTTAATACCGCGGTTAGAATGCAGGTTGGATCTATTCTGGTCACTGTATGCTCGGTGAAGCAATAGCTCTATTTAAATAATGTGGATATATGGAATGTCATTTTTAATGTATGATATGAATACATTTGACAATAGGCTCATATGAGCTTATCTCATGCTGACTGAAAATGGCAATATTTTGGACTTTCCCCCCCACATCCTCCTCCTCCTCCCTGTACCCACTCTCCTCCTCACTGCCGAGCCTCGCTGAGATAAATGCCCATGTCTTTTTCACACTTATTTGCCCTGTTACCTCAAATTGCCCTCTGATACTCAAATGCGCCGTGGTCGCCTTTTTTAAAAAACATTTTTTATTGATATGCCTGATTAAATTAGAGTTCATCCGTCTGGCTTTATTGAAAACAAAGACAAGTGAGATGGGAAATCTAGTCTAAAACTACATGTGTATGCTGTTAAAATTCGAGGCGCCTTTTTTTGGGAAAATCTGGCCTTGTGTTGCTTCAAGTCTCATAATTAGACACGGCTACCTGGAGGTTTTTTTTTTTGTGCCATTTCAATTGCTATCTTTTTTATTTTATATCCTTCTTTTATGCACAGCTTTGCTGTGTGATTAGGTTTTCAAAGCGTCTCTGAGTACATGTTAAAAGTCTATATTTAATGTGCAAGGGAAAGCATCATAAATCTAAAAAGCACTCATCGGTTTTCTTCAATGGCAGTCTAAATCACTCAGAGGATGAAAAAGCTGACACTTCTCTCTTTGGCTGGGCGCAGAATGGAGGCTATCTAGCTTTAGATTCTTCTGACTTTTGGCTCATTTATCAAGCTGTGGGTTCTGCTGCAAGACTCTGGGCCAGGGAGATATTCTGCCGTTCTCACCCACTGTACAATGCGTGCCTTTTCTCAGAGGCTCTATGTTTGGTTACATGTACAGTCGGGTTGAACGGTACACCTCACAGTTTGGTACTTACTTCAGCTTTGGGCTCAGGGTTTGTAACGAGTTTGGTACAACAGTTTGTGCCAAACTCAGTTTGTTCCACCTATTGTTTAGGTGTTCCACCTGAGAGTTTGCACAGCCTGCAGTACATTATGCAGTAAACGGTAGAAATGCACTCTCGCATATCATCCCTTTATACAAGGCTGAAGAAAAGATAAATGTAAATGTGATGCAACTGCCAATCTCTCCTGTAATGTATTTGGCCATGTCAGCTATCACACATCTTTATCACATCTAGAGGCTGCTTGAAAACAGCGGGGAGCCGTTGTTGTGAACTCGTGTTTTTCTCCTTCTTCTGGTTATTGACACATCTGGTTGGAGCCGCCTACGTTGCACAGCCCGTGCTCATGGGAAAAACAACCTTGTAAGTCAAAAATGAAAGCATCTTCTTACATACGATAACTGTTAAGAGGGGAGAGGCAGAGTGAAGAGTCTGTATAGGGAGTTGGTCGGGGGGGATGGACGGTCAGGTTCAAGCACGGGACTTTTGTTACCGCCTCGAGACCGCCTTCATCTCCAGCGTGAAACCAGAAGTTGACGTGAGCTCGTTTATCTCTTTGACGTCTCATACATAATGTAACGTAGGTGCGTTAGAAATCCATTGATTTTAACCAAAACCGCAATGTTTTCCTCAACTTAACCAATTAGTTTTAGTGAATAAACCTAACCAAACCTCGACTATGAGATGGAGGTATGGTACGTTTGCCCTTGGTCAACGGTCATGTTTTTTTTGGAAATGGCTACAATCCACCTATAGTGTTGCTTTATTTACTACGAAAACATGTACCGTTACACACCGAGACTTCATTCCGTACTGATTCCTGGTGGGCACTCATAGTTTTCTGGGCCTGACCACATTTAAAAGTTGGTGCCTGAAGAATTTAAAAGCTGTGGAGGGAGCATTTCATTTAAAGAAGGTAAAACAAGGTCACCCCATAATGAGATTATTGTATGCTAATTACCGGCATAATTGTCTTTGCTTTTTAAACTTATTTGGGTGTTAATAGGAAGACTGATTGCCTGATTTGCCGATAAAGAGGGTTCAATGTAAAGCAAGTGTAATTATACCGAGGGTGCGGGGTGTCTGATGAGGCCAAGTATAAATAAAGAAGTAGATTCCTCAATGCGTAAGTGTTTCCCAGTTCATGTAAGTTTTCTGCTCCTCAGATATCCATCCTTAATCCATATTCAGAGCTGCTCTCTATTGATTGGGTGTGTTCCAGATAAGACGGGATGCTGAATTGCCCAGAGATAATACATTCTATGGATCACAGGAATGCAAATCAAATCAGATACCCATGCAAATGTGTGCCAAAGTCATCTTAAAGCAGAAGTATTTTATTTATTCAAAATTTCGTATTTCAAGTCCGCATCTGTGTGATTAGCATTTTCAGCTCATTTTTCCTGTGATATCCAGAGCGTATGAGCCCTTTGTAGAAAACATAATTAATAGCCCTAATGTTTTCCAGGGTCCAATTACTGACTTGCTTTCTCCTCAAAATACATAATCAGAAAGTGTGACGCACAGTCCCAGACTCCGTTATCGCCACTGTACTCAGTCAGCAGCCCAGTGCTGAGTCATTACACTGATTGTCCCCAATTCTCCCTTCATCTGCCTTTCCAGCCTGATGTATCTTCCAAAACGGAGCAAGACACTCCAACAATTGTTAGAACTGAGAATCAGTTATCCATTTTTTATGTTTATTTGATGTGCGACAGGAAACAACAATCGCTCTTCTTGGCATCTTTCTATTGAAAGTCGACAAAAAAATTCAGAAAACCAAAGATAACACGGTAACTGCTTTGCTCAGTGCTCGAAAGGTAACTGGTAAAGGAGGAAATTGATCTTTTTTATAAAATCTACGACACCCAGTGGTTATTTTGGTGCCTCAGTTAAGTTTGAGTTGAGGTCTTTTGATGAAATTCTGTATTGCTTTAAGTCAAACTTGAAAGCAAATATATTGAAGAACTTCACCAGCGGCACATGATAAGCACAGTCAGGATTCGGGGTGACATACATCGACTACTTTACAGAAAGCAAGCTAAAGTTTAAGATTGATTTCATTTGGCTAACTACTTTTATTTAAGTTGTTTAAAAGGCAACTGGGTCATTTACTTTGTGAAGCAAAGGTGAGGTGGTGTTAGTCCACGCAATAGCTCTTTTTTTTTGTTTAAGTTTACTTTTAAATCAGTCAAATTTGAACCCAAGGCTAGTATGTATACTTTCCATGTATAAAAAAACACTCTATTTCAGGCAGTGGTGTAGTGGAGAGAATACAACCTGTTTGTTCCCACTGCAACAAGCCTGCTATTTTGACACCCAACGTTGTAATATTGCAACAACTATATAACAAGCTCTAAATGAAACTTGATGAATCTATTCTACAAAAACTCCATATGTACATGTTCTAGACATTGTAATAACAACAAAAAAAAATATAAAAGACATTTCACTTACTTGAATCTGATACATTTAGTCCAATGAAACAAAGCAATGTTGTCCGAAGGAAACCATGAGAGGTTGTGTGAGTTCATGGCCATGAGGCGGAACTTATAAACAAATGTACTATCCAATAGCATTGTGAGACTGAACAATAGGACCCAATGACTATGTAAATGCGGTAAAAAACAAGATAAAATGTAACAGATTGTTTTTTAGGGTGGCTAAAGGTAACGTTGTAATATTACAACAGTGGGTCTTAGAGGGGTAAACACACATGAACATGAAAGTGAACATTGTGATGAAAATATATCTACATGACATGAAGAAATGTACATGGCTGAGGTAACATTTGAATGTTTTTCGTGTTATGCTTAGTCACATTTGCCGACTTCCTTCCTGGAGAGAGCCGGGAAGGAAGTCGGCAAATGTGACTAAGCATAACAAGAACTTCCAACCCGGCTCTCTGCAGGAAGTCTCGGTAATGCAGAAAGTTTACATATTATGTCTTCTAATTTATGTCCTCAGAATGCCAAACCAGACACTTTCTGCATAGCTGCAGTCAAAGTTCAAACTATTCATCAGAAAAACAAGGAAATGTGTTTGACTAGAACGATAAGAAAACAAAAAAATGGTTGTGGCTAGACTGGATTGACGGTACAATTCAATGACAACATAATATTTATCATCAACAGCCACCATTTAGAGTTATTTCAGATTTCTTCAACTAAGATAAGAGTGATAACACATGACTGAATATGATAAAAGCTAACAGGCCATTTGACACAGGAAGAAGCCGACAAAGAATATATTTTAACTTCTGTCTCATTTTCATCACTGAATGATGTGATTTTTCACCATAGTTCTCGTTGAATACATTAACACTGACGTTTCCGGTGAGAATCATTTCCATCAAAAGATCTTTCCCCCCATCAAACCTTTGCGAAATAACATGTCGATCTTCCTGAACATGGCATGGGTTTATGATTATAAATAAAACAGTATTTTCTGTTATTATATCTGAGGTGATTCCTGCCGGGCTATGATTCACAGCAAATGTCATTAAGCCCCCACTTCCACCGCGTCTCTTTTAAATATGCTTTTTCAATTAATTCATAATGTGCATGCTCTTACCTGGGTAATATAAATCAGAGGACAAACACGCAAACTGACTAACGCAACACACTCATCACTCAAATCACCCACTGGGCTTTCGAGCTGTCAATTACCTTATTCCGGCAAGCGTGCTTTGCATACTCAGGCCAACAGTGGGCCAAGCCAGTTCATTAATTGATCCTTAGCATTCCCCTGTGAGCACAAAGGCTCGATAGGACGTCTTTTGTGTGCCCTCCGTGGAGGATTTTCTTACATATCCCATAATCTGTGTGTGGAAGGCAGCACTTGTTCATCTCTGTTGTTTAGCGGGTTTGAAAACAGTGCTCAACGTGTGGTCCTAATGAGAAGGAAATTGGTCTGTGTACCTGAAAACAAATTGCTACCTTCTGCTGTTCCAATTGATCTAGACATTGCATTACCATACCTCAGGCCAAATACTTGTTTTCTGTTCAGTGCCAATTTGAACCGTCCATAATTATAGTTTACCCTCGAGTAAGAATATCACCTAAAAAGAGACTCTTGTCGTCAGGATGGACCCCCTGATCATGGCTTTCGTTATTTGGAGAGAATTTTAAATGCAGAGGCTCCTCGCGGACTCCTTCAGATGTGGTGGAGGATTGTGTTTGTCAGGGCCCCTTCTGCGCCCCGTTCCCCTCTCTACATTTGCACAAGAAAATCTGGAAGCCTGCAGGCCTTGAAGTCAACACAGCATTTTTTTTTTTTTTTCTAAATTGTTCACTGCTATGCTCCGAGAACAAGCTCCCTGTCATTAGTCTGCCCCTCAAATCTCCAGCGCTGGCTAGGATGAGGGAGATCTGTCTTTGTTGAGCACAGTCCAGCACACTGCAAGGCTCTGCTGCAGTTTGAGACCTCCCTGGAGAGGCAGTGCAGGATGGATGTGCAATACACTGATGACTACTTGTCCAACATGTCAGAAAAGTTAGAACTTCCCCACCACATGAGACTCTTATCTGTACATCTTAGAATTATCTGAAAACTAAAGCACATATATTGCCTTTCGGATCCCTATATACTATTCTGTTTGAAAACACATGCACTATTTTGGCACAAAGCTGCAGTGTGGTCTGATCTGTGATCAGTAATTCATCCAGATTTGTTGGCACGGTAAGCAAAAGAGACAGGATCAAGTGGGGACTCCCTACCTTTGAAGCGGCCATGAAGTCCTAATTTGTTTCCATTCCTTGATAATTTATTTTTGTTAAGTACGTAAGGAACCACTGATCAAAAGAATTATAAAAAGAGTTTTCCATACAATTAATTAATTCTCTCATCGCTCTCGGTCTTGCCAGCCACACTCATCAAACAAAGATACTGTACAGACATATGCTGCCTGCTACATGAACGTATCCCCCAGCTTTTTCTAGTTAGTTTTGACCTCATGGCAACAGCAAGCATCCCCGCTTATTAAGTCCAACCGGCACTTTGCTTTCATGGTAGAACAGGCTGTTCATGGCTATCAATAAATCCATCACCCAGCCAATCATCCCCCTTTTCCAACAGTGCATGGATGGGCAGTTTGGTTGAATACAGGCTAACCTGTTTCAGGCCCTGTCCACATGTTACACAGGTATTTCTTCAAATGAAGCTTCTGCTATACATTTTAGCCTTTTATACACAGGTAAACATCAAGGTCGCTGATGATGGACCTTTTGAGAAACCGCAGTGTGGTCGGACATTGTAGCATACATTGACGAAATGGATGGTATTTTGTCTATATTTAGCAAGACATATATACCTTGATAGCACAGTGATGGGAACGAGAGAATGGCTGTAACTTAGCAACCGATGATGACATGTTCAATAGGCTTCTTGTTTACCACAACACGTCCTGGCCCATTACAGGTGAATGGCCGTGATATATGTGTTCTATGTCGTGTTGTATGGACAGAAATTGGATCTGAAACAGTACAAAAATGCTTGTGTGGACGCCCAATTTCCGAAAATACCAATGTACATGTGGACTAGGCCGTGGTATGTCATTGTGCGAAGTCCTGCCTCATAGACTGCTTTATGTATATGTTTTGAATCATAGTCTATGGTTTTAAATCAATCTAGACCAGGGTAATCCGAGGCTACAGTTGCTAAACAATATTAAAGGCTTCCATTTTATAATCCCTAGTCTTACCTCTGCAGTTATTTTTGTGAAAGTAACTCAAAAGTTATTACTTTCAAATGACAGTAACAAAAACATTTTGAGAGTAACACGCCCAACACTGGATCTGATTAGGGAGGACATCTATTTTCTCCTCAGTGACAGCCTAATAAATAATTCTGTTTTAAAGTGTTTGAAGAAGTGCACGTCCCCATCTGGCTTCTTGCGGAGTGCTGCAACCAAGACATGTTGGTATGTTGTGTACATGTACGGGCAGTCCAGCTATCAATCTAAACTGTGTGAACAGCAAAGACAGAGAGTAGCGTAAGAAGTGCCAGACAGGATATCCTGAAAACCCAATCCAAAAAGTTCTTCATTTGATGTCAGTCTACAAGGAGAAGATGGCAGTTATAGAACTTGATACCAGTTTTGATCCATGGCTCCAGGCCTCTGAATTGCTGCCCATGTCTCAGGTTTGTTCAGTGATCCAAACAGAACTGGCATCCTCGCACACTGATGGCAGTTATCCTCTGGTAAGAGGAAGAGTTAGACCAATCAGATTTTAGTGGGTGGGATTAAGAGTGGGGCCACACAGCTACCAAACTACATTGATAAAAAAGTAGGGGCAGAAAAATGTCGGAAAGCATGATTGATAAGTCGTCTGAAAGGAATAAAAACTCTTGAATCGATATATTTTCTTTGATTAATGTGAAAACAACAAACCGACCAAAAAAACCCATAACCTGTCAACTGAAAAAAGATCTGAAATATCACCAAGATGGATTCGACAATCTGACAGGGAAAAACGAAACAAAATAACCCCCATCCTTTTAACAGGCTTCTATCTATCTACATCTCTCAATTATTAAAGTGACAAGCTGTCTTTGAAAATAATTACAGGCCTGCGTTTTATAAGATAGGACTTTTTACAACATGAACACAAAAACAAGTGTTCTATTTTTATAAACCAAAATGTGATTTTAAGAAATATCACACACAAACCCCCTTATGCTCTAGAATCCTAGAATCCAATTTTATTCACATTTGTCTGTACTTAGTGCCAGTTCTTGTCAAGATGTTTTTTTTTTGTTTTTTTTTTTAACAAGGCTTCCACTTCATGCAAGAAGAAGAAGAGGGAAAAAAAAAAAAAAGATTAATGGCGTTCTTAATTCCTTGGTACAGTCATAAAAAGAAGCCGAAGATGAGTTCCTCTCTAAAAAGGATTTCATCTCAGCTGTAATACTTTTTTTTTTTTTTTTCGCCCCTCCTCTCTTAGCTGGACACGAGCACAATTTTACCTCACAACTCTGATCAAAACAAGAACAAGTGTCCAAAGCCGGTGCGCAGATGGGATGAGATTGTGTTCAATAGAATTACGTTTTTTTTTTTTTTTCAGAACTGGTTAAAAATATAAAAATAAAAAGTCGAGCTCAAAACTGGAGTGAGGTGTCCGTGTGGCAAAAACAAATCGATAGACAGAGCAGATGAAACCAATCCCGGCTCATCAGATGAATCCCCGGGGATAGCAGAGCGCTCCTCAACACTGCCCACCCATTACTACTCAATCCCTACAAAATCCCAACACAAAGCCATCATATCCTACAAAGCAACAAAGCCGCGCACTTGGCCTGGAAAGAGAAAATACTACGAAACCTCCTGCACTGCATGCGATGGAAGTGTCATATTGGAATCGTGTGATATTTGCTCATATTACATTGTGAGGTTGGTGATCAGTCTTAGTGATGGTGAAAGTGATGCCTGTTGCCCTTCTCTACTTCAGAGTAGTTTGTTGATCAGTTTCGATAGCGCCTAACCTTGAGCTGTAACCCCTTGGCACTTGTAGCACCCAGCAGTAAGTGTTGGAGCTACGCTCTGGCTGCTGAAAGGCCACGAATCACTTTGCCTCAAACCAATGTGATGACGTGTGCGATTGGCTGAGTGGTCCTCTTTATACAGTAGATGAAGTATAGAGTGGCACCTCTCCACTAGACCTCGAAAATGTAAATGCATTCACAGTCTCACTGAATGTAATGATGTCAACCAGCAGAATTACTAATGAATGCAGCGATGACACTCTGGAAACCTCTGTAGGCTCGAGGCTCCGGGCTACATTAGCCACAGAAAGCATCGGTAACATCTGGTCGAATTTGCAGCAAATCTCCAAATCCACGTTTCAGTTTCATTTAGTTAATGTATTTTCTTCCTTTGATACCACTCTACATATCATCTTACTGCAGAAAAGAGGCTGGTTACATCAGACATTAGCATGCATCTCGGATGATCTGAGCAGCTCTAAATAAGTATAAACGACCACAAAGATGCATTGTGATCCGGTCACTCGAACCACTTGTCAAGGTGGTCTAGGATGCTTTTGACAACATGTAGTGTAAATGCTAATGCATACTGATGCAACCACGACAAGGACGTCATCAGCGCGGGCTGTGGCGGTTGTTATAGTGACAGGACACAAGCCGACATCCTCAGGACGAAGCCTCAACAACGGGCGGAATAGATTAAACGCTGTCTGATTTCCATTTGGTTGACTGTAATGCAAATCAGGTGTTTTGGTTCTCTTACCTGCCTCGAGAAGCAGCAGATGTTTGTGAACACACTGTCTGTTTAAGCTAATTTCTTAATTTCACTGGTAACACCAATACCCCCCAGACTCTCTTAAAGAAATTATACATTTTTAGAGTTGTTGAGTGAGATGAAACTAACACAACTTTACACCACAGCTGCAGCAAAAATCCAAATCTCCAATTTCTTTATGTGTTGTTGAATAAGGAGAATCTTTATATATGCCGTGAAGAGCGGTCTTTGCCAATTTCTTCTTGTTGATTCGGCAAATGTTGTAAATGAAGACATATTTCTTTCTTTGTGTAAAACACATCGTGTCCCTTTTGTCCCGGGCATGTACCTGTTTATTTGCATATAGTTCAGGGAAGTGAACAAGTGGTCGCTCAAGAGGTGTGTGGAGACGCATGTTAATGCCAGGTGTGAACTGATGGACTTCACTTGTGATCGCGTCACCCGAGAGGCATGCTAAAGGTCCGAGTTTCAGTCCCAATTCGTCGAATACTGATGCTTTTGTTTCCTAGGCCGTGAAATGCTGACACTTTGGGTTGATAGGGTTAGCTGACCGGCAACCGAATGCATCTGCATTTGACAAGTCGGGAATGAGACCATGTCCTGGCTTAAAATACCTGCTTCGGTTGCCATAGACACAGGTAGAGATGTCCCAACTACCCGCCAAAATATCCACTTTTATGTCAGCGGCATTGTGCTTAGCATATGCATCTATTTATAGCCTTCTCTGTGTGTAAACACAATGAAAATTATCCTTTAGTTTTAGACCTCATGCTGACAAACATTCTTCGACAGCGCCGGTACTTCAGAGCAAATAAATACCCGTGTTTCATTTGCTTGCAGTAACATGATAAATGAATTTAATTAAACACTGTAGTAGCATATTAAGCTGTAAAATGCGGCTAGAATGCAGCGTCGACAGTTAGTGACATGTGAGCATTCCCATAACAGAATAAGCGGGGGAATAACTTTTAGCTGCCAAGGCACTAACAGCGGCCATTATGTAGTTCTATGAGATACAGGGGCATTGATTCAAATTGTTTTGCTCAGTGCTAACAAATGAGCTGTCGCACGTAATGGTGCACAATAAACCACGGCCCCATTTACACTATAACCAGGGACACGGACAGAACCGTGGAGCGGATGTTGCTCCGCTCAAAGGCCAAGCCCCCCATCTTACTTACACTTCCTCCTCTGTTGTTAAACTAACACCACCTGCATTCATCTGACACTCTCACCCACATCAACTTATGCAGCAGTGCAGGTAAGGACTGGTTATTTCCTCAAGGACGCCATGACATTGCAAGTTGGCCGTTTCAAAAAATTTGAACCTGCGGCCATCTGGTTGCAGGACAGTCTCAGGAAATGCAAGGCCAACGCGCCTGCTGTTAGGTAATGAGAGGTTCAGAGGGATCAGACAGATATAGCTGTGTATATGAACAATTCTTGCTTTTAATTAAATATGGGCAGTGGATGTGTGTCATCAGAAAGAAAAACAACCCTCATAATCTACAGGGTCTGGACAAATAACAGAAGGACTCGGCAATATAAAGCAATATAACAACACCATATATTGCAGCCTCAAAACTGACCAACATAGCTGAATCAAAACCTGTCACAACATAAAAACTCAACGTTATTATCTTCACAAAGGTGGGATATCTTCAGACGGTTAGATTTGTTTGCATTGTATTGTTAGATATTACTGTTGTTGCCAGTAGCCCTTTGTCATTGTGGAAAAAAAAAAACACAATTTTGGAAGAAGCATGTGTTATTTTTTACTGTTTCGCTCTTGTAAAGATGACACTTTTTTTATTATAGTGAAGGCAGTTGGGAAAAAGAAGCGGAGGGCTATCAGCCAGGAGGCAGCTGTTCACGTCCACGGTGAGCGAACTAATAGATTAATCAACAATATGAGCCTGCTCTGAAGTCTGGTTGTACACTACTGTAACACAAGTTAAAGGGCAATGCATTGGTTATTGTACAACACAGGGTTGCACGGGGTTAAACTCCTTCATGTTACACACACACAAAACCGATGTTCAGATATACATATACGCTACGCATAGTAGTGCATCTTATGACTTTGGGTCAGGGTGTATGTAAAGCAGCAGAACAGATGGTCATGATAATCCGGTTGGTATCTTTACATCAAATGTTTGAAATCCGGGAAACACTGAATGTGAGCGCCAAGCATCAATGGCGTAAACACAGAGTCCACCTCTCCTCGTCCTGTTGTAGTCCGGCACTCTGTTGGCTCAGAACTTTAGACTGTCGGGTTCACAGTTTACCCTCAAGTCCACAGTGGAAGTTTACTGTAGTAGCTTAGCTGTAGTTGCGAAGTTGCATGCTTATTGGAACCCAATCCACAATGTTTTCCTAAACCTAACCACGTAGTGTTCTTGCCTAAAGCTAACCAAACCGTTAACGTATGACAAAGGTCCGGTATGCCTTATGCTGGTACGCTGCAGTGTCAATAGTGTTTTGGGAATATGTCATTTT
This sequence comes from Sparus aurata, assembly GCF_900880675.1. NCBI lineage: Eukaryota > Metazoa > Chordata > Actinopteri > Spariformes > Sparidae > Sparus > Sparus aurata. The sequence continues at coordinate 25,724,099 of NC_044205.1, forward strand.
AGGGAGTCACTGACATTCGACCTATAAAGTCGTTTAAGTTTGAGGATGTGCCGAGTAAAAACTGAGAAATAAATCTCCAAAATCACCTTAATTATGGACACTAATTAAGAACAGAGAATTACAATTATAAATGTGGGCTTCATCCTTGGGAAATTACAATCCCACTGTACGTTTTGTTACCAATACAACTGTTACTGTTTGAACAATAATTGGCTTTTTCCTCATGTGTTACTTGTTCGAGACTAATAGCTGTGTGCTCTGTATGTGTGGTGCAAGCTGCAGGGCAGGGCTTATACAACGGGAGGCTTCGGGTGATAACAATGAGGAATGCAGTGACTGAGCAAGAAAATCCACACAACATGACTTAATGTATGGCTTTCCCACAAGGCTTTGCTTACCTGCACACATTTTTTGGATAAGATCAGCACTCCTTCCCTCGCACTGGTCCCCAGACCCAAAGTGTGGGAGGTTACAGGGAGAAAGTGCTACTTCATTTGAGTCTCTTTGAGGGTAGGACGGCAATTGCAGTTATTGTCTGCGCTATGTACCAATGGAGATGAAATATTAGTATTCCACTCATGCCTTTGTTATTTTGTTTTTGCCATTCTGATTCATTGATTGAAATTGGCGCGTACAGTCCATTCAAGATTTCCTGTGTGGGCGACGGGTTGATCATTTCCTTTTAGCCTGGAAGGGGGGATGATTTTTCTGTTAGATGTATGTCATGTTGATAAGAGCGTGGCAGGTATGGAGTACATGAATAATCCATGAAGCAAAGATGTATATTCTGCTGCTTGAAGTTGAGAAGCCATTATTCAGCTTCAGTTATTTTGTCACAGACCCGCTGACTTTTTTCTTTTTGTTTTTTAAGGAATACAGTAGACGTTGTTTAGAAATGCATCTTTTCCGAGTCATAATTCAGTGTTGGCTGAACTTATCTACATGCCAGCTGAGTAACCATAAATCAAACACACTACTCTTTGGCAAAGTTTATTCAGATGCTAGGCTGCATTATCATATGACTGGTGTATGGCGAGGCCGTGCTATGATAATGTCAGCACTGGAAGGAAAATTACTTCTGAATGTCCAGTATTCATTAAAACGGGGGGGGGGGGTCACTGTTTCTAACAACTTTGAGCGTCTTTGTTCTTTTCTTATCCTTTCATGGTCATCCAATGTTCCGGGTATATTAAAAAAAAAAGAGAGAGGTTATTTCATTTTCATTTTCAGAACACAAACATTAAAATTGAAACACAAGGCATCTTTGTTTTTCATGGTCAAAAGAGACGGCAAAATGAAAAAAAATTGGTTATCTTTTCATTTTCTGTTTGGTAGAAGCAAACAACAAAATTATAGACAACTGAAATGTAAAAAAGACCCGCTTTTTTTCACATTATGAGAACAGATGTGGAAATTTCCAAGCCTTAGCCCAAGCTCAAATGTATTTTGCTATGAATAGATCTGCATGTATGTGCAACGTTATAGTACTGGTGCTCGGAGCGACCAAAAAGAATGAATGAATGAACAAATTACTAGCATCCCAGCAGTTCCCTTTGTTATCGTGACATAATGATTCTGTGAAGTTTTGTTGACATCAGAAAATAAGTTCGGTAACACTTTCTATGAAGCCCATTCTCATAACGCATTATGATGCGATCATAATACGGTTATAATGAGGTTATAATGATTTATAATGGGTGTTATAATTACTTATACATGTTCATGATGTGTTATAATAGCAATTATAAACAGATTATAATGTTTTTTTCAATAATGTTTTATAAGGGTTCAAGCATCATAATGTATCATAAAGTATTATATTGATTGATTGATTATAATTTATTATAAGTGTTATGTCAAATAATGGCCATATGAGAGGGTATAATGCTTAAACAGTGGTTATAAACCATTATAAGCGGTCATTGGATGCCACCAGAGTGTCCTCACTTTACTTAAAGCATCCAATGACCTCTTATAATGGTTTATAACCACTGTTTAAGCATTATACACTCTCATACGGCCATTATTTGACATAACACTTATTATAAATTACAATCACGTTATAAAGTATAATAATAGTGATTATAATGCGTACATGAGAGATTAGTTATAATACTTTATGATACATTATGATGGTTGAACCCTTATAAAACATTATAAAAAAAACCATTATAATCTGTTTATAATTGTTATTATAACACATCATGAACATGTATAAGTAATTATAACACCAATTATAAATTATTATAACCTCATTATAACCGTATAATGATCGCATCATAATGCGTTATAAGAATGGGCTTCATAGAAAGTGTTACCATAAGTTCTAATTTTCTCAAACTATTTTCAAGTAAAATCAGCTGAAAGTACAGGAGATCAATCGTACTTTTAAGATGTTTTCTAACATCCTGTGAATCCTGTTCAGGATGAGCCCGACTTCACAGCAGTATGAAAAGTAAAACCATTTCCAAAAAAAACCATCTTATCCCTTTTGACCATAAACAAACAAAGGCCTTGTATTTCTGCCCATTCATGTTATATATTAACCATTATAACGTCCTTATTTATGTTGCGTCGTAGCTCATCGTTAATGTTACTTTTAGTGTCGGTGCTGTGGACTGCGCTCCACGTTGGGCTCCGGTGAACATAAGATGAACTGGAGATTTATGAGTAGAATATCAGTGCCAGAGGAAAATGTGTGTGAGTCTGAGAGCGGCCCGGAGCTCGCGGGACTTTAAATGCCGTTCTTTCACATTTAATTGAACCCGAGTGAATTCACAGGGGACTGAAAAAACATTGCGGTTGTTTGTTTCTGACACAGCTTTACCCACAAATGATGACTGTACGTTTAGCTCACTGCCTGTGGAGCATGTGGCCATACGTCTCGGTTCATCGCTGTGGTTAAAACTGTGTAAATATTAATGTGTGTGATCTAATGTAGCAATAAAACGAGAGGAGGGGATCGGAGGCGTGACGCTGAGTCGGCAGTTGTAGTCGGGAGGTGCCGCCGAGTCGCGCGCAGCGTCGGAAAACTGTCATCGTGTCTGATTTCAGTGTCGCTTCATCAAATTAATCACCGGTGTCGTCGATGCGTTTGAACACAGCAGGCCGTCGGAGGGCTCCGGAGAACATCGGATCACAGCGACGAGACGCAGCGTTCCCAGCGTGGTCTGGGTCATGTCGTGTCATGTCGTGCATCACGTGCACTGAGCAGACAAAAAAGTGTAACGCGATGTTGACTTTCACACTCTGTAGCCTTTGAAGATGAAGTTGAATTCGACCTTGTTGGGGTCAAAGTGAATTTGAATTCTTCTCACTTGCTTTGCACATGTAGCTCTTATTGCATTAAACATTTTTGGTGGGGATTTGATAGTGTATACATTATAACAAGCCCGCATAGATTTGGTCAGCTGTCCCTTTAAAACGTTCAACATTCAGGCCCATCATGGTGTTAAGTTTGCATTTCACGTACACAAAACAGAAGCTTATTAGGCGACAGCAGCTCCCACACTCTCGGTGCTATACGTTTTCCCAACATTATGGATTAAAGTCCAGTTTGCAGTAGCTGTCACTTTTTTTTTTCTTTTTTTTTAATGTTATTTATTGCTGTGAAAGAAAAAGACCAGAACGCAGTAACTCACAATATCTTGTGTGACCTCAGCGCGTTAACCCGTGATTTCAGTCACAGCACGGAAGGGACATAAAGTCGCGGAGTGATGTAGGCTGTGCTGAAATAACAGATGGCGACTGATGAACGGCTAACGTCGGCCCTGAAGCCTCCGCGGTCGCTGCAATTAAAGTGATATCAAAGACGATGCACCGATCAGGTGACATTGCAATCAGTTAATCAGTCAGGAAGCTGAGATTGGGGGGGTCTTATTTCTGCAGTAAAATAACTATATACTGATATATACATGGTATATATAGTGATTTATAATGACATGGTAACCCTGAGAGGAAAAGGAAATACATTGTTTAATCACTGGAAGTTTTGGCAGTTAATTTTTATTATTTTTTGGGGGGTCGGGATCAATTTCTAACTAGGACACCAAGCTCTAAATTCACGTTTTCTTTTATGTGAGCACTCCGTGCACTCTGAGCAAAAGGCACATCGTGTGATAGTGTGATATTTCACATTATTCTCATGTTTTGTTTTTCGCAAAGATGAAAACTGACAAATCAAACTTGCCAAAATATTGTTTTCCACCCGTTTCCCCCTTGGAGGTAAAAAAAAAATAAAAAATGAAAACCACTCGCCTGATTTTTATCCTCTCCCTCGCCTCTCGCGGCTTCCGCTGGGGTTTTCTGAGCCAAAAATGACTTTTAATTTCAGGTTGACTTCGAGACGCCGAAGCCTGCGGAGGTATGACCGAATCGTATTAGTCTGAACCCCTGCAAACAACCGCCGCTTAGAAGACAAACAAAAACATCTGCGAAGCCCCTCACGCTAGAAGTAATTTTATTACTTGTGGGCCTCCAGTTGGGATTTCCCTTCAGACTGTCGAGAAGAGCAAAACTGTTGACAGCTCAATTATTGACAGTCGTGTCCCCGAATAAACCTCGACTTACACTTTCAGTTCACTACACTTGACCTGACTGTGTACACTCGCTCCCTTCAAGTCCTGTCTGCGCTGTGCATTTCTTCTTCCAGTCAGGAGCCAACACTTCCAGCCCAGTGTCTTATTTACTCCCCGCGGTTTGTTTCTTCCCTTTTCCTTTTTGTATTTGTTGCCAAAGTCATCCCCAGTATCGCTCTGTTGAGGGAAAAAAAAAAAAAAATACAATCATTTAACTGTAATTTCCGTGCAGGAAGCCGGGTGAAAGAGTGATGTAGTATCCCTCGTGCCATAGCTGTCAGAAGTATCTGTCACTGGCAAGACTATTTAGGGAAGAATGTTTGTCAAACGCACACGAGAACTGCGGCTGAGAATACTGATCGCACAGTTTCAGGTGATGTCGTTTTTTAAGGTCAGCGCCGTTTGTATTTTTTGCGGTTAATAAACTGTAAAATGGGACTTTTTTTACGTTATCAGTGTTTTTGCCGTTTTGCGATTGATTCCTTCTTTCATCGGGGCTTTTAAAAAAGATTTGCAGACAGCCGCTACGCTGATACCACATCAAACATCACACGCGTCCGCAAAAATCACAAGAGAAAAAAAGCGTTGTGATGATTTTATTTAAACATTTCGTTATCCTCGCGGGGCAGACGCGGCCCTCTATGCAAATTAAAACCACAGAGTGTCGGCGTGCTTCGAGATACTGAAGATTAAAAAACTTTAATTTTAGGATAGATCCTCTCCCTCGTGATCTTAACTGTTATCCTGTCGTTCCAGTGAGCTGTTGCTTCCGCGTTTTATCTGCCGCGCTGTAAAACAGTGTCAGCTCACGAGGATGTTAGAAACAGTGGGAGATGTTCCTGATGGTTGAAGTTCTCCCGTAGCTTTCCTGCCGCGGTGAACATGCTTCTCGGTAGAACAGGCGCACCTGACACCTCCAGCGTGGAAGTAAACATACGTACGTGCCGCTCCGGGAGGGGATGAAGAACTCAACACACAGTTCCCTCTCGAGGAAAAAAGAAAAAATGTTTGATCTCTGATATCATGAGCGGAGCTCTCCAGTCCTATATTGGTTTTCCTCTGATGAGTGTTTGTTGTAAAAATTGTACACTGGAGTGAAGCAGCAGCCATGCTATCTGCACAGAGTGGAGATGCATCATTTGAACAGACTGCGGGTGAGAAGCCGAAAAAGGAAATTCAAAACACGAGAGCGGAGCCGGCTCGTTCTCAGTGCACGTATGAATTCTTAAGAAACAGAAAAATTAAAGGCTAATCGCAATACTCTTCTCAATGAATTCTTTTATCATGTGCAGTTATGCGCTTCAAGGTCACACCGCTGATTGCAGATCTTAATGTACCACCGTATTATTTTAATTTCTTTGGCAACACTTCATGATAACCAGAAGGTTTTTTAGTTTATAGTAAAACAATTGAGAGCCTCGTGGAACATTATTCAGCCATTGAACATCAGTGGCAACTTCACTTTAAATGAACATCCATTATTGAGTGTTGCCCTTTCTTTTTATTTTTTTTTATTTTTTTCCCAATCTGGAGAAAGTCACGTTATTTATGTGTTTATTTGAGAACATTTTAGCAGGTAATACCGACCCAGAGTTACGGAAACGGAAAGCTGTATACCTGCAGTTTAATAATGTGCATTTTCCTAATTATATCTCATTAAATTATTAACCCTAATAATTTCAAAATCTGCAGTTTTAACAATATCTGCACAAAATATGGTTAAGATTACAGGAAGACTTTGGTCAATGCAGGTAACTATAGTTAAAGTAGTTTGACCATGGGACGCCTCGAGATCGGTCCGACCTTGAGGCGTCCCTGGGTGATGAATGCAGAACGCCTGTATTTTTTGTTTTTGCGTGCAGTAGAGAAATAACCAGTACCATTTAACTTCATATTAATATGCTCCATTCAACCCACTTGAATGTAATGCTATTAAATGAGAAAGACAAGCCCATGATATTGGTGGTGGCTCAGGGTGCCTCTCCTATAATTGGGGTTTGGGAACCTCTCTGCTCAGCAACTGAAACGCCCCTTTAGGTTTTAGGGAAACGGGCGCCCATTAGTTGGAGGTCCGCAGTGGCACACAAAACCATGATTTCCTGCGTGGAAGTCACACTCACGACACACCCTCTCATCTTATTTTCCACTACATTGCCCCCCTGGCATTAGATGTAAATTGGCTGATCCGAACCACAGCAGTCTCTTTTTTGCAATTACCCATCTCCTCATGAGTGGGACTTTACTGTAACGTTTGTTATATAGCTTTTATGGTAAATTCGGTTTCATGTGAAACGGCACACTGCACTCTGATCAACTCCAGCGATGCCATCTACGGTCATACTTTGCATTTCTACATACTTAACAGAGTGTATAACTGACTCTATTTCTGCGATCATACTGTAAATACAGTCAGACGTGCTGATCTCTGCAAACTGAGACGTCTGTATGATTGTTTCTCGGGGCGTCGTTTACTCTCTGAATGACTTTTCGTTTTTCTTTCAAGTTTATTTTGCCGCTTTTCTCCTCCTCTCTGGACGCTGACCATCATTCGTCATTGTGATGCACAGCTTTACAACAGCCCCGGCTCCCCGGTGACCTTCAGCTTTGGAGTCCAGAGCATCTCATTCCCTTTGACACTGTTTGCCATTCAGGCTGTAATTGTCACTTGCTCAAGGCTTTTAAAACCATCAAAAGCTTCTCAGCGCTGGGTGCATGACAGTATATCTCAGCTCTCATCAGAACATTGGGCTGCCAGAGAAACTGCCCTCCAAGAGCTAATCCAGCCCCCTGAGGTGCTGCTCCAACCAAACTAATTATTCTGTGTAACCACACCAGCTGGAATACAGCCACTGCAGCTGGAAAATACAGGTTTGGAGTGAAACATTACAATGTGATCCCTATCTGTGACCTTCTTCCTGCTATTCCCACCGAGGTAGACGACTTACAATATTTCTCTCTCCTCCTGTCATAATAACCTCTCTCTGGAGCTCCAGTCATCATTTTTATATCTGATTTATTTGTATTTTTTTTCTGTTTGTGCACTTGGGTGGAGTTAAATGCGAAAACGGAGACCTACTAACGGCAGGTGATGTCACAGAGCATCTTTCAGCCCCGAAGTCTTGACCATCCCTGGGCCAGCAAATATATCAAGGAGCTTTCCAGTTTGTGTTCTGCTCTCAGAGGAAATAGGCTCCCTGGGGGCTTGGAGGCCTTCTCTTGATCCTGTGGTGATACCAAGGATTTACGGGGACTCTAGTGATTAGCCAGAGGGGAAATGGGAAAACAGGGCAATCGCTGCCAGCAGTCTCACATCAGAAGAATATGGACAAACACGCCCACGCACTCATGTGTCTGCGTGTGCACAAACACACCCGGATACACAGGCCTGCAAAGACACAACGCAAACAACGCGCAGTCTTATTGTGATGCAAAATGCGTTTTCTGTCAGTGTTGATGAGAAATTCTAAAGGTTATATAAACTGCTGTTTTGCCACTTTGTTTTTGTAAACTCAGCATATGAATATGCATCTGTTCCCAACCTTGGAAAATCAGCATATCCCCACAAATCATATCTCCTTGATATTGAAAATGACTGTAGGAGTCCCACAAGTCCCGACCAGCCTTGAAGATGAAACGCTTTAAGAAACACGATTCCAAAACACAACCTTCCCTCGCTGCTCACGCTTGCCACAATGTAAGCGTTCTCCGCAGTTTGAGCTTTTTCTTTACTGTAGTGCAGAGCAGAGAGCTGGCGTTTTCTTGATCTCATCCCCTCAGTATAACAGATAGGGTTATGCCAGGATCAGATTGCTTTTTTTCCCCACCCGTCATGTTACAAAGCAAAGAGCAGTTGTTAACTTCAGTCGAAAAGCGGAGACTGAAAAGAGGTGAGGGAGTTGCATCATGTTTAACACGGAGTTTGACATCAACTTTTCAAGCAATTAAGGTTATCTCGCTTAGCTAACCGAGCTAACACGAGTAAGACCGGGGATAACACTGATTAGAGGAAAGACATGAAAGATTAAGTCGGCCTGCTCGGCAATCATCTGTAGCTTTAACACCTCCTAGCTCTTGTCCACGAGGCGAATGTGAAGGCGTTTTCAGTGGGGATTGTTCGCAGTGGCATCGTTAAGTGCTCAGGGGAGTTCTCCAAAACACACTTCATTGAAAATTAAGAGGCTCGCAGCTGCTGCACACAACATCCCACAAAATGCGTGTGATAACACAGCCTACAGATTTGTGTTGCCAGATCAGAAATCGGTCCAAGTCATTACTAAACAATGGACTGATGAACACAGGGGGTTACAGGCTATTTTGGCAGAAAGCAGCATGTGTCGCTTTTAATGGTGATGGCGTTGATTGGCCGGGATCCAACAGTCACTCGTTTTGCGGCCGGTCTTTTACATTTCTTCTGTTTCACGTCTGAGAAAACTGACCTTATATGATCTATGTTGCTAATTCTCGGCTGCAGGATTATATTTCACCAAAACCAATTACAAAGACATTGGTGAATGTCTCGTCTCCCAGAGGACCTCCCACAGCTCTGCTCCCTCTCCCGCTATGCTTCTGGGGTTGCGAAAAGCAATTAAAGGCGCCACCTGTTTCTGCATTCCTTCTGCCTCCACTGTTGGGTAATTGGAAACCTCTGTCTATTGGTGCTGGTGTTCGACCTCATCTGCAGCTGATATTTCACACAGCTGCCCCCTTAAAGCCCCAGAATAAGACAAAATACTGAGCTGCTAAACTGTTTTCTAAGCCTCTAACATGATTTGGTGGGCATGCGAGGAAAGTTTGTCTCTTTTCAAAAATATTTCCCGGTCGTCATCGACATCACAGGCCCGTCACGGATAATATACATGGTTGTGCTTATCTCCCGTCTTAACTGTTGTCACATCTTAGCTTTATCGGTTGTCAAAGCTTGGTGAAGTCTTTTCAAAAAGTACTTTATCCTACCTACGGGAGTCCTCTAAACTGACACGACCATTCAAAAAGTATTTCAGCTTGCCAATAGGAGTCCTCCAAACTGACACTAAGAGCGAAAGATCTCCTATTTAGACCTTTTCAGTGAGCTGCTGAGAGCAAAATTTGTAAGGAACGGAGAGTACTCTAAAGCTAGGAGAAAAAGGCATGGCTGGTCTTGCTGCTGGTGATAATGTTTTCTGATAAATGTGCCCTTTATGATACCTACAATGGGCACAGCGCGTGCGGGTGAGGGTATCATTAAATAAATAAAGAAGATGAGCGGTAATGCTGCCGGACTCTCAATCAATGTGTTTGTCCATTAATTAGGCTCAAATTACTTTGCCTCCACATAGTCACTGTCCCTGCTGTCCACTAATGAGTGACATCCACACAGGACATGATGGTTCTCAAATTGCAGCCTCAGCCACTGGAGGGTAGAGGGATGAGTCATTAGATTTGGCAGCAACCCCAAGTACATTACCAACCACCTACAGTATGGTGCGGACATCATAATATCCGGCAGAACTGGCAAGAGAAAATTAGTTTGGGAATTTGAGGAGTTGGGATCATCGAGATAAACAACTGGGGCCTCTCAGTGACTTAACTATTTCGGGAAAAGAGGGGAAAACAAGATGACAGCATCTTGTATCTTGTGTCAGTGCTGTGCAAACGCTCTATTAGGTTTAGGCACAAACACTACTTGGTATAGGGTTAGGAAAAAAAAAAATTCTTTTGGCTTTAATTACCCGTTTTGGTTGCCTGAAGATGGCTGGACCTGTACCAAGTTCACGTCAAAAATATCTAAGTTTTGTCACCACAAACGAGGCTGAAAATTGTCTTGAGGTCGCCTTTAAAAATATCGATCTATGTCACACTTACCAATGTTGAGACACAGCGGTACCTCGTTCAAAAGTATCCACAGAACTCAACATACATTTAATGTGTTCGCCACAATTCTTCTCCTCTCCAGTGGAGCAGAAGTGGATGTTAAGGTCACACATATAAAACTAGAGAAGTATTAACAGAAACATGTACAAGTGTTCAGGTAAAAGTAGAATGGCCTATGTCAAGAAAGATTTATTATTCACAGTATATAGCATAACATTGGAACATTATAACTGTTGCACGTAACACATAAGAGGTATTGTAATGTTACAGCCGGGGAGATGGAGCACATGTTTAAATACACTGTTGAATAGTTTCATCTACAGATCAGTATCGTATTGTATCTTTTATTCATGTTTTGTGCGTGAAATCTTAATGTGTGAAGTAACACCAGCTGTCACATCGATGCAGTGGATAAAAAAAGAACAGTTTTTCACCCTGAATGTTGTAAAGTATGAAAGTTATACTCAGATATAGTACTTGAGTAAAAATAAACTTAGTTTTCATACACGCAACTGGCCCCCTCACTACCTGCCTGATCAGTAGCTGTATACCTACTATTTATATTCTATACGCTAACGAAAATGCTGAAAATTTCACACATTAATGTTCCACAGTGAGGTGAATCTACATGTGCTTATCTTAAAGGTTAGTTAGGTAAATTGTGATTGATAGATTGATTGATTTTGTTTATTCCAAAATTCAACTGCGTTTAAAATGTGAGGATCGGCTGTTTTCTTATTCTTTTCAAACAAACAAGTAACACCTTCTGGTTCAAAGCCAGCACTTTGAAGACATCACCTTCGGCTCCAGTACGCTCTGATGGGCATTTTTAGCTTCTTTTTTTTTTCATTCTCAGCTCTGTGTGTTCAGCAATCCGAAGTCTCAGCTTGAACATATACAGACAGCACAGATTCTGTTTCAAGTGTATTGTGTGTATCTTGGCTGGCTGGGAAAAATGCAGTAAAATTAAACATCAAACTCTGCTGAAAACTGCTACCGTGTCTAAGTTCTTAATGATGTACAAGTCAGCAAATCTTTCTATGGGTGATCCAGGCCTACATATTACCAAAATGTCACCCCTGAAGAGTTCACATTGCCATTAACCTTTTCAATGGACACACTTTAGGCCTCATTAACATTTCCAGTCTCCACAAAAAAAGAGCAAATTTTTCCGCTTTCACACTCACCTGCATTGGATTTAAACAAGTACAATAACCCATCAGCCATGAAATTGAGCACTTACTAGGTCTCAGTGGTGACAGAGTAGAATCAAGGTAGAATTTATACGGCTGTAAGTGCATCCGGAAAATCTTATTGTCTGGACTTTGGATTGGAATGAAATATTCATTGGCCAAACATATTGGTTTTATGTATGGGGTCTGCTTGGAGAGACACTGTCAAAGAAGGATCTGTTGTGTTAGCATTGCTTTTATGTATCGGTACAAACATAATTGGTTGTAATGTCCTGAGCAATGAGGACTCTCTTTAGGACTTTTCCTATGTTAGAAGTGGTTTCATAATTGTTTTATTTCAAAGGACTAATCAATCAACCATTATGCAGTTGTGACATACTGTTTGTAGAATTGGTAAAATGATTCCTAACAGGGGCCGGTACCAGTGCCAACACACTCTGCAATCCATGCTCCCGATTCTAATCAATTTTGGCCCTTCTAAAATTGACCCTTTTCATGCACTTTCAACAGAAAATTACTCTCTCAATGGGGAGTTAACTCAGGCTCCGGCACCATTTCATTTCTCTTTCAACTATGCTCAGCAGGCCTCCAATATAAATCTAATAAAGAGCCCAAACTGTTGTCTTCTAAGAGTATGTCAGCTGGGTGGTTCTCGGTCATAGTAGGAAATACTGCTTGTCTCCCGGTAGCCTGCTGATACACTGTTAGCTGCTCCCAAGGTTCATGAAATCCCTCAGTTTTGCAAGCCATACAGAAAAATCACACTAAACTTGCTGGTCCCCTGGCATCCACCTCAGTAATGCTTACACTATCTCTGCACAGGATTGTATGAAGTGGGACCAGTCAGAGGGATGAAAAAAGTCTAAAAGCAGTCAATGCAGCAATATAAACCCCCTACTCCAAAAATGTGGATGCCGTTAGTAGAACATAATTTACCCCAGTGGTTCCACTTAAACGTGGTTTATAAGTGTGATATTTATGCTTAACTTATTTCACCAGACATGTTTTACCTCCAATCGAAAAGAGGCCTTAGAACAGACTATTTTCTTGCAAGCACTGACTTAATCCAGAACACTGAATGACTGTGTTCCCTACACATCAGTCTGCGTATTGAGAAAGACTGGAGGGCTGCCCTCTTGCTATCTCCTCTGGGGCTCCAAGAAAGCTTAGTGAAAGTGTTCTCTCTACCTTCCTGTCTCTCTCCGCAGTGTCTGCTCAGCCGGCTTCTAAAAACTGTGATAATGCTGTTGTGTCGATGTTCAATCATGCTTTGATTGGTGGAGAAATGTTCGCTCGTTCTGATGATGATATTCCAAGAATCTGCGATGCGAATGCGACTGCTGACGAGCCTCGGGGGCAGAGTGCAGAGCGCCTACTGCAAATATATTACTTCCTGTTTATCGTGCTTACAAACATGGACAAAAGAGTAGAAGTACATTTATTCTATACATTGCATTGCATCCAACTGAAGCATTCAGCCAACACTATGATGGACTGTATTATATAGAGGTCACAACCCACTGCTTTCCGGTGGTATAGATGATTGTCTGTCCACAACCATTCAAGGTTGTTGCGTTTTGAAGAAAACTATAACACCCAATGTCGTTTTGCCTTGGGGTGATTAGCTTACGAATTCAACTTATCACTGGCAACCTGCACTCACATAAAACATCTGGACACGGTGCCAAAATCATAGACACAATGGTTAGAGTTTAGGCCTTCTGGGCAATCTCATTGTCATAGCTTGCTAAGGAAGTTAGCGATGTGGAAGTTTCCCACACCCCAGCCAACAAGGCCTCTATATTAGGGTGTGGCTTCTATCTTACCATGCACCAGACTCTTTCTCTCTGATCATCCTCTGATCGTACGCTGCATTAATTGTATCCATACTTGTGCACGTTTTCCTAAAGCTTATGGATACAGACAAAATGGAGCACAACTATTAGAAATCTTGGGACTGTGTAGGCAAAAGATCATGAAAGAAGACCGTAGTTCAGGACAACGAAGTTTGAACAGCCTCAGAGATCTCCGCTGTCTACAACACAGCCTCTGCTTTTGCCTGTTTCTTACAGGTTACATCACCACAACCTCCTCCACCAATCGTTGTGTTTGTGTTGTCAATAACACTTGGCCCTGAGCTGCCCTTCTACTGGATGTATTGCTTGACATCCACGCCAACTTGGACGCATGGAAGTATGTGGGATGTTGCGGTTACATTGTTTGAGATGGACAAATCAATCTTCTTACGTAAAGGGGGCATAAATCAGTCACACCATGTTCGAGACCCTTTTACAGAGTTCAACATTAGTACATGATGACTGCGGTAAAATGCACCTTCTGGGTCGTGTGGCACTGCTCCTGAGATCCAGTACCATCTGGCAGGTCTCTGAGGCCCTTTGAGAGATGGTTTAGTAGGATGAAGTGTCACAAGCATCGCCTGCAAACCTTCGCCATGATTATAGGGCAACGAAGACACACTATGAATATGATAACAGTTGTATTCGGCAGTGTCTGCCTATCACTCCTTTACCACCAACGTAGAACTGCTTCAATTCCAATTGGGCACCCGATTTAGAACAATTGGGCCCCAAATAAATTAATTTGGTTGTTGTGCATTGTTAACGCCCTTTGTTGATGCAGTGTCCTTGATTATAAGTTAACATGAATTTTGATTAGAACCCAAGAACTAGAGCTTGGGTGTCTTTCAATTTCTGTTTTGGACTTAATTGAACATCCCATAACTTTTTATACAGAGTGTTTTAAATGTTTTGAGTTACGCCTGTGCCTCTTATTCAGCCTGTGTTTGGCAGGAGAGCCAGGAGATGATAACTTCAGTATGGGCAAACTTATTTTGCCAACAAGACCAATATTAAATGTGGTTGGGTAGTGACTTATTTACATTACCTTACACCCTGTCCACATAAACAGACTCAAACACTGAAGGCTGCCATTCATTGTTAACTGAACTTTGGAATAACATCCTTCCACTAAAAGTTGATTCAAGGCGCCCATGAAGTTGTGATATGTTCAACTTATTCAAAATCTCTGCCGTGCTAGAGCAAGAGCCTTGAGACAAGCAATTTCGCTTATTTTGATTTATAAGGAAATTTTAGAGAAATGTGTGGGGCTGGTCCTTGGGTGTGCACTATCACTGTCATGCTACCATCAAGCTGCACTCCCCAAGTCCAGGGAGCCCTTTAAGAGGCAAAGCCTGTGATCAAAAATACATTCATTATGTGTTAAAATTATAGTTTTAAGAAACCCCTCTGGTCCACTACCCTGATGCTCCACCAGGGGGTAAACTTAATTGGACAGAGGTGGTTGGTGCGCAACCCTTTTCACATAGCAAAGGCCTTTATTGGATCGGCTGGCTTAGCCTGCATTATTCAAATCTTAAGTGCGTGGATCAGAAAGGATGAGCATTTAAACCCACAGCACCCTTTAAGGGGGCCTCACCTATGTTCATAAAAGCAGAATTATCAGATGTAATCACTGCTGCGATGACACTGCAGTTTCTCACAAATCAGTTTTCACTGTGGTCAACATTAAATCACACCTGCCATACATAGATTCCCTGCTGCCAGCAGTGTTGTGATCCAGCTAATGACTGAGGCGAGGTTTTACTCTTTGACCGGAATGTTACTCGCATGCCGGACCGTAGACCGGTGGTGCCACGCCACATCTCAGCCGAGGTGTGGAGTTTAGATTCAGGCTTGTGTGGTCATGACTCCAACGCTGCACCACCGCCATCACTATGGCAACCCTTTGAAAGACTGCCAGCATCACTTCCACTCGTTAGCACATTGTTAAGGTAGGATGTTGTTTCCCAGCCACAGCTGTTTTCACCATCTTTCATTAAGCATCGTCTATATGAATTAGAAATGTGCTGGTGCATGAAAGTTGTGTGTATGTCTGACAGCTGTATACTGCAGACTGGAAAGAGGCATTAGTCAGTGTGAGCTTTCAGCTACTCTTTGATCCAGGCTCGAGTCGATGCTGCTGAGCTTTCATTATCAATAGCAGAAAAGTTTGAGATATATTGCTGGCTAAAACAAAAGGTCAGCAAGTGCATTGCAATGTCATTATTTAATCATGCTTTGACTTGACCAAAGATGTGAGCTTGTGAAGGTCTTTGTATGGTTTCAACAGCTACTATAGATCAGAGGGTACTGTACTGTATATACAGCACAAAGGTATTACACATTTTTGATATTCTGTTGTGAAACCGCAGATCGGTGGAGGAGCACGATCAATTTGAAATGTTTGCTTTGTAAACCAGTTTGCAATCTCAGAGACATCCAGTTTAGCCAACTTTCTGAGCCAAACTCAACAGCTGTGTAGCATCACGTTCTTTTCCAACACATTTTATGTAGTTTGTGCATTTGTGGTAAATTAACAGTCTGTTCACCCTGCTGCCATCTGGCAAAAGATACAGACATTTTCAGCACCGTACCACCAGACTACAGAGCAGCATATTTCTTCAGGCAGTGAGAAGCATTTATTGATCCTCTGTACTCTGCTGTATGTAGCATATTTGTCATCTTATGCTGTATAAAGGAGCTCAAACTCATATTTGTCTAACTACAGTGGTGTTGTACAATGACCATTAAGTGAAACTGATTTGATGCAAATCAAGAGTGTTGATAAACTTAGGATTGTGTGATACAATTTTTACAGATACCAATTATTAATAACCAATTAGAACAATAACCTATATTTGGAACTGCTATACATTTGCGGTAAACATGAACATCTTGGAATGTGACAATTTACTCTAGTGTGGAAGTAATTTACTTGAGTATTCCCATTTAGTGTAACGTTGTTCTTCCCCATCCCTGCATTTATTTGATAACTACAGTCACAAGTTACTTTGCAGATTCAGATTACTCACCTTTAATAGGCATTACTTGTGAGGTGAAACCATCCAGATAGTATTGTGGGCTTGACATTGAATGAGACCACTGACAGAGAGATTCTGCAATTAGACGCAAAAAAAAAAAACAACTGATATTGATAATCATAATATCATGATAATAATTCTGAATATAATCACTTATTATCACAAACCAGATAATCACTCTGTGCCTCGGATCTGCAGTTTTATATCAGCAGAATCAACTGATCCTTTGAATAAGGTCCACAGCTGGATGGTATATATGCATCTCTATACTACTACTAAAACTACTGTTTTAATACATGTATGTACAAATGCAGGAATGTATGTGAGTGCATATGGATGTGCTCTGCTTGCTGCTGTAATGTCTGCCTGTCATCCAGTGTGTGTGTGTGTGTGTGTGTGTGTGTGTGTGTGTCTGCATTTGTACCGTGCACTCTTCCCCACACTGCATCCATCTAATTATGCGCAGAGCAAAGAGACTATGAGACAATTCAATCTTTTGTAGTAATTGATCCTTCCACCTGAGGGCAGTACTTTCTAATCTAATATCAGATAAATCTCTTTCACATCTTCAATTAAACTGCAATATTGAATTGGCTTTCAGATTGAGCTCACTTGTTTTAGTTAGTTCACCCCCTACTGTTTGGAAAAAAAAAAAAAAAAGGAAAGGATTCAATACAGTGGCTTGTAGTTCCGTCTTCCCCCTGCAGGATGAAACAATACGCACTCTGCCACTGGACAGATATCTGGAAATACTCTTTTTAGTACATGAGGCAGAGGTTGTCTTTGAATTGTGCAGGACTCATTAAAATCATGCAGGGACAGGTTTACTGGACACAGATGTGTTCAGGACTTGCCATGACCGTGGCAGGCTTTGAACCCTTGAACTTCTTTTTTACAAAAAAGTTCTTTCTTGCCATTATTCTGAGCCATGTTAAGGTTGGAGACTGTTTATGTCTTTCATACAGTTGATCCCGTTCAGAGTAGATGGGTACAACTCTTTAAAAAAAAATCCTTTGATAAAATCCTTTGAGGCCAGTTTGCTTCCACTTTTCATTTTCTATTTTTTTAAAGACTGCAGGCAGTTTGTTTCCGCCTCATACCAGACCTCTGATGCATACAGCGGTCCTCCGTCACTGCATTTTCCTTCCTTTTTTATTCTCTCCAGAAACAATTACATTCTCCTTTACACAATTCAATTATTTTCACTTTTTTCAGAAACACGTGCCCGAGGCCTCGCTTGTCTCCTCCTCTTCATCCAGAGACAATCGTTCTGCTGGTGACATACATAGCCACCTATCACGGCCGAGGATAAGAAAAACAGTTTTTCTTCATAAATGAAAAACAATAATTTGAATGGCTTATGTTGGAGTGACAATTTAATTTAGTCTGCACTGTGGAATTTATACCCAACAGTGATATACTGTACAGCCAAACCAAATCTCTTCTATTTGTCTTAGTGAAATTGGAAATGAGAGAGAAAAAAAAATGATGCAATTATTACATTTAATCTGGCACTGTCAGTCCCTGTGGACGGATCAGAAATTTCTCCTTGTAATAGGAAGTGGTGCAAAAACCTTCCAGTGTAACTTAAAAAAGACAACAAATCTGTAAGCAAAACTGCTTTAATTAATGCTTAATAAATTAGGCTGTCCTACAGACTCTGTCTCAATTCATATTTTCAAATAACAACTTTTACTGAGCCCAAACGGTGGTTCCAAAATGAACCTTTGATGTCTTGCATAGAACCCATGGTGTTATTACTAAGCATCCATCAAATTCCAAGTTTCACACCCATTCCTTGTGTTTGAGCTCCCTCCTGCCCCTCAGAACAGAGCTGCAAAAGCTTGTGGCTGAAATCCACCTATAAAATGCGACAACAGTTCAACAACCTCATGCTTCATCAGTAGTTGTCTCTGGTGCTCTGTTAAACAGAGGCGAGTGGACATTTCCAGAGTGCCGACTTCAGCTGTGGTGATTTCTCCTGCGATATCGTGGCAGTCGACTTTGTCATTTATCTGATGGAGATAGAACTGCACGGACGCTAGTGGTGCTTCATAGGCTAAGATTAGCAACCCGTGCTACCTACCCTCTCAGTGTGTGCTGATATTTGAACGGTGCTGCCAAGTACAGCGACTAAACAGCTAGAATTAAGTTGTGGGCATAATATGATGTCAAATGGTGGATGCAACATCAAAATACATCCAAGTGTGGGACTGTCAAACCAGCAATAACAGTGTAACATTAGCTAGCTAGCTATTTAGCCACAGAGACATCAGCAGACTATTAGCGATTGGTTTATGCACGCAATAAAGAAAAAGAGCATGATACATCAAAACGACAGAACTTTCATAACCCCTGGTTTTAAAGTGTGACTCTGAAATGCCTCTTTGGAGGGTGATGTAGCCCGAACACTTCGTCCTAACTCTCTATTCAGCTAGAGTATAAATAGTCAGATCATTTTCACCCAAATGAATTAGAACTCGTGGCTAATTGCCCCCGTAATCTATGTGTCAACACCAGCTCTACCAATGACCTTCACATCAAAAAGTTTGCCTCTAAAGTTCGGATGATGAATGGCTGGTTGAGTCGGGATCCCAACCGGATTGAATTAAGTGAAACTGTTGAATCTTAAATAGACCCGAAACGATTAGTCATTTAATCAGATAGACTTTGGACAGGAAATTAATTGGCAATGATTTTGATGATTAATTAATATGTTTCTAAGCAAAAAATATCAAACACCCCCTTGTTTAATCTCCTCAGATGTGACAATCCACTGCTTTTCTTTCAGACTATTTGAATGCATCGTAGTTTTAAGGTGTATGTCAAACAAAGTGAGACAATAGAGGACGTTATCCTTTGATTCATGAAAATGCACAGTTTTCTGACAGGGTATAAACACCAAACACAACAACTGATAGGGGAAATAATCTTAAATTGTGGCTGTAATCTAAAATTCTGAATTTTAAGAGTTGTTGTAAGAAATCACTGAACAAAATATGAGTAAGTAAACAGCTGACTCACTCCTTGATCTACTCTACAGAGGTGTTTGAAAAACAAACCATCCATCAACCACCCAGTAATCTCTTTACATGGCCAAACATAGATTCATTAATTACTGTAATAACATCTTGAAGTATTCAGAATCTATATTAATTATTACCAAAACCTTAATATTTAACTGTTACTCCAAATCCTGGTATTTCACGTTATTGTATCATTGTATCCAAATGCCACTGCAACATCATACAGAGTCCACATTTTCTTTTAATGGAAATACATCTAAAAGAAGACTTTTCAAAAGTACGGAAAACACAACATTTGCAATCATCCTTGGGTTTCCAGACAGCCATGATTTTTCACTTGTCTGTGTATGTCATTGATCTAGCTTCTTCTAAGAACATTAATAGAGCAAAGGCAATATGACTTTGTTTGATCATCCACTAACAGGATTAGTGTTTTAATAGAACAATCCTTTTAATAAGTTTGATGATAACGGCAGCAGATTAAAACCAGATATTCTTCTTAGGAAGACATAATCAACTGTAAATCCCATATTGGGTTGCAATCGAGTGGATGGGATTGTTATCGGGAAGCTTAATATTCTGCGGCCGCCTCTTAAAGATGTTTGAAAAGTGGGAGTTTGAAAAAGTGAATAAAATGTGTGATTGAGCTACACATTTGTGTCATCTGCAGTCAGCGGCAGCTGTTTGTTCCTTTGTTGTGATCGCAGAGTATCTGTGTACCTGAAAATAGAAAACCAACTCATATTATGCCACGACAAATAATATACCGAACATTTTAATAAAATTGTTAAATGGAGTAGTACCTCATATATGCAGAATAATTAAATCACTCCCTCACTATTATTATGTTAATTATATACAAAATGAACTTCCTCACAGAATAAATAGGTTCATTATGTGATATTTGATGTGTGCTCGTGTCAGATTTAATTCTGTGTGAAATGTGCAGGAGGGTTGTCAACAGAATAGAAAAAAAAATTCTGCCTTGCTGTACTTTTTCAAAGGCAAACACATACGCAGACATGTCCAGATGCTGTGCATTCCCACAGTGCCCAGCAAGGTGTGCAGCATCAGCTGTCGCTGTAGCTGCATACTCTCCTGTCCCCCAGAATAACCGCATGTTTAATGTATTGTCAAAAAGAATAGGTGCACTTAATTAATTTTTCACCATCGTCATGCCTTGAAAGTACAGTTCAGCGGAAACATTTACCTGTACCTGCCCGAATAGTTTCACAAACTAGCAGACACTCAAAGCCCAATCTGGCTGTTAATGAAACATTCAATGACAAAGCTCATCCTTATTCTTATGGCAGCGTAGACTGGGTTTCTGCAGCTGTGAAATCACTCAGCCTGTGGGTATCAATCTGAATCAGACATGCACTGTTTTTTAGAGGATTTGGAGCAGACCCATCCCACTAGAATCATGACCTGACCCGAAGAGAGCTCTGTTTTACATCCCATCATGTGTCATGTGTATGCACTGGAACTAGGTTTGATCAGATCTGACATGACCCAAGCGCACTAGACAAACTAAAAAAGCACAGATCCCGCATACAAGTCTGACAATCGAATGATGCAAATGTAGCATTATCGTGTACTTGAAGAGCATTTCGGCATGAACACGCAGGTAGCACACCTAACAAGGACTAAGTACAGTGTTCTCTGCCGAGCTGAACGGCTGAGAGAATGTGTGTCTGATACATGATATGGAACACAAAATATTTATGCTTTTCGAAATGCCAAAGGCTGCATGTGATTTGGAAAGGGAAAGATATTTTCCTCATCGTGCCAATTACACCCACACAAAGAGGCAGTTAAGGTCAAACGACAGTTTTGACACAAATTATCTTTATTTTCTCAGTAAAACACTGTTGAATCTGTGTGTTTCCTGCTGGCTAAGTTTCCACTTTAGTTTATGCGCGTCTCTCGTTACAGCCAGTTAAATATTGCGGTATTACATCGAAATAAAGCCGAATGATAACTATATTTTGATGTTATGCAAACTTATTCAATGGAGAAGCACAACTCTGTGCTCTCTTGTTGTGTATCTTACTTTCAGAAATGTACATTTATGCTCATCCTTTCAAATGTACTTTCAAGGCAATATTTACTTTTCAGTATTATATTTTTTCCCCTTTTTTACATTCAGTTCAGTTGGTTTGACGGGCTGTGCAACACTCCTGGGCCCATACGGAACCCATCAAACCTTCAAAGGTCCAGTGTATTTTTCATTAGTGTACCCAGCAAGCATTTTAATCTGAAAAGATGTTTAAAACATGTCACAAGGACATTCACTCAAAAGTGGTTAAAAAGTTAAAGTTTTTTCAGACATTGATTAAATGTTCACATTTAGACCATCTGTCACCAGGATTTGCAGTACCGGCATTCAACTGAGAAATTAGATGTGTTTTAGATGTCGGGCTGTAAAATGAGGACTATTTGCAGATTGTAGAGGATAAGAGGTCGCATAGCAAATTCAACTGCAGGGGTCAGAGATCAAACCGCCGACCTTATGATTAATGAATGGTCTATGATGTGATCTACGATGAGAAGCACGTATGTATTTCTTCAGCTTGTGCACTTCGCTCCACAAATTCAATTCTGAAGTAGTCGTAGCTGTGATGCCTAGCATTAGTATGTGCGCTTAATGTCTCATTTTACATTAATGTATTAAATTGCTCCATTACAATGTCCTGGAAGCTTCTTGTAGCGAGCACGCTGTCTTCAATTCCATATTCACAACATTTTATATGAAACATTAAGCCCCAACCCAATCGGCAGAATAAATGTTAGCTCAGCACGTTTCTGCAAAACCACGGATGAGTTAAAACTAAACGTGTCTCAATGTCCCAACTTCTGATTTTCTATTTCTCTCTTGTCGCAGCACTGTGCTTATGTTCTGGTTTGGTTTAGACACAAACACCACACTGTCAGGGTTAGGAAAAACATCATCACAATTGCAGATGGAGATGGTCTGACTACCTCGTGAAAAATAGCCTTTTTTCGATTTCCTCAGAAAGGTCCGGAAATGTCGGCAAGTTTTCATATAAAACAACTAGTTTTGTCACCACAAAAACAGCTGGAAATGTCAGCAGGCGCCCTTAAAAAAATATTCGGTGAAGTGACTCAAACTGCGGGTCGGCCGTTTGGCAGCCTTGTTGGCTCGTAAATAACGCCGACACCATCATCCCCTCCACCTCCTGATGTGAAAGAGGGCAAAAAGAGATTGAATGTCAACAAGTTCTCCAGTGAAAACCAATGTTTGAATCCTGCTTGGTGCTCACATGCCACCAAGAATCGTTGTGCCTCTGTTACCTTAGAGTGAACATTTCATATCTACAGAGGGAGCTGGTCCTTTTCCTTTTTTTGGAGTCCTCCGTGTTGTTGTGCTATAGATCTACGGTAGCCCAGATAAGACAAACCAAACTCTGGTTCTAGAGGCTTTTCACCTTTTCAGCTGCCAGTGTTGGGGAGGATGAGACGAGTGACTTGCAACCTCCAGATGCCTGGGTCTTTAAGGTTACAGATTTAATCAATCGACTTCAACAGATGACATCTAAGCTTTTTGTTGCTATCTTGATAGATTCCTTACATGTTTGCAGTTTGTCCATATCTACCTACCAGGTCATCTCCAGTTTATAACCAACACAGGAGTGTGGCATAACACATGAACAGAAAGGGAAGAAGAATTCTGCAGTCTGTCGATCTGAGCCTTTCAACTAACTCCTGGATGAGCAACCTAATTTTCATTCATTGTCCTTGCGCTCATAAAATTCTAATTGAAAATTGTCATCTCTAATTGATACCGCAATTAAGGCCTGGGCAAGAGAAGAGAAAAGAGAATGAGCTGATAGGAATAATAATCTTAAAGGCAATACCATTACTCCCATTGTCAGTCTAATAATACTTTGAGGAATGCCACTTATGATTTACTGAATGAGCGAACTCCTATTACTGCTGATGGTTGTTAAAGATATTTGGAGGACGTCCATGCCATACACAGCTGTAACATTTAGTTAAAAGCCCAGTCGATAAGCAATTTGGGCTAGGCCTCCAGTTTTTGACATCAACTAATGAAGCCAATGAGTGCAAAGACAAGACAGAGCGATCTCAATTGGAGCGGTTGCAGAGCTCGGCTGTTATATGTGATTAAGAAGACGCAGTGAGTCAAATTACAAACATCCTTTAGTGCTTTTCTGAGCAGCGTATTAAACTGCCTTAACTACGGTAAATAGTGGTGTTCTAGCTAAACTCAATTAATTCACACATCCATTTTTTTTCCCTTTATTATATTAACTATCATAAAGTGGTAAGCGCAAATTGTGAAATGTATTTTACAAGTCATTATTTGAGAAGGTTTAGATTAATTCCTATGATAACGTGGCAGCTATTTTCAGTCTCTGGAAGGTTTAAGTGTTACAGAACATCGTATGCTCCACCTAAGTACCGCAGGTGTATCATAATTGGAAAACGTAAGCCAGAGTTTAAAGTGACATCCCATGAAAATCTTTTTAATATTAACCACGTCTTTTTGGGGGCTTGGGAGGTGTTTTTTTTTTTTTTTTTTTTTTTTTTACTGCCTCAAAATAGCAGCTGTTGCTAGATTGGTTTCTCCAGCAAATTATAATTCTTCATGCTTAAGAAGGCATCTACATGTTACATGTGTTTAAATTCAGAGCCACTTGCTCATAGAATAACGAAAAATAAGGATAGATAATGCGATATTTACAAGTTCATAGAACAATAAAGAGGGCAAAATACACGCCTGGGCCAGATGTTAACATATGAAAACCGAGTTAATTTGTCAGAGGAATAATTTCACCAGATGGAGGGAAATACCATTACCAAGGGAGTCCTGCACACAGCTCTAGTGGATAGGCGATGTGCTGTGAATTTTTATCATAACAAATATGCCTTTCCACCCACAGAGACTAGAGTTATTTTGCCCCCTCTCATCTTCTGCTCACACATAGACAAACACTTCTCCGTGGCTGTGATATGGGGTTAAGTGCCTCATGTGCACCATGGTCGGGCCATGTACCAATTCCTTTTTTTTTTTTTTTTTTTTCAAAAGTAGATATTGCGGGATTTCATTACAAATAATTGAACTTGAGTTTGTTAACATGGAGCTGCAGCACTGGGACATGTGACCTATGTGGTTGTGCTACTCTGTGACTCTTTAATTGGCACATAGCTTTAAAAGAAAAAAAAAGCTTTATGTAAAATAAATTATAGCACGCGGATGTTAATCCAGTGTACTCACATTTAATTAAGAATCCAAATGTCAGCTGATAACATGTTCTTCTTCAGGGCTCGAGCAGCCAGTATGTGGAAACATGACATTGCTAATGCCGTGCCAGGAGCTGTTCCACTGTTTGGGTTTCACAGTGAATACTGAAATTAACAATGTCTTGCAAATTGCGTGACATTCTGGGCTCATTAACATGGCGTGACCAGGTTTTATTAACTGTATCTTACAGTAAACGGTTGATTTCTTTATCCATAACACTGTAAGCAAGCGGTGGGATCTCTTCAGCTGTCCAGTTCAGGGGAGATGACACAGAACACAATGCAAACTATGAAATTAAGTGGATACATTTCCACTTCACCCATTTTGGTGCCTATGGTACCCACAACTCAAACGTGTTAATTAAAGCTATAAATAACTATCAATTTCATCGTATGCTAAAGCTGTTCTACCCTTATGGGAGTGGTCTCATCCAGGATTACTGCTGTTCGCCTTCATCCCCAGGGTGTTTAGTCATTCAATGGTTGGGTGAGCATAAAAAATGTGTAAATACCACGGCCACCTTGGACTGACTCAGACACTATTCTTATGGGAGTTTGAAGTGGCACTTGCGACAGCTTATTCCCTCTCTTTACACCAAATGGTGAAATCTATCACAGGAAAGCGGTGTCACCTTCAGCACTTCAGAGAGTTACCTTTATTTTTGTTGCATTCCTTGTAATGGGGGGCAGAAATAAGCCTTTCGGTCTGAATTTCTTTTCTTTTTTCTTTCTTTATCTTGTAGAGCTGGATGATGCA
Organism: Sparus aurata; assembly: GCF_900880675.1. NCBI lineage: Eukaryota > Metazoa > Chordata > Actinopteri > Spariformes > Sparidae > Sparus > Sparus aurata. The sequence goes on from NC_044205.1 coordinate 25,749,691, forward strand.
ACGCAGAAATATTCCTTTCAGCGGAGTCGCCGGCTTGATAATCTGACAGACTGACAATGACCTGTGAACTTGCCAGAGCTTTTAAGGAGCAGGCTAGACAGGCAACAATAATTATTAGATTATGCAATAATGTGTCTGTTTTAAAGCTGCCAAGGTTAAAGTTCCTGCAAAGTCAAAATCAAAACTATAATTGTTGTAATCACCAGTGTCTTGCTATGCATCTAAAAAAAAAGTTTTCCAATGAAACAACTTTATAAGACATAACTTTGCTCCCTGATTTGTGCCAAACTATTCATTATATCATATAATAGTCAATGTAGAAATGTTATTTTTTTTTTTTTTGGTTTTCCCTTTCATGTCCTCTGGCTGCCTTGTTGCAGTGCTAGACAAACTGTTTTACAGCCGAACTTCCTGCCTTTACAGGAAACAAGTAACAATGCCATAGCAAATGGCTAATGCAGAAGGTAGAAGATACCATCAATGCATCATTATTTCAATAAATAGTCACACAGAGTAAATAGAATTACAGTCATTGTTTTATCATGTATTAGTATCAAAAATAGTACTTTATTGGATTCCACTTGGGGAAATAGAAACAAGCCAATCACATGTGAACGTGTGGAATTTGCATGTGAAAATATACATTTCTTATGTGGCAACTTTTATTCATAGATGCAATCTTAGCAATAGAGCAAAAAAAAATTCTATTCAGTTTTAAAAAATCTTGATTTTCACATATGAAAACGATTTTTTTTTTCTTCTAAGGAAATGTATCAGATAAAACTAATATTGGGTTTCAAATAGGGATACTTGAAACCTGGATATGCACACAAGCAGCGATGAATATTCTCACCTGATGCAGAACTGGTCAGTTTAAGCAATTGTATGTAGAAATTGGCATTACCACTGTTATAAATACAGATCCCAGGTCTGTAACAATTTGGCGAGCAAGCAAAAACTCATAACTACATAACAGTGTGATCTTTCAATGTCTTGAAAGCTTGTTTCTTGGAGTAAACATTTATATAACAATGTGATCCTTCCCTCTCACTGATTGTGCCTAGTGTAGAAATATGTGATAGAGACACCAGTTGCCCTGTTACAAGATACTGTACCATCAAAACAACTTTGAAGCAGTTATTTTGAGGTTAGACAAAGTAGCATTGTGTCTCTTTAACGGTATCTTGTCAATATGTTGTTGAGTCTACTGTGCAAACAGGTGTTAAAGTACACGATAAATCAATGATTACTCAGCAGTGTGACCTACAAAAGAGCCAAATATGTCTGCTGGTTATCTAAATCAAGTTTGCTCTTCAGCACAGCGTGAAGCATCCGTCCGCTCAGTTTGAATAACTGACATGTGGCATTAAATTTTGAGCACCTTCCCACTCATGTTTGTATTGGTTATACAACTTTAATCAAAAAGAATAGCAATGATATGCCATATTGTTATAAAAGAGAATGTAGAGAGATGTAAAAGAGATGCTGGATGGCATCCGAGCTTCATGTTTATCTCACTACATCTAAAGGAAGCAGTGGGAGAGTTCAACGCAACAATTAAACATGCAAAAGTAAAGTTAGCAGATCGACTGGCTATTTGTATTTGTGAAGTATTTATAGTAGACTTATAAGTCTTGTACTTGTACTTACCTCTATCTCACCTGGATAACCATGGATATGTTGAAATTTTACATTACTTTGTGTTGCAATTTTTCAGTTTCTTTGATTTTTTGTTGTGACGAGGCCGGTTTATGGTCTGCTTAGATTCGGGGAAACAAAAACCATTTATCTAAGGAAAATAGGAAAATATCATGTCTGGGCTTAGGATACCTTTTGTGGTCTCTACAAAAACAGCTGGACTTTTCATCAACCTATCTGTTTTTTTGTCGCCACAAACACGGCTGGAGATGTCCCCAGGTTTCATCAAGAACATTTGGTTTCACTTGCCATAAACAAAGCTGGAGATCCCGCAAAAATGCGTGTCATGTTGTGACAAACACAGCCAGAAATTGTCCCAAAGACTTGTTAAAAACACCCGGTTTTGTCATCATAGACACAGCTGGAGATGTTCTGACTTCCCATCAAAAATTACTATTTCTTACACAGCTGGAAATTGACCTGATGTCTTGTTTAAATCACCTGGTCGCTGCAGACGTGTTGTGATGCTCACAAATGTTGAGACCCATTCTTGAACTGTGGTCATTGGCTTGGATGTATAGCGGCACCACCATTCCCTCCATGTCCTAATATAAACGTCAGTTCATACACATGTAATGTTAAAGTAATATGACATGTATTTAAGAAATGGCAAAGATGACGTTAGATATGACGTGTACACGTGTAAACGCAAAAGTGGTTTGCAGAACAGTTCACTCTTGCAACCGTTTTTTCTCCACACATCTATTTGAGAGATGACTGAATCGAGGTTTCTCCCCAAAGTCAAAACAAGTCAGTCATCCGACTCCTTGGTGCGTCACTGTCATCCACACCGACATTATCTCCGTCGTCTTCCAGAGCCAACATAATGAGAGTTTGTCTCAGGTGACCACTGTGACATTTACTTACTTTCACAGCAACACAGAAAAAAAATCAAATGTTGATTGGAGTGTTCAAACACAAGTCAAGTCTTATAGGGCACATGTCACAGGAACCAATTTTGCACAGCATGCCCGTGTGGTCCCAGTAGGAATTATAAAAACTGAAACAAAACAAAGACATGTCACTTGTGGGTAAAATCAGAGATTAGACATAATAACTCCACAGTTACACAAACGTCAAAATGGTGAAGATTGTATTTTTCTCCATTTCCCTTTTTTTTTTGGGAACTTGACGACACAAACGTGGAAGACCGGACTAGTTGAAATGAAATACCGCTCAAAATGGAGGATTTGATTGTTGAATAATAGGAGGTAAGGTTCTTTTTCGCTTGAAAGAGTAAACTTGTTAATACAAATCTCCAATTCCAATCTGCCTAGTGGCTTTGTTTTATCATAGAACTATGAAACAGCATGGACATTATCATGGTTACACGACAGTGAAAGTTAAAAACTGAGAAAATGGATGAAGAATAGTAATAATGAGTGAGAATAGGAGAGAATGCCAATAAGTTGACTTTCAAAAATTAAGAAAGCATTTTCCTTTAGCCACAAGGTCACACGTGCAAAAGCTTTTTCAACGCAAAACCAAGAAATATTACCACATCTCTCACCTGGGCTTCCTGTAGAGCCTGCACTTCACTTTCAAGTGTTACGTCATAAAACGCTTCTTGATTTCGCTCCAGACTGTTTCTTACAATTCTTTCATCTATGCGTGACAGGGGTCATAGCTTAAGGTTTTGAAGCAAAGCACTTTGTACTGTGATGGGAAATGAACTAAGAAGAACTAAAGACAGCTGGGCATTTGTCATCAGGGCACACGGAGTTTCTCAATGATTAGCCTCAGGATTTCTCTTTGAATCTCTAACGAGATCAAGAAATAAAGGCAAATTTAAGCATGATTTGTGGAGGGGCAGAGTTAAGTCCCAAGACCTCAGATACTCAGAAATTAGTTCATGGTAGAGGTATGTCTGGCTTGTTTTGGTGTTTCACTTAAAATGGTTGGTGGTGTTTGTGAGTTGGGGGGTAGATCGTGTCCTTGTCTCTGCACTAATGACTCCTACCAATTGGACGGGAAGTCCTTAGGGAATGGGAGTAAGAGGAGCTGAAAAGAAGCAGTTGGGGCTACAAAGATGAGTCATCTCTGTGTATTGCAATTGATATTTTAATGATTTTTGTCTTACTTTTATGTAATTTGTAGGGATGAGCGGGTACATCATTATCTGCATCTTTTGATCCAACTAAATGTCTGTATTCATATGCATAGTTTAAGCAGAAATACACAACTGTTCAACTTTACCTTTCCCCTTGCGTTTCTCTGTTTCATCACCACTGCAAAGACAGCGTTCGGAACATGGCTACTGCTATATGCCTGGCTACTGAACAAAGCAAAAAACACCAGTAAGAATCTAAGAAAAGCTGATCTCAGTGTTATGAAAAGGCGGAGTAAAAGACTGAATTGTACTAATAAGCTGGTAAGAATAATAGAAAGAATGTCTCAAGTACACCTGACAGCACTTTGACACAACACTGGAACGCTCTCCACCGACTGAATGCCTGTCACTTCACTGCTGTGTTGCCTCGGGTTCTATCACTCTTCCTCTTCACCTTCTTTGTTTCCTCCATCAGCAAGGTTCTTGTTATTAGGCAGTGTATGTTTTTTCCACAGTTATTCCAATTTTTCAGCAGTTATTCCAATTTTTAAATGGTAAAACAAATGCCTCTTCATGTTTCGATTGCCCGATGGCAGATTTTTGTTTTAATTGTTGCTGTATTTCAACCTTTTCTGGGAAATATCCAGCCAGGCGGCACACTGATTAATATACTGAAAGCTAGACTTACAGGGAACTAATCTAATTAAGGACAGCTGTTTAATAGTTTAACATTTTAGAGATCTGTAAAGTTATAATTTGTATGTGCCCAGTCCACTTCTAATCTTTTCAGCATGGACCCATACCTCTGCCTACCATCTGTTCTCATATTCCAGTGACCACAGAGCACAATTTGAAACACAAATTGACTTCATATTGTGTTATTTCATGGGCTCTTGACCTCTTGTTTAATAAATCTAACAGAGCTTTTTTCTTTTTTTTGGAATGAAAAATGGGTACACGTAACAGTATGCCTGAATGCTTACAGACAAGCAAATACACTCCAAGGCATGGCCTCTTCCATCGAGGTCATGTTGAACTCGACTGAAGCAGTGAACACACTTAGATCCTTCTGCACAGTTACACCACTTAGTTAAAACTTTGACCTGGTGCTGGTGCTGCAGAGTTGGAGGTGCAGGGCTGCCACTGGAAGTCCCAGGTGGGAGTGCTGTGCAGACAGCGAGGCTTGTAGTCTCCTCGTGTCAGCAAGGATTTTGTGTAGGCTTAGTCTTGTGAACATTATATAAAGAATACCTTATTGTTCTTTCCTCAAACAGCTTGGAAAAAAAAAACTGTCTGTGTTCTGACCAAGTAAATATGCAGAGCTGCCTCCCTCCTACAGTCTTCTTTTGAATTTGATGCAGGCAGAGATTTGGCAGTCTGCAAAGGGCATTACTTAAAGGTTTTACGAGTCTGATGCAGACATGTCTTGCATGTAAACATAAAAGACGTATCAACATAAGCAGAGCCGCTGGCATAGCATCAATAATGTTAACAATTTAAAAGGTTTAAGTTTTCATATATATTTTTCCTCACCGTCTGAATGCTTGTCTCAGGTGGAGTAAAGCTGCTGTTATGGTTAGAGGATTAGATGCTGAATTCCCACTTGGATCAGCCACATGAATGATGAATTAATTTAACGTGCTGTAATTAGCTTTGCATAAACTCATTCACAAAATATACATTGCTCTGGAGGGGACTAGTATTAAAATGTTATAAGAATCAAAATCTTGGTGGAAGGACAACCCAGTTGCCAGAATACACAACGGCTGTGTTTGTTACAGCAAACCACAGATTTCTGGCAGCTTCAATTTGTTCATGTTGCAACTATATATTCCATTTTTCAAAGGGATTAGGAAAATATCATATTTCAGTTTTGGCTTTTCTTGTTGAAAATGCACGGTTTTGTCAACCATGAACACACAGTTCTTTTTTTACGCAAATTCTCCACAAAATATAATTTTTTTTGTTGCTGCACACAGCTGGAATTTCTCTTAAACTCTTCTTCATAATATCTAGTTGTGTTGCGAGTACAAATGGTACAAATGTTAAAAACACAGTCTTGAACTGTGGTCACTGGCTTGCCAGCCCTCTCACCTGTAACACCACCATCACCTTCACTTACCAGTATAAAAGTCTGGTCATAAATATGTAATGTGAGCGTGATCTGTCACCCTATGTAGAAATGTCAAAATGGTACATAGTCTATGATATGTTCAAATGTGAATGTATCTGTGGTTTGCAAAAGCTTTAACCAACTTTGACTCTGGCGATGGGGCTGAAAAAAATTAAAAGAAAGAAAAGAATACTAACATAATAGATTAAAAAAAAAACTGACCTCTGTGTCTGGAGTACCTTTGAAGTAAAACAATGCAGGAACTGATTAATCTGCAACTGTTATAACAATATTAAAAAAATGAAGTCATTTCTGTAAAGCAGAAATACCTCTTCCACATTCTCAAATGTGCACTCTTAATGGTTTTATTTTACATCACATTAAACTGAACATATTTTAATCTGACATCCTGGGCAATGGAAAACTGTGATGGGAACTATTAAACATCTTTATGATTTCAAATCCCACTTTATTAATCAAGCATTATGAAACGGATACTCAAATTAGTCAATAATAAAAATGACTTACAACAGAACACAGCCATTCAGTAAAGACACATCTGCTCCAAACTAAAACATTGAGTTTTTAAAACGTCGGGTTTCTCTGGGTGGTTAATGGGAGGAAATGCATTTGCAGAATGTTTTACTGACTGGCAATAACAGCTTGGATGTACAGTATTTCAAACTTTTCTTAATCCATGCTGATCTTTTGACAGCATGCGTAGTGTTGGCAGTGCACATTGTTTGGCCCCTATTCATCTAATCACATAAGTAAATGTTTGTGTTCCCATGTCTGAAATCAAATAAATGTTGACTTGAAACCCTCCGATGCCTGCCATTCCTTGATCGCCAAAAGCACTTATGGATATGCTTGGCCTCAGAATGAGTATTTCTGCACTGCACATTCTTCACAGCCTTTCCGTAGTATTTACTATAATTTGACAAGATCAGGCTGTACTTCCATATATAGTAATTTGTTGCATGAAGATGTGAAAATAACCAAAGCAATATATCAGAAAAAGCACTCTGCAGAAATACAAGAAACGTGGGGCGGACATGGTTTGAGCCCGACTGCCATCCACAGCTAAATCCCATTCCCTATGGTGAGTTAACCAAAACAAACCTGAATACCTCATGTTCTTTGGCTCTCATTGTAATTGGAACAGATCAATTGCACCTTTATTACACGAATGAGATGGATAACCTTGTCCTCCTTCCCTGCCATTTTAATGGGCCACTCACAGTCCCTGCTCCTTGCCTCTCACTAATCCCCGCGGAGCCTATACACTTTTAATCCCCCCTGCAGGACCCGTAACACAATATGGGCTCATCATCCATCCAACCATAGAACCTCCCAAACACTGCACAAAATAAGGGTTCCGAGGGGTTCTTCAGAGAGCCTCGGGGTGCCTTCAAGATCAAAGATGCTTGTAAGAAGCTTGGGTTTCTTCAAAGGTTGGACGCTCCTCAGGAAACGTTGCATGTGCTTTCAGAACTGGTCCGATTCTTATGCTTCAAAAAATCGAAAACTTGGATCGCACACAGTAGCGTGTGCAAATGTGCCTTTTAGAGATTTTTGTATTCCCAGTGGGAAGTTAAATTATTTTCAAGAGACAAATTTACAAGTACGCTGGTTCATACAGTATGTTCCTGGCATTAAAGGACAACAGAGTGTGTGTAATGACGTGGCTGCGAATGATAACTGAGGTGCATTTCTCTAGAGAAATTATGTAGCCTTTTATGAGTTGTATTAGCCCTTTACAGGTACTTCAATAGATGTAAACGAGTGAATGGGCTATAATCTGTCAAATATAACCACCAAAAGTGAAATCAAGTCATTTTTATGCAGAAACAACTTTTCAGTCACAAGGAAGGCGCTGCAATCACTTTTTGGCAGGTGAAATACTGCCTTTTATGAATTGTGCCTTAATTTTGAGCCATAAAGTCGATGACAATTGATTTACACGGTTAATTACAGTTTTTTTATGTTGCCAGTTATGGTGTGATTGCAGCTCATTGGCAAACAGTCTCATCAGGTCAATAAAGGTTCAGTTTTCCTTTATTTCCACAATGATTATATATTGATAATTTCTTTGCTCGGAGCGGCTGTAAACTTTGTCGTTGTCGCTTTAGTTAACTTCCTGGCTGTCTGCAGTGAGCAATTTCCTCTTTTTGCCTCTCTTTTCTGCAAGCATCATGTGTTGTTGATCCCTCGGCCTGTTTGGTAGTATAAGCCATCAGTTGGAGTGCTGGAATTGGTAGCTTTCTCTGTTCCACCATTGCTAGTGTAGGTACCAGAACAGGAGGATCCTGCTCTGTATGCATGCTCACAAGCAGACCGAACCACCTCTTTATTGAGTTCTCTGTCCTGATTGTGTGGGCAGGGATACTGGAAAATATACTTTCTCTTTTACTTCATAAGCAGGGGGAGAAGAGACATGGGTTACTACCAAACATTTGAGAATTTAAATAATGAATACATCACTTACAGCAGCTTTATTTGTTTGGATTGGTAGATGTCCAAATCCACCCATCACTGGCTCAGAGAGTCAAAGATGTGGCCTTTAAATGTTTTGCTTCCAACTCACAGTTCAAAACTCAAGTGCTCCAATTATCAGTGATATAAACGGTGTGTAGGACTGAGGGGGATCTAATGGCATGAATTAAATGTAATATTCATAATCGTGTTTTCATGAGTGCATAATCACCTGAAATTAAGTGTTGTTGTGTTTTTGTCACCTTAGAATGGGTTTTTATATATATATATATATATATATATATATATATATATATGCAGAGGGAGTCGGTCCCCAAAGAAGTCTCCTGGTTGCAACAACATGTTTAGTAGCACGGAACAGACAAACCAAACATCGACTCTAGAGAGGAGCTTGTACATTTTTTGCATTTTTACAAGTCACTGTATTTTGGATCGGGTGCGAGCTGAGGGTATTTCCTTACAGTGGCATGCACAGACTTTTTTAAGGGCAGGGGCAAAAATACAGTGCGTTCTCGCCACTGAAGAGGGCACTTTAGCGCGCGTTTTGGCTCCTAAGAGGGCACTTAAGCGTGCATCTTTGCCATCTAAGAGGGTAGTTTATCATGTTTTAACCAGTCAAGGGGGCAGTTTAGTGTGTTTTGCCAACAAAAAGGGCATTTTAGCACACGTTTTAGCTCCCAAGATGGCACTTTAGCGTGCGTTTTGGCCCCCAAGAGGACACTTTAGCACACGTTTTGGCTCCCAAGAGGGCATTTTAGTGCACATTTTTCAACAATTGGGCCACGAAGGGGCTCCGGGGGGGCAGTAGAACTTACTCTACCTCAAGTGATGTCACTCAGTGGCTGAGTTGCATTGTGGGTAATATGGGGAAAAAGTTGTGGAAATTAAAAGGCGATATCGCTGGTTCTGTTGTATAAAGAGTCCAACAGTGCTATAGGGCCTCCTTTAACAGTCGAATTAAACAATTAAATTATTAAGATCGCTGAGTAATCATTTTTTGGAGTAACTAACCAGTTGTTTTAGCTCTGGTTCAATCTCCAAACACCTTTTTTGAAAGTTTGTTATGAATGCAACACAAAGTTAACCCGAAGCTGCAACACCATCATACCTGAAGGTAGAAAAGAACACAGGCAGAGAACAGGCATCACAGTCGAGGCCCGGTCCGACTGTCAAGTGATCCGCGGAACATGTGAATTCAAAAACATCACAGCGATGACCGCCTGCTGCGTGGCATCAAAGAATCGAACTGAATAAAGTAAACCATGAATAAAACCAGGTGATTTTTTTACAAACTACCTCTATAAATCCTGCCTCAGACAAACAGCACAGAACACATGACATCCATTCAGCCGTATTATCGTCACTGTCCGTGCGCCCATCCTGCTCCGATTTGAAAGACACCTCAGAAGTTTCCAGGAGGAAGTGTTTCTTCTCACAGTTTTTTATTTTTTTTTCTTAAGCCATCTTGATGTTGCTGAGCAGAGAATATTCTCTGGGTGCAGCGGCTGATACTGTTTGTTCTACTCTGCATGGACTCCCTAACATCCTGTGTTGCTGCTGTATCCCTGTGCATTCAGCTGACTGATCAGAGGAGACAGACTGCCAGTGCATACACCCCTGTACATTCAAAGAATAAACACTGCAGAGGTTGAGCAATGTAAAGCTTTTTATCTGATGCACTGCATGCGGTATGATTAGAGAAAGGCTGCTTCGCTAACCGCTACCTTGAAATTCATTCAGGTCAGTGTTTTGCAAGCAATAACTCAGCCTTAAAAGAACATATTCCAACTTAGAAAAGGCTAAGAGAAGGGGAATTTTTGCACTTTTGCTATTGAATTTTGGTCTTCGCACAAAAAGGACAAGAGAAGAAACTTCTTTATTAAATGATAACATCTAAAAATGAAGAATTAATTCATTTTTTTCTTGCTTTTCTATGCTTCAGTTTTAATGATCTCGGTCTGAACAAAGGGAGGAAAAATACAAGGACATGCTTTCTCAATTAAAACATTTATTCATTTAGTCAAATGATTAGATGAATAATTATGAAAAGATGATGATTCTTTAAGCAGTTTAGAACGACTCGCTCCCCGTGCCTGGGAATCACTGCTATCATCTGCCTGTTGACCACACAGTCTCAGATGCAAGTAATTGGGATCAGGCCTTTAATCTTATAAGCGTCCATCCTCTCCGTCAATGTTACCGACTCTGAATTTATGTCAACTGTAGAGTACAAACAGGCACAAGATCAATATATTGCCACGGTTCAATAAGTGTGTAACCTCAGGCCTTGGTTTGATACGAGCCTCCGCATCATAAACCCCAATCTGCTGTACCTCGGATTCTCTTATCAGATGGACTGTATATCTCCTCTGTGCCGCTCACCATACCCGCCTCCTTCTTCATATAGTGCAGATACCACAGCGGGAATCCACTGCTCTTTACTTGCAGACATTTTGACTATCGGTAATTGTCTTCTTATCTGCATGTGTTTTCTTTTTTTACTTCTTTTCAGCGCTCTTTTAACATGTGAACGGATTTCACAGTTTTCAAGTTTCCAAGCAACCGATGCAGCTTCTGATGAACTGGCTGTTCGTAGAAAGTGTATAACAAAAAAAAATACATATACTGTATATGTAGCAAACTGGCAAAGAGAAAACAGTAAATATGTAAAAAGAGATAATAGATAGTGTAGGTAGGTGCAGGTCAGTTATCTGGTGATTAAATGAGAACTGTGTCAAGTCTTTCTGTTAGTTTGTTTGCAGGAAAACATGTTTTTAACATAAAGTGTTTACATAAAACAGCTTCAATAACACTTTTTTATTTTGCATGTCAGGTATGCCCTTTTACTTTGCTATTCATATCTTTAAAGTTCCAAGGGAAGTTCACTATGTTATGTAAATTCCACTTTGTAAGAAATTCACAGCTCATTAATGGCTGACGCTTTGGGATGACGACCAAACTACAATCCCAAAGTGTCATTATTTGACGATTTAGGAACGAGACTCAAACATTTCATTAAAACTACTTTTGGATGATATGTCGTTGATTTGAGCACTTTTGGACACATTATCCCAAATGTTTCCAATAATGTTGAAACCCAGAGAAATCTGTAAATTCATCCAAGGTGATAGTATGTTTCCTGTGGTTACCTGGGAAAACAAAACAAAACAGATGATGGGTCGGAGAGTGAAGATGGAAGTCGGTGACCGCGACTAAGTGTTACTGGAATAACACTCAACATGTCTGATAGACTTTCATCACCATTGGAGGGTTAAGGCCTGTGATCCCATCTTTTGTTGTCATTGTTTTGATTATAAGACAGAAATGATCTTAAAACAGATGGTAACTTTATGTTTTCTAAGTTGTGAGACGGTTATTTTAGATAACTGTGTGGAATATATGAGTGTTTGATTTTGTTTTGAGAAACTGCTCCAGTCCATCCTGCATCAGTATTCATTATTGATTAATTTTTTTGGGAAAATTAAACAGAAAATGCGTACAGAATTGGATCTTAGACCTTAAGGCAAACTTGACATTCCTGCATGTTTGACTGCCTGAACTGACTACACTACATTGTTTTCTATATTATTATTTGTGTGCGTGTGTAATATAAGTGTGTGATGGATCATAACTCTTTCCAGGAAGTCTCCTAAACTAACACAATCACAGAACTGTACACTGAATTGTTATACAACGTCTTTTGTTTAATGAAATACACACAAGTGCAAATATTGTCTTTATCCTCTGGTTGAAGTTCTTAAAACTTCCAGTGTGGACGCCAGAGGAATAAACCACTGCAATTGCTGTGTGCCTTTTTTCTGCAACCCTGTCACTTCTAATTTGTTTTGCCGGATATGTTTTGAGGGATATGTAAATGCTGCCTAGATCAGTGGTCCCCAAAGTAGGTCCCGCAAGATTGACTTGTTTTTTTTTTCTTTCTGCTTTACGGTTACTAAAGGCTCAAATTTTTAATACCATTTATCCCCATCAAAAAACAAGGAGACGTTTGCAGCTAAGGGCGGATCGCCATATTAAAGACACTGTTAAACAGCTGTCAGAAACAGCAACTGTCACAGCAAGTAATGGAGAGATATGTCACTGTAAATAAGGCTGAAAGAAGAGCAGGAACATCCCGGTGCCCAAAACTGTCGACAATGACCAAACCTGAGCCAGTCGGAGCTATAATCAGACGGTGCCATGAGGGCTGTTTTCATCAGAGGGGGATGCCTCATCGACGGGGGGAAGCCGTCCAATTCTGCAGTGGTGTCATGAGACAGTTTGATACAAAACACTAAATGTGTTTCTTGGCCTTTCTGGTCCCTTTCTCCTCCAGAATTTCTTCAAACAGTGTCCTGCAGAGTGGACCGGGCCCTGTCCCTATGTGGCCTTTTGTTCTGTCGATGATCTGGTCTCACTCACATCTGTCTCCTCTCCGTCTCATCCAGCTCCAGCAGCAGGACTATCCGGTAGCTGTCTGTTTTCCGTTTGAGGTTTTTTTTTTTTTTTTGCAGCACATTTCCCTTCGCCTGACTTTGCCCCTATAAAACATAGTTTCTATGTCTGTTTAATTCAATCTGATGTAAGCTGACCTCTCCCTAGGCTGTACTCAAATGACCCACCCTATGAAGTTATGATTAAAATAAAAATAATCATTCAAACGAATAATTGTTATTTCAGATGTATATATCCTCCCACCTGATACAAAAGTCCGTGGAAGCTCCTTTCATTTGTCAAATCTTTAGCAGGCCGTTCACTCTGAGATTATACGATCTGGGGACTGCATTATTAATGAATTGAACGACTTAAAATCATAGCAGCTATCACTTCTAATTACAGCAGGAAAATAATACATAACCTTCATTATCTCCTACACCTTTCATTATCTGCGGACACATTTTCTGAACTCAATTAAAGAAAAAGTACAACAGCGCTATCACTGCCATTAAAGCATTAGTGAATTATACTTCCAAACCTAAAACAGTCAGTGATTTAAATGCAGATAGGCATGTACAGATACCGCAAAGAGGTTAATGCCGACTCATTAAATATGTTTTATAACCTGTTTTGCATGTTTATAACTGTCTTCTCAACCCCGCCGAGCAGTGCCCGAGTGCCACATTCAAAGCACCAACTTTATCAGCCGCATCGATTCAACTGACAGGCTGATAATGCCTTTTAGTGTTTTTCTTGCCAAATGCAGCAATAAACGGGGAGAGCGAGAGTGTGCGAGGGGGGTAGAGACATAAGGCTAAAGAAAATTGATCAGTGTAATGGAAGTAAGGACGGGGCCCTAATAACTTTTATCTTAAAATAAACAGAAAGCAGATCGATGATTTCCTTTTGGCCGTGTTCAAATGTTTTCATGGACTCTGTTTAAGGACATTTCATTCATTCACTGCTTTCAATTTATTTGGTTGTAATTACAACAATTCAGCAGGGAAGTTCAGGCCATTAAACTTAAACACAGTATCTACTCAGCTTAAGTCCTCTTGGACTATCTCTATTGTTGTCCCCTGCCAATAGCTTACCAAATGTGGTAAGCATTAGTCGTGCTGTCCTCTTCTCCTCAGAACTTTCTATTCCTGCGGAATGACAAAACAGTGTGTGTCCGTGACTCAGCTGTTTTGTGGGTGAACTCCTGATTCAAAACTAAAAAAGTACTCACCGCATCTGTTTCATGAGCGAGTTGGGTAGCAGAGGGATGGCAGCCCGGCATGAAATGTTTGCACTTAGTGTTTCTACAAAATATGTCATATCATGTTCACATCACATCACATACTTGAATTCAGTGTAGGATGGTGGAGGTGATCGTGGTGGAGTTAAAGGCGTGTGACGAGACATGCCTAGATATTTGTAAGGAGACCTAAGGAGACTTAGCTGTGTCTGCGGCATCCAAAACTGGTACTTTAACCCAAATCGCAGTGTGTTACTAACCCTAACAAAGTTGTTTTTGTGTCTTATATAAGCACAGTTTTGTGACTTGAGTTACATAACTTACATTATGAGATTGAATGTAGTTGTTTTAAGCATTTCCTTTTCCTAAACCTAACCAAATAGTTTTGGTGCCTAAATGTGACCATCTGACAATGTTAACAACAGTCTAACAGTCATAATATGTCACATACCATTTGAAGTGTTTGTAAGCAAGCTTTGTTTTTTTAAAGTCTAACTGGACATTGTATATTACATATTATTGCTAACTCTACCACAGAGCCCTTTATCTGCAAAACTGATGTCAGAGTAGAGCATTGAAGCTTAAGGCCGCTGATCGAGCTGCCATATTTGATGAGATGGGATACAGGTACACAAAATGTGCACATGAATAGGTATTTTCATATACAGGCGACCCTGAAAGTCACTAAGGCTTAACTGGAATTACAGACAAGACAAGCGAAACACAGAAACAATGTATAAATATGTAACTTCATAGCAGATACATGGCCTCACAAAATAGGCAAATATCAATGTACATATAAAGAAAATAAAATAACAACAATCCCACAGATCTGTTCTAATCTCATGCAGCTACATACATATGTACACACAAAATGCGCAGGATTGTGCCAAGAAGCCATTATTAGTTTGCCATGTGAGCAACACATCGAAAACACACTTTGTATGCTGATTACGACCACAAAGCCTTTTCAGTAAAAAACAAAAATCTGTTGTTGCTCGGGGAAAATATTAAGTGCTGAGAAATCCAGATGCATTGCAGCCCTGACACACATCAACATTCTTATTTGATGAAAACCGACATTGGTATTCACCCTGCGTTTGCCTTTAGAATGAAAAAAAACCAAAACACTGCTACCCAGGAAAATATATATTATATGACAGGCAGGCCATTTTACCAAGTAAATGCTGACTGATTATATTTAACATGCAGCACTAGCGAATCACAAACTGCTAACCTGATGTCAAATTGCTCCCGATGGAAATTCAAGACGCAATCACCCGACAAATGTGCAACATTGTATGACCGGAATGATAGTCTTATTTACTGGGCAGTGATGTGTACTTGTTCCCCTCTTCTGGATGTATTTGTTGACAGGTTTTCATTAAATCAACCCCCTATTTTAACTCAAAAGATACTACAGTCTGTCCTCATTTTGTTCTCTATCTGCACGTCTCGTTGGAGATCAGGACTCTCAGTTTCTCTAAATTACCTTATTATCTCTTCAGTAATACATGACTCCTAACACGTAATGCAATTTCACTCTCCGATATAGACTTTTGTTTTTAAAAAGAGTGATTTGTCTGTCGGAAATGGTACAACTCAATCCGGTATTAAACTATCAATCTATGTTTGGATGGAGAATAACAAACACTATTTCCACTTCAGTGACAAAATATACAGAGAATACAACAAGAAGGGATTTTGTCAGGAAACAACATTTACATAAAGCACTTGATCCAGCTGTCATAGTCGTAGCATGTCATCTCAACATCAGTCGTAAACTATCTGGAGAGCCAGATTGACGGCTAGAAATGATGTGACAGGTCAAAGGTAAGTAATAGGAATATGTTTTCTACTTAGCGACAACATCCAGGCACCTTAGAAGAACACTGTGTACTATTTATGTCTGAATTAACAAAATTCATAATTATTTTATTGATCCAGGTTTATTTATCAGTCACTATTGACCACCTGTACCTTGACCCCCATGAACCCATAGAAAGCAAGGTTCCGTCGATATATATTCTCTTGGATTCCCGGAGTGAAATCAACTTGTATATTCCCATTTACATTTTAATTATTTCAAGTAGATTCATGTTAAAATAACAGGATTAGCATATTAGCAGATTTACCAGCATGCATTGTTTTACAGTTAAAACTCTCTTTTTTCAGACAGTCCTCATCAGAAAAACAACCATGAAGGTCAACAGCGAAAGCAGCTTATCGCCACCCATACTGACGCGTCTTGTCGGGTTGTGACCTTGTTGCCATGGTAATTTTTAAGTGAGAAAGTCCACAGAGGGAGGAGGTCGTGGAAGGATCGTAGGGTCATCAAGCTCAGGATTTTCACCCATGAGACTGCTGTTTGTGACCAGTGTGAAAACAACAGTAAACGGTGAGTTATTTTAACTTAGCAATATAGTGTAGTTATGTGGCAAAGATGGTGTAGGTATGTTACTAAAGTTATATTTGTAACATGGTTATTTAAAAAGCAATCCAGGCTGCCGCTGGTACGCTGTAAAAGTCATTTTGTTTTGTAATCACTGAAGTAATTTTGGGAGTGACTGGAAATATACCTTGCCATTCGTGATTTGAAGAAAACATATGTGATGGGAACTTTCTGTATGTCTTTGATACCTTCGAGGGTAAGTCATGGTCACTTGTTTGTACTCTAAAGAAGATGTTGCTAACAATAATAAAGCTTAGAATTGAACTCAGTCTTTACCCCTTTACACTGTTAAACTAAAAGAATAACTGGGAGTGGTTTCATCGTGGTGCCAGCGCTGGAACATTGTCACTGAAACTGACGGATTGTGAGCTGTGCAAACTAAAGGATCTATATACCGCTGAATTATATCAAGTTCAGATGACTTGTGTTGAAGTTTGTCTGGAATCATTACTAAGTGACCTCAACTGGTCTTCTCAAATGCGATCAAATTAAAATTTGAAGGCAGTCCGGGCTCTGTTATAGTAAAACCAAAACGTTCGTTTTAACAGTGTTATCATGGTCAAGGTTTTTCGACAGAAACGTCAAAAAAAATATCCATGAGTTGTCTTCTCTGAGTTGAAGAGGGCCATGTGAATACAATATTAAAAAGCCAAAGGATACACCAATTGTGTCGGCCACATTTGGCAGAGAAGGCACACATTTGGAACGAGATTTCTGCCTGTAATGAATATTTAGTCAAAAACTAAATTTTCAAAGGCTGAATATGGCTCTAATACTGATGCACACACTGATATAAAACACTTGGCAGTGTTATATAAAGTAAATATAAAACAAACAGACTTAATGTTTGATGTGATGGATTGTTCTGGTCATACTGAAGAATTCAAGGAAATCTCTTTGAGCTGGGAGACGAGTCGCAATGTTACAAACTATGCTGAATATGTGTAGGCAGGAATTACAAGACTTATTACTGAAACTACAGAGCCGAGCCTTGTTCACATAGAGATATAACCCAGCTGGAAAACATCTGAGATAATTCACAAATCCCAAGGCATCTATAGAGATGTAGCATGCTTATTTAAGTGATCTTTTACTGGAAAATACATGTGTGGGTGAGTGTGTGTTTGTGTGTGTGTGTGTGTGTGTGTTAGTGAATGAGCTTGCTTGGGATTAAATCTCTGATCATTACCAAAACCCGGGCCGTGCATCATTTTGCTCTCTTTCATCCACTACTCATATTTCAAAATTATTCTAATGTACTTTATCTGTAGAAGTGCATCTGGTTCTCCAAAGGTCTAGTTTTATATTACATGAAAAAGGTCATGAAATAAATGAGACCGCTCAGAAGAACTTCAAAGGTCGTAATGATGTTGTTTTTTTTGTTGTTTTTTTTTTTTTTTTTTCTGTTTGCTGGAATAAGAATATCTCTTGCTTTAAAACGGCACAAATCAAAATCTGTCAAACCTCCACAGATAGCTCACTGTAGCCTAGCATCCAGGAAATCTACCCCTAAATATTCTGACACTGAATTAATGCTTACTTAAGATGCGTCTTGGGATTACTCTTCACCATGGGCAAAGAAAATCGCATGAGCACATTGGAATCATAGACAGATTGATTGACACCCCATCAAGCCATGTCCTCAGACCATATGCCAAGTTGTGTTGATAAGCTGCAGGCAATTCATCATAGTCAGAAAGAACACATCCCCAGCCTGCATGCTTTAATGGTTTGTAAACTCTGCAATGCAGCTAAAATACCGGGGTAAACTGTTGGACCCTAGATCAGAAACGAGCGAAACAAAATCGATTGGATGCTTGCTTAATTTAAAGCTGCTTTTGTACTGTTACTGTATGTCTCATCTGTTCAGCCAGCATTTGGGCTCATGCCAGAGAGCTGTGTTGATGTCAAATCAAATGCGATTATGGCCTCTAAATTTACCATCTGATTGGCCAGATCAGTGAGCAGGAGCGCAAAGTCTTTACTAATTATATTAAATGTCTGAAAATGGAAAGGGCAACTGTGATTCCAGTCTGCAATGCAGGAGATGTTTGCTTCGATGAGCGTAGTCTGTTTAGATATGGATTTAACTGATCTACTTAGTCAAATGAGTCAAAATATGAATTGAACGAAAACTGCAATGGACACAGCTGTCGTACACAGGTCCACACCGAAAAAATAGACACGCACAGGGGTTCCCTTGTTGCAGAATATCCTACTAAAAACTTTAATGTATAAGAAAATTGAATGTGACAAGTGTGTGATTGTTGCCAAGAATCACTGTGGGTAATGTATGAGATGTCAGACAGCTTGTCATATTTACCAAAGGGGTAAGCAGTTGAAAGCAAGACTGTACTTGCATCAGAAATGGCAGCAATAGTCTTTTCAGCAAATGCCAAAAAATCTTCCTTCTATTCAAGACACAAATCCCTCCAGTGGCCCTGGAAGTTATGACGGAATAGTGTGGCCGCCAAAGCTGCAGAAGGAGGAGGTCTTGATGGTTGTATGGTTCAATCAGATGTTGGATTTAGGATTGAGGCAGATCATGCTTTTGGTTAAAATAACTACTTGGCCAGGGGACAATCCATATTTAGGTGATGGCATCAGATCTGAAATGTGTGGTGTTGGCTTAAAATGGTTTTGGAAGTTATCTGGGTGGTAGAAAAATGTAATATAT
Source organism: Sparus aurata (assembly GCF_900880675.1). Taxonomy (NCBI): domain Eukaryota; kingdom Metazoa; phylum Chordata; class Actinopteri; order Spariformes; family Sparidae; genus Sparus; species Sparus aurata. The sequence continues at coordinate 25,768,851 of NC_044205.1, forward strand.
GCATAATTACAGAGGCAGCACAACCTCATACCTGAACGACTGAAAAGGTCCAATTGCGAGTAACCCCAAAAATGGCGTACATCACTGTCTCTAAGACATAATGACCATTGCAGCGTAGCAGACAGATGTACCAGACCATAGTTGGCAGTTGTGTTTGTTTAGGAAAGATAACTTACAAATGTACATATGTACGTAACTTCATGACGCTACTTCACCAAGTTGAAATAACTCACAGTTGACATCCAGTTTCACCCTGGACACTGAAACCACTTTCCTCCTCCTTATGTGGACTTTGCACTACTTCACATAACTGCCTCCTTTACTGCCATAATGATAAGCAGGGTCAGTAGAGGTTGCCTACAAATGAGTTCTGATGGGTACAGGCCGAACCGAGGGCATTACAAACAATTTGTTGTTGTAATTTAGAGGACCTGTTGACCAGCCAACTTGTCCTCCCTGAAGGGCATATAGGTTATCTGTGCAAGCAGCTTCGTATGACCCATGCTATTATTTATTGTTAGGCGGCGACCTCTCACAGCCAAAGTAATTAGGATCGGAGCAAGGGAGGAAGCTGTGTGATGGTGTGGTGTAAGAGTGACAGAGTCAAACAAACGCAAGCCACCCTTTCACCCAGCAGACTGCTGTGTGTGACCCCTGTGAAACCAAAAGCCAATGGTAGGTTATTCTAATGTATGTGAGATACATAGCTTAGCTTACTAAGGTCCTCTGTCCGATGGTCCTATACGTCGTGTTTAGGAGTCACTGGCATATTGACTCTTTAATGTGTGATGGGCAGTACAGGCAGCCTCTTACCTGTGGTTTCCCCCATGGTTTGAGTGTGGTTTACTGACCTTTATACACACTGTAAGATTGGATTTTCCTTTGGATTTACGTTGTACTCTAGTCCACTTACCTCTGTATTAGGCCACTTGATGTAGTTTGCAAAATGAAGGATGTAGTCAAAATCTGCAGTAAGTATCTGTTTTAAAAATGTCCAGCATTTCTATTCTCAGAGAACATGCATGTAGATTTATTGCTTTCCTTTTCAGGCATTTCACAGGGGGTACACTTTGTTATGACCTTATGGGCCATTCCAGATGATAGATTTTGGTGGTAATAGCCATTTTAATATTACTGTTTGTTACTAAGAGCATCTGAGTCAGCAGGGCATAGCTTCAAAGGCTTAATGGTGCAAAATAAATTGCCACACCAAGGGAAAGATACAGCACTAATCACACCATTAACATTGAGCATCAGCCCAAAGTGTCCATGTTTGTTTGAAGTGTTGAGAAATGAACTTGGGTCAAATCAAATTAAGGGCATAGGGACCATATAAATAGAGAAGGATATGACCCCCCTCTCATTTTTGTAAATAGTATTTTTTTTTCACCCCCGACCTCTTCTCCATTAGATTTCAAAATAGGATTTTGTGTTTGTCCTTCAACAAATTTCATTGTGTTCAGCTGTCTCTCTGTCCATTCACTACCATAGGAGCTGAGCTGTAAACCTTTAAGTGTAGTTGTAATTACTTGGAGCCTTTGTTTTATGACTCTCTGGCCAAATAGTCAGCCTTGTCATAGAGGAATCTATTGCACATTCACTTAGGCTTATAGTGCCATTAGGTTTTATGCGAAGACATTTTCAAGCCCCATTTAGGTCTTGTGTATATATCAATTATTTTTATATGCTGACAAATTCTACGGAACTATCATATTGCATTCAACAAGTATCTTTGTATCACGAGGTAACAAAAATGAATTCCGTTCCGAATGATTCATGCTGTGGGGGAGTCTGACTTCTCTTGTCTGTTTGTCTCAAAAAAATGTTAAGCATTGATGGACTGGATATGTTGGCAACTCAAGGATTGCACAGAAACCACACTGATGCTTTCAGACTCTGTGCTGCCGCATGCCATCAAGGTGTCTAATGTGTTGCTGTGGCTTTGTGCATGTCAAACAAGTAACACATGTATTTTGCAAACGAATAACCATGAACAGCATGCTTTTTTGATAACAAGAGAACTTTATCAACAGATCTTTGACTTTAGAACAACTGTGGTTCTTGTCAGGCCAGTTTTCGATTTGTTTACAGTGGTCAACATGGATCCTTGTTGCACTCGTCAAACAGTAGCCTCCAAGGCCCTGTTCTCACCAACATAATGCTTCCTCTCTTACAATTTTGCTTAAGCATATGGGACCAAGATTTTCTGAAGTTTGGACAAGTTGACCTTCTACCTAAGATCGAAGGCTGGTGAAATAGAAAATAATGTTTGGAAACCTCAAATACACCCTGTTTAACATTTACAGAAATAGAATTTCAGATTTAATTGTTATTGTTGTATCATTAGTGATAACAAATAAATACACATGGCTTTGTTTGCACTGAGGGAACCTACAGTTATATAGGTTAAAACATCTAATTATAAGATATATCTATAAAACTTTCCCATTTGATTACTCAACAACTGTCAACATGAGTCCTTGATGTTGTCTCTTTGGAAAACATAATGCTTCTCTTACATTTAGTTTGAGCATATGAGACCATATGATTTACTAAAGTCTGAACATGTTGAATGCTGACCTTCTACTTAAGAGTTTCTTTACAATGGTTTGAAAGAAGTGTTATCGAAGCAAAATAGCCCAAAATCTCTGAATTCTTTTTCACCTGTAGTGTCTCCCCTTAAATTGTTGCTTGTATCTGCATTTATTGCATGGCAGTTGAACAAATCCAGTCACATATGTAACCAAAGACATGCAAACATGTCTGCAACAAAGATATGATATTCGTATTTTGAACAGATAGCACGATTTATATAAAAAAAATCTCAACATGTCATACGCGTCAACTGAACCTTGAACTCCTCCCAGAAGGATCGACAAATATTCAAGTGACTTCTCGAGCCATACCACCCACATTGCATCCTTTTATCAACACATAAAGGGTCCTTATAGATTAACGGCATCTATAGAATGTTTTCTGTCAACAACATTTATCCTCCCCGTTAATCTCACAATATCCATGTGTGGCAAAAAAGCGTAACCCTAACCCATTGCTATCATGGAAACTGGATGCACTTAGCTGAGGGTAAGAGACAGGATATGAAGTCCTAACTCTGCTCATCCAGCCACCCTGACATCTTCTTTTCAACTTTTCACTGCACTGTAAGAACCTAAAGCTAATAAATATAAATAAATGTAATTAGCAGCTGCATATGGATGTGGGATTCTGTGGAGACGGCTTCAAATTAGTTGCACCAGTACCCCGGTAGTGCTTCAAACATTGCAGAGCTTTGTCGTGTGACTGTGAAAGAAGTAACAGGGCACTTTACCGTCTCTCATGGCCTAATTGATCATAAAGATCTCGAGCATCTAATGGGATGAGCCTCGTCCTATTTCCTGTGCGTCAGATCAGCCTGTTTTCTAGAGCTGTGATGTACGAACATCCCCAGTTGTCCTTGATTGACTGACAGAGGAAGAACAACCCCTTCATGGTATGAAAGTAAGGGCAACATGAATGTATAATGCATTTTTTTCACTCTGTTTTTGCCTTGGGTATTCAAATTGTGTTTGCAGGGGAAGAGGAAACCAAATCAGGGCTGTGCATAAACTCCCTTTGATTGACTGTTGATGAATTCTTCAGAGATCACTGGAGGTAAACTACTGTATAATGGAAAAGGTTTGATATTGACAGCTATCCAGTAAAATTCATTCCTGAATCCGGAATTCCCTCCAGGTGGATAAACAAGGATTTCCACTTAGTGGGGTGCAAATTAAATATATAAAAGTCATAACAACATTAGCTTTCTTTTGTAGGAATTGGCTCGCTATACTGTGTCTGTTCAGGCACCTCCTTCTCTCCAAATGTGGCTTGATCTGCGCTTTACAATGAAATATTCATTGCTCTGTGGTATTTCCACATCTGATTTACCCTGCATTTTCACTGAAATCTGAATCTTAATACCCGTGTCGGGAATTTATTGGTTTTACATTTAAAGCACACGGTGGGGCTTATTCCCTTGAGTGGAATTCTATTTTGTGATTTATGAAGATAAGGGATGAACACAAAGGAACTAATTTCCAGCATCTGGAACTCTTGGGAGTGACATTTCATTTGGGACTGAAACAGACTAAAAGCACGCATCCGTTGTGACTGCTCTGGTTGAGTGATGATGGCAGGGGAAGTGTCTGAAAAATACAGAAGAATAACGGTTGCTTTTCTTTTTATTGTCAGAACAGATTTGCCCTGAAATCACAAAACGTTGTTGGGAAATACTGCAAAGTCGCTCTCCACACCTGTGGAGAGGGACAGACCAAAGTGTGACCATGAAAGACAGCACTTTGATATGTTTGTTTCACGGCTAAGCAGAGGAACATTTTATTGTTGGCTTAGCATAATGTCAGCTTGAACTGAATGAGTGAATCGAAGGACTCACTGGCAGTTTAATTGTTCTCTGTTAAAAACCATCGGAACACACCGGTCTCAGAAACAAAGACGGAACACGACGGCCCATTTTCACTCCCGATGCGTCAAACACAGCTGCGTGGTCAGTTTCCCTTTAAGTTCGATGGCGTGGTTACCCCTGTTGTGATCCACAGGTGAAATCATTGTTTATGGGATCTTAACTGAACTCTGAAGTGAACTCCGTCCCCCACAATCCTCCAGGTTTCCCACCTAGGTGTGAACTGTGCCCAGACACCCAGCTGTGAGCTATTATAGGTAAGGATGTCTGACACCCCTGATCAGGTTAACAAAACTCCAGCTGCCTCTTTGTTCTCTCTTTCTGCTGGATCCTCCTGAGCTCAACAGGCCAACTACACCTCTCTCTACAGCAGTGTCGCGAGGCCCCGCCAGCTTAAATGCCCTATAAACATTGACCCTGCACCCCTCTTGCTACACTTCTTGAAGCACCCCTCCAGTGCAGTGTATGAAGAAGAAGGAAAGTCCAGGCTCCGGGTTGGAAGGGTTATAAACAGGACTATCCTGCAGTTGACTGGGATTCATTTCCCTTGTGTAACCAAGTGTGAGGACTGATGTGTTTTGAAGTTATGTTACATAAGTTAACATCAGTTTTATCAGTGGCTTGACCAAATGTAGTCATTTAAACCCCAAGTATGATCTTTTCCGAAACCTTACCTAGTACTCTACATGCCTGAACCAGACCATAATTTGTCACAATATGTGAAAGACTGGAATACTTACCAGATGTTACATGTCATGTATTATCACCAACTCGACCATGGAGCCCTTCACTTGCAAAACTGACACTAAAGTGGTTAGTGGAGCCTCATGATTCGACGCTGAAGGCCGCTGACCAAGCTGCCATACTTATCCAGGGAGTGAGAGCATGTTGAACATGACAGCCATTGTTATGTCTTCAAGGTTTGATGCAGGCTGCACTAAACTCGGTTGTTGTTACCATAAATACTCCATAAAGAGTGCCATGCTGCAGTGAAATCTAATCCGTGCCCAAAGTGATTGTCACTTTACCCATCAGAGAATTGGACCCAAATTTGTCCAGGCCCTCGAGGATACCCTGGTAATACACCAAACTGTTTGGTCTTGCAGGTCCACCGTCCACCAAAACTACTTGGTTAGGTTTAGGAAAGCACTGCGACTCTGCTTCAAATAACTGCTTTCTTAGAACAGTCACGTTGAACACTTTCTCTGCAGTTTGTCTCACTGCTGTCCACTGTTGTGCAGGACAGCTCACACAATGCGCGGCGCCCTTAGCTTTGAACATAATGTGCGGTGTCCCTGAGAGTTTAATGGACACATGAACACTTGTTCTCCCACCCAAAAACATTCCAGCTCATTTTCTAACACCACTTCAGCAGAGCTGACTTCAGTAACTTCATGAGTCACCATCCAACAACAAGCTTGTCCCAGCTGTGTTCATCATTTTATAGAGTTCCCTGGAAACAGTTTTCCGTTGCCGTCTGTGCTACTTTCAGCTTTTTCTGTATTTGGTTGAGTTGTCTCATTTTGCAGTGTTTTTTTTCAGAGCTCTCCAGAGACACCATTCAGTGACCTTCTCTACGCTCTCTGCAATACCATTTTTTTTCCACCAAAATTAATGTGTACATGCAGGTTTTTCAATGCGAGTAAATCCTCTTAAAATGGCCAACTGACTCCTTTCCGTATTGCTAAGATACATGTTTGTCTTTCTATTTTTTTGGCAAGAGATACAGAGAAATTTTTTCAACTCTCCAAATATGCAGAAGTAAGTATATCCAACAGTTTCACAAAAAAAAGGCTCCCAAAAGATTTTCTGAGAATGTGCTCTAAAAGAATAAAAGCATTTAAAGGCATTGACCTTATCTGATCCTGATAATGTGCGATCCAAGCGCCATAAAAAACAAATTCGGCACAAGCAAACACCTTGAGTCTCATTTGTCAGATTGAGTACAACCCCGCCTCCCACGAAAAAAAACAAAAAAAAAACCCCATAAATAAATAAATAAACAAACAAACGATCGATGCCTCATACGGGGAGGGGAAACTCGTGCAGCTCGGGGATCAAAATGTCAGCGAGGCAGCTCAGGCCCTCAGAGGTAAGAAGTGACACCGCAGTCACTTCCTTACATGTTAATTAGTGCATGAAATTTCACACAGCACAACAACCAGAAGCCACGCAAGTGTTAGATTGCTTTGTTGTTGCATCAGTATGATGCAGGGGTTGCTCTGTATCGCTCGCTCTCCGTGTGTGGTGTTTATTCATTAATTTATGGAGTAGTTTCTCTGATCCCATTTCAGAGAGAATACAAAGGCCCTGTCCTTTTTTTTGCGCATGTGGATCTAAGTCACTGTCGAAACTCAGGTGCCTCAGTGATACTCTCCGACCTTTTTAATACGTCTATCCGTCTGCGGGCCTGCACGGGTGCGTCTCTGCTGGGTCTATTAAACCCTGTTTTAAAGTGGCAGTATCTCAGCTGTGCCATGATTTGTAATAATTGCAGACTTAGTGATTTTCACCCCGTGGAAAACTGCGGAGTGTGTAATTTTGTGAAGTAAATTCCCGAGGTTGAGATTTAAAAGAGGAGAAAAAAAAAAAAAAAGGTGCCCTGAGAAAACTATTACAATGCAAATGCAATTATCGGTACTGTAAATTCATACGTAATTTGTTTCCACCACGTTGTCCCATCTTGTAGACATGCACATTCTACGTTCCTCTTGTCATGTAAAGTGGCAGAATATAATTGGAAGCAGGCGCTTCACATTATTGGCCAAGATTTAACGGTATGCTTTCAAGGCGTCTATCAATCCAGCGGCATGCGCGCCTCAAACGCGTCTCAGCGACAGCAGAGCTTTTGTGCTAAACTGTTAGTTGCGGGAGGTGATTGGATAGTTCTCCTTCTGCGCAAATTGCACTTAAGTGTGTAATGTCGTCCCCTTTGTCTCTCCGCCTCTTTGACATGAAATAACAAGCAGAAAACAAAAGTAATAAACCACACTGCAATTGAGAAAATTTAATCAGAACGATGGCTGTTCAATGTAAAGGGAGCTCGTAAAGATTTTCACTTTTAATGTTCTAAAAACAGCAGCTGGTGGGTTTGTTTTTCCAAGGAGGAAAAAAAAAAAAAAAAAATCTGATGGACAGTAAGTGATGTGTGGGTGGTTGAATAGACATCATAGCACCAGCAAGTACTGAAACACCAGTGGCATCAAAGATATCTATCATGAAGAAATGATAAATTAATCGGTAGTCTCAATCTCAATGGTGCACATTCATAAGAAGAAGAAAAATATCAATGTAATATACTTTCTTATTTAGTAGCTTCTAGGTTACACTGTATAGCCTCTGACTACAGATTTACCACCTTACCATTTCTATTTCTTTGGTAGCACTTTATCATTACCATCATTAATAATAGTAAATGTATAAATGTATGTAAGTTAATTCAACTTTGTTAAAGGTGACTTTTCTGTTAACAAACAAAAAAATACTTTACAAAAAACTGAAACTTTGCAGCAAACAGTTGCTTAGTAAAGTGTTCGTAAAGCGTTTCATTGTTGTTGTGAACAGTGGAATAAACATTAGCTAAAGTTAAATTAAATTTACCGTTTACTCATGCTGTTTGTTATGAAGTGTTGCTGACAAAGGTTGCTGCTGACAATAAATCTCCCACGCGAGCGGTAAAAGAAAATTGATTACGCTGCGCGGGCTCGATTTTTAGGCTCGCGCAACAAAATGTAAATGAAAAAAACAAGCGTCGGAGCAGCCATCAGACGAGGCTGCGCGGTGACCTTTTGATGGGCTGATGTGAAGGCTAAAGAGACTTAATCAAATGGAACCCTCCCTGCCACAGCGTGCTCTGACAGGTGCTGTGCATGAGCAGTGAACCAAACTATGAAACCTACTAAATGATTAATAATAGCCCGTAGCTTTATGTGTGATGAGACTAGAGGGAATGGTTATTGGCAATTTCTCTCCTGTCTGTTTCTCTTCCACACACACACACACACACACACACACACACACACACACACTCAAAAACAAAGACCTTTGGACTCCCACAACTTGCACCACCTGCAGTGTGTGAGCTCGTATTGGTTGCCAATGGCTAATCCAGCACTCCCCCTCCCCTCTGCATTGCAAACTCAAAGCGCTTCTGGCCACAGAGCACATCTGCTCATCCTACCCCTGAGAATCACCTATTGCTCATGTGCAATTAGGGATCAGAGATCTCAGATCAGAATGCCACATGAATATAGCCCTGTGTTTTGATCAGCACAGAAAGGAAAAGTGAGCACCAGCGGGCGGGTACGTGTCAAAGCAACACACGTGTTCTTTTTGTTGTTTTCTTTTGTTTTTTTTTGCTGTTGAAAATATGCCTCGCAATAAATATGGAGTCACTGTGAAGCCTCCTCTTGTATAATGTTCCGGCTCTGGAACTGAAATGTGAGTATTACTGTGTCAAGCATAAACTTGTGCCTGCTTGTGAAACACAATTCATCCTCTTGTCATGCCGCACAACATCTCTGCATCCATCATATTCTATAATGCACACAAGGTCATTCGGTAATGAAGGAATCTTTTAACTGCTGGAATTTTGTGGACTGCACGAGCACAGGCCTATAAAGTTTGCCCGTAAGTATATCTGTGTGTGTGTGTGTGTGTGTGTGAGTGTGTGTGTGTGCGTGCGTGCGTGTGTTTTTGTGTGCTCGGTTGTACCTTTTATGCTGCCAGAGAAGGAGCATTTTCATTCCGCTCAGAGAGCAAAAAGCCTGAGGGAAATCAAAGTAAGCATTTCCCCCATTCTAAAGCACCACCTTTAATAGGTACAACGCCACCCAAGCATTCAGCTCTGTCCTTTGGACTGTGAACACATATCATGGCCAAACCTGCCAATCGGCTCCGAAAGGTATTTTCGTTAAAATCGTCTTTATTCATCCTGCTCGCTCTGCACTGATATAGTATTAAAACGGAAAGAGATGTCTTTCTGATGGCTTTCTTCAGTCCTTTATTATTATCATTATTATTATTATTATTATTTTTTTTTTTTTTTAACATATGCCTTACAGCCAGGCACGTTCACGGTCACCATGCAGCTCTTAATTGTTTCTATCCGCAGGTAAGAAGTGTCTGCTCTGCAGTGTAAATTGCCAAAACAAAATGCTTTGTGTTCCTTTAGCGGCTTCTGTCCAAGTTTGACTGTTTCGTGATTCATTACAAACATTGCGTACTTAGTGAGTAAGGCCAACCAGAACAGTTAAGCAGCAACCTGATTTACTACAGTACCTTTAAGGACAGGTTACCCAACTTTAAAAAATGAACAGGCGCGCTTGCTACACTCATTGCACTCCCCTTGTCCCGGGGGAACTGTGCATGGTGTGCCGCTTTGTAAAAGAGCACATTAATAAGGGAAGAGCTTGTTCCTTCATGTCGTTTAAGTGTTTCTGGAGGGCATCCGCCATGTCCGCCATGCTCTTTGGGTTGGAGGTAGGATAGGGATGGGATATGTCCCATTTCTTAATGGATACTGCACACATCAGGATTCCCTGGAAGGCTTGTGTGTGTTTTTTCAATCTTGGCTGATGGTGTTATACATCGTTCTGTTCTTACTTGAAAGAAAAAAAAAAAAAAAAAAAAATATATATATATATATATATATATATATATATATATATATATATATATATATATATATAAACGTTTTAAAGGCAATATTTTGTATCTTCCTAATTTAAAGATACATTGATTTTACATTAATAGAACGAGGTACAGTTAAAAAGATCTTTGCTCTGATGGTGGCAGAGACCATCGTGGATATTGAGGATGCTTTCACGCTGTCAGTTCTGTCACCATAAGTGGGGTTCATCTATTGCTGGCAAGAAAACTGAGGACCGAGATAAAAGTCTCATTGACAGGCAAAACAAGATTAATAGTCTCCATCAATGTTAGCAGCTCTGTGAGGCTGTAATTAAGCAAAGTGGTGCTTTGAGCTAAAAGCTAACATCAAGATGCTTACTTTGCTCGGAATGACTGTGCTATGAGCAATGTTAACTTGGTAGTATTTAGCAGGTATAATATTTACCGAGTGCTTTTCAGTTTAGCGGTATTTGGTCGATTGATTCTGAGGGAGACATGAATGTCTGCACCATGTTTCACCAGTTCACCAATTTAGAATTGGAGAAAAAACACAATGTAGGGGCAAATCAAGGCATTACCAAAGTCAGTTGGATTAAACCTCTGGGGTTCACAGCTGTCTGAACAAAATTAAATGACAAGCCATCAACAGTTGTTGAGATTTTTCAGTCTGGACCACAATATTAGACACACTGATGGACCAACCAAGATGTATCTGATATCATTCACTTATTATTTCCCATGTCTTTCCAGTTTTCTGTCACTTCTTGGTTTGGTTGAAGGAACTGAAATATTTGGTTAGGTTTCGGAAAAGATGGGTTGGTTTAGACCCTTTTGCAACGTTTTTGCAATGTATCTATAAAGGATAACGTTTCCCATGTGTGTATTTATCCATTCTTTTCCCTGAGTTGCTAAGCTATGACATCACAAACATGTGATTGCTTGGTTTCAATGACAGCCCTGTAGCAACTCTGATTATGATGTTCTGGGAACAACACCATTATGGTGTTATCTTGTGCGACCAACATCCCTTCCTATGTCACCAAAAAGTAAAATTTAAAGTTGTAATATGTAACATTTCTGCACAAAAATATATATAATGAGTACGTTATGCAAACTAATAGTGTGTTTAATTTGGTGGGCTGTGACTGGAACTTCAGGGAGAGAGTCAAAAAGGGAAGAAATAAGTTGCCGACAACTCACCTTTTTTCCACACTACGCAAACTACGTCCCCTTTTTAAAAATGTTTTGATTGAGCAACCTCCGGAGTTGCTCTAATTTTGTTCCAAGAACAAAAGGGGTTAATGTTTCTTTGTCTTTTTTTACGTCTTTGTAGCCATCATAAGTTTTATCACTATCTTTAGCCAATGTTCCCATACGTTGACTTGAATTTTTTCTCAGTAAACCAAAAAAAAATGCCACGTTTTTTCTAGGTTTTCAAAAACATTTGCAAAACAGTAAACCCTGTCAGTCAGACAGGGCAATCTAACAAACCCATAGTGAAACTGGCATTTGCTGGAACCAAAATGGACCTTTCTCTAAGCGAAACAGTTTTTCCTCACACTATACTATTTGTTCACTTTGCTTCAACAGCGGGATGTAAATCTAGAAAGTCAGAACACCTCGCCCCATTGGCCCATAGGTTCAGTACACCAATACAAATCTACCGAGCAGCAAGTTCAACCTAGATGCCTCGACTTGAGCTCAACTGAAACCAATTTCTCCTCCCGGTTTTCATTGAGGTTAATAGTGTCCAGACACAGCAGCCATTAAATTAATTAAAACAAAAATAGAGTTCCCACATAACAGAGATGGATGGGGCTCTAGCAGAGATATTTACAGGTAACTTAATTACATTCACCAAATAAAACACATCTAGGTCACAAAGAGGAGAATTCTAAATAGGCAATTAAGCCAGTGGTAAGAGCCTTAATAAGGCAAGCAAAGTACATAAAATGAGGGGAAGTAAGTGAGTGTCAGTGCAAACGACTTTGCCTAACACTATTCATCATGGGACTAAGTGGTAAGATGGTGTCGAGCTTCTAAATTCTAACAGCATTAATCCCAGATAGCAGGGCTCATACCAGCCAGTATCAATAATGGCAATAATAACTCATCCATCTGGAAGTCATCCAAACCCTGACTGGTTAATTATGCTTCCCTCATGAATATGCCTTCCGGTTTTTAACAGTAGGAGAAGAAGAAGAACATGGCAGGGGGATAGAGAGGGATGAAGGGAGGGAACAATGGAGCAGTCGCACATCTAAATAGCCTTTGTTAGCCAGTTCAGAGGCATCTGCCTGTTATGTGCTCTTGATCATAGTGACACCAGCTTCAGGGACCGGGGCCTCATCCCAGCTGGTGGACGTCAGGGGACCTTGAGCATCTGCAAACATGACAAGAAGTCATTTATTAGACAGCAACCTTGACCAGCTTATTGTCCCCAAACTTGAAATTGTCATTTCTGAAGGAAAATTGCTTGATCTCTTTGGTGTGATATGAATAGATTTAAGTAGAGTGGGTGAAGGACAGAGCGAGGCCTGATGGTCTCCATTACTGGCTTTACCGAGCAAGCTGCTCTTTCAATACTAATGAATGATCGGGCTGATAAGAATAGATTTCTGTTCATAAGAATATGTTTATGTAACCGCGATGTCACGGTGGAGCATGCACTATTGCAATTTTGTACTTTAACCTTCTACTCCACAACTCCATAGCTATTATGCGAGTAAAGATGATACACATGTTATTAACATAAATGCAGGATTCCTGTTTGTGATTATTAAAATAGTAAATAAACTTGTTTAAACTGGACCAACCACGAACAGCTGGGACATCACAATTCTGCTTATGTGTTCATCAATAAGATTAATCCAATATTACAATATAAACAGTGGGGACATAATAAGCTGCTTTCCCTGTAAAACTATACATTTTATTTCGGCGATGAGGACTGGTTCTTAAAGAAGCAGTGTGTAAGATTTAGTGGCATCTAGTGGTGAGGTTGCAGATTGCAACCAACGGAATACCCCTTATCTCTTGCTCCCCTTCCAAAAGTGCTTGTGACTGCTAAAAGGCAAAAAAAATGTAAAGTACCCTCTCTCTTTACAATTCCAAAGCTCATTCTAAAGTTACGGCAACACTTAGTTACAAGTAATTATACACTGATGTAACTGTTTAAATATATTTGATTGTGCCTAAATCTTCTGCACTGCACCTTTTCAGTAAAAAAACATGGTAGCCTCTACATCCAAATACTGACCCCCCTGTGGACAGAGAAATAAAGCCTCAGCAATATAAAATGTCACAGCACAACTGGCATTCGCAGCAAACAGACTTAACGCAGCCCCTCATCTGTTTCTGCTCCTTGTTCCTGTTTGCAGGCATAAGCCCAGCTGGCAGAGCCTGGCTAACCTCCACGAGAAGTTTTTCCTTGAGAGAACTCACTACCCTAACCTAATTCTATCCTTTAAGATGAGTATCCCCTTACCTTAATCCCCTGTTGGAATAGCAAAAGGTTTCTGTTCCAGAAGTTTGATCCCGCGAGGATTGGATCCCCAAATTCTGTCCCGAGCACAGACTAAATTAGGAGACACACTTCCCCCCCTTTGCATTTGAACAGAACATTTTAGAAATACAAAGCAGGCTGCCAGCCAACTGGAAGGTGTGGGGTGTAAGAAGAGGTGTGCTGGATACGTAAAGATAGGAGAGACGAGTGAATGTACAGTGTTATTAATGAGATTTGAAGTTTCACAAACATTGGGCTCCGTCTTGCTCTTGACTCCTGGCTTGACTTTTTGTTCTTCACTTATGATACATTAGCGTAACTATGACTGATACGGCCGATGTTTCGGTTGGAGGAACAGTGATAACCGCAGAGCTGCACTACAACTAACCTTTTGTAAAGGTCAGATAAAATAATGAAAGAGGTTCAACCATGACTTAATGGGAACGGCTATAAGGATCATGTTGGCGAGGTGCAAGAATGGCGTCATTAACCCCTGCCTCCGTCTTATGCTCCCCATCTCGCAGTATTCTTAGCACTCTGCAGAGGTGTTGCTTCCCCTTTGCCTTATTAATCATGTTGTTAGTTGATTTCTCTTCCTTTCAAGGCATAATATCAGGGAATATTACATGCAGTGCATTTTCTCTGCAGATGTGTTTTGTACCATCAGTAAGGTAAGACACACGGCGGTATTGATGTCCAGATAACGATTTGTTGCTGCCTGCAGCATGATGGTACCTGGGGAAAGTGAAAAGATATTTTCACACAGGTTACTGCCTTTGAATGTTTGGAAAGAAATGGGACGTTACCAGCAGCCTCAAGAACCGAGCCATTCACCAGCGTTCATATCTTTTAAATTAATAATTTTAAAGTGACATTTTCGAGCACGGTGAACTACACCCAGCTGTACTTTTTTTTTCATCCTTTTTATTCTATATCCTAGTCTTCTTATGCAAAACACAAGGTCAGGCTCTATAGCTGGAGTATGTCACCATTATCTACATCTGGATATCTTGTAATTACTGGCACTTTCCAAGCCTGGCCGCCATTATCCTCTGCTAATTCAATTATGTTGACACATTCGGGTGACAATGTTGTATGTCTGCGAGACTTTTGAAGGAGACACTTGTCGGGAGCTGTAATTAGACTGACACATCACACAAAAAAAGGTCATTCAGAATTGAGATCAAATATTTGACTATTGCAGTTGCAAGAAAATACACTTGATGCAACATATAAGCTGACCAAATGAGCATTAATAGTATTGCTTTTGATTGTGCTGCATGAAGGTTGTTACAAAGATAAACAGGCACTGCAATTGTAATAACAGCATCCAGCTTTACAGTAATTAATTGATTAGCAGTTCTTATGTGTAAAACAAATTAACATGCTGTACATTTTTCACCTAAGGCGTTAAAATGACACAATATGCCTTCTATTTCTCATAAGAACGTCAGCCAAGGAGGTTATGTTTTCACCTGTGTTCATTTGTTTGTTAGCTGGTTGGTTGGTCAGCAGGATTGCAAGAAAAATACTTATTTCCGTGGAAACATGGATGGAGGATGGGTTCTGGCCCAGAACAGACCCCATTAACTTTTAAGGATCCAGATAAAGGTAAAGAATACCCAGGAATATTTTCTTACTAGCTTTAACGTTACATTTTTAAGGGATGTGTTAATTTTTCTGTGAAGCAACAGATCCATTATCTGATGATCTTAAATTGTAGTTAAGCTGTAATGGGTGGTTCAAAATGTATAACGATACAGGACTATCAGGTGTTCATGTCGTATTAGACTTGATTTGACTGTTGGGCCTTGGCAGATGTATATGCTCGGCTGAGTGGTACATCATGTGCCTTCATCATCCAGCATTGAGCATCTTGTATTAACTACCTTGTTTTCCGTAGGTCGGTGGAAGGCTTGGATGCACACATTTAGCCGAGGGGTATTTTCGATGAAAAATATGCAATTTATCATATTTTTGGGACCGTGATTATTACCATATCTTTACAAAAAGTTGCACTCACACTAAAAAAGATCAAAAAAAAAAATCAAAAAGCCTGATGATCTTGCTAAAGCAGTCCACTGGGAACAATGCTCTCCACATTGATTTGACATTAGTTTGGCTTTGGTGCCCAAAATGGCTTCAGTATCGTGCCTTAGCCTTATGACGGCATGGAAAACCCTGAGGTATGATACACTCATTTACTGAGAAAATACGTTCATTAATCATGTTTATTTTCTCCATCATCAGCCCAGAAGTTAGTGTTAATGTTTTGACATTTGCGCTGTCGCCCGTCTTCATTCAGTCCAGCTGTTGATGTTCGTGTTAGTTAACGTGAAGGTTCTGACATGTGTTGAAATGGGACTCAGTCACACTGCAGATTTTCATTTTCATCACACAGACATTTTTTGTTTAGATCTCATACACTGGAGTCAAAAAAACAATGTTTCCACAGCAGCTCTGCCTTTCAGAAAACATTTTTTATAACTAAAACTCCAATCATCCTGCAAATAGCTTTAAGTGATAAATAGTTGCGTTCATATCCTCTGGTTAGTTCTTGATTGGTTTTTACAACATTTGCATTTAGCGATATGTGTTTTTGATGTGTACAATTGCAGTCTGTTGTTTAGCTCGCTGAATTATTCAATTGCTGCAACAAAAATAAATCCAAGTCACAGAAATATTATCAGAGCCGCTCTACCTCTAGCACACTTGTAGGAAATGTTATTTTTGGTGAATACATTTTTCTCCCCCCCGTTTGTCATTCTGAGTCACTCTCGATGAAAGTCGGAGCCAAATACCAAAAATGTCAGTGTAATGTAATGCTAATGACTTTCATGCTTTGTGGAATCTTTTACCGCTCCAACATGGGCCCAAATATTTATGCAGCCATGCGCACCCACATACAGAAGCGCACATACAGGAGCACACAATAAACCACTCTACTTCAAGACTTCAAAAGACCCATCTGATACAATAAAGAAGAAGACGGCAGAGAAAATGTAATCGGCAGCACCAGATTGGGTCCAAAGAATTCCTGATCTGTTTTTTGTCCTCTACTGCATTACATTTTGTCAGGTGGACAAAGTTGTCAATCAAGCTGGCAAACCTATTTTACGTTGTCAATAGGACAGAGGAGAGAGTGTTCATTCTTTCAATAGAGGGTTAGAGATTAAAGTAGGCCAAGCAGAGAAGAGGTAATTTTCTGGGGTGATGTATTGACACTAAGACTCGATCATCTCCCACATTGTATTTCAGATCTGCTCCGCGAGACGGCCAGACCGTGGAGAGAAATACTGCTGCCACCCACAGCATATGGTCCTACTGGTTTTCTATGAGGGTGATTTGTGTTTTACTTCACCTGATAAACTTCTTTTCATTCCATAATGAGTTGACAGGGGTGATGGCTGGAGTGAGCGTGTGTTTGCGTGTGTCTGTTGGGCTTACCTGGATATTGCATATTTTGCATCTACATTCAAATTACTTTTTTTGTTTTTTTTATACCTTCGGGCTTTGGACTGTAACTCTAATTAACTTGGGCTCTTTTTGCAAGCCACTGATTTTCCTATTGGCGCTGATTGAAATAAACAATGCCAGTGGCCAGCGTAGCACAGTGGCAGCTCCACTCATTTAACTGGATGTGACACTTGGCCAGAAACGGAGGAGGAGGAGGTGTGACGCGTGATGTGTGCACGCCAACGTTGCAAAGCAGTGCAGGAAGTTGTTAGTGAGGGACACGGAGGGATTAGCAAATAACCTCTGATTAAGTGCAGGAGTCTAAACAAATTTCTGCTGCCCGCCTCGAGATTGAGGTCTGTAATGCATCGATTTTCCTGCCGTGCAAAACGTGTCTATGTGCTGTTTTACCTTAAATCCACATTTACTCATCCCTTAGTAAGCGCATTCAGTCTGCAGACAAAGGATTAGAAAAGCGACCATTATAGGTGGCGATGTGCCAAGAGACAAGATTGCATGAAACCCCTCTTAGCGCGGTCAAAGACATTTCCTGCATAAGGGGTTAAGAGGGGTAAGAAGGGTGTTAAGTATTCACGGCATGAATATTCTATCAAACCCTTCCCGAGAACACACTGATCACAAGCTTTTAAATAACAAAAATTGCAAGCCGAGCATGTCGAGTCAAAGGGGTCCTCTAATCTATTATGCTACCAATAGGTGAACAAAAGTATCAGTACTGTACTATATTACTGTCTCAGTGCGACCGCAATTTAATGATCATGTCAGCGTTTCTGTTCAAAGGCCTCACTTCTGATCAGATAAGCCTCTCGTTTCCTCCCCTTATTTGAATTCCCTTGAACTAGAAAATGGATCTTCCCGCTGTCTATTGAGGAAGTGAAACGGGATCCAAGAAGCGCTTTCGGAAAGGGATTCTGATTAACGACATAAAAGAATATTCAGTTCCACTGAAAATTACCGGGCTAAGGACATTTCGCGAGTGCAGCTGGAAGTGAGACAGTTGTCACTCTTTGTTAGTAAAGCGTGGTTTGTTTGCTCTTGTGTGTTTGACTTGCGCTGAATGAGGACAAGGATAATGATAACATCAAAAGTGTGATCAATTCAATAGACTACGGAGGAGAAACAAGCAGCAATAAAAGTTCAAGGAAGATGCTGAATCCCCTCATCAAAAGAGAGATCTCAATAAGCAAAGTCAGCTAAATGGCTTCTGTCGGTTAACAAGGATTAGCTCTGAAAGCATCTCTATCCCTCATAAAAAAAATGCTTTCCTTCATCGTGTTGCCAGTTTGATCGGGGACAAATTAAATGGCGGCCCCTTTATCTCCCTCCTTGTCTTCTTTGTCGGCTGTGACCTTGAATGTTTGCCCATTAAACTACCAACACTCTGACAAGTATCCATCTCAGCCTCAGGGAGCTGATGCACAAAGATAATGAATCAATTGTTGCCTTTATCCATGATCCAAAGGTATGATAACTCAGGATTGAGCCTGTTTGCCTGAGAAACTCTCAAACCTCCTGGGAGTGACTGTAGGCTATATCAGAAGGGTAAACTGATGCAGAAGGAGGTCACTGTCTCTTCCCCCTGCGGAGTTTTTCCTGTTTAGACTAGACGCTATTAAATATGTCCACAAGGAACTTCTTTCTAAAAGTGCTGGATAGTGTTGAGTTTCCAAGAAATTCTAACAATGTGCAGCAGTGAACATGTTTAAAGAGAATTTCCAACTGAGTTACTTTGGTATTTATCAACACAATGCCAAATGATCATGCTGAATGTATCTGCAAAGCCTTCAGTGACAGCTAATTTCCACTGACTTGCCTCAAGATCTGCTCTCACAATTCAATATTCTCTCCATTAAAGTCTAATATTGCTTATTAGTACCACTAATGTTGTGTTTCTTGGGGTGGCAGGGGGTTGGTTGCTTAGTCGGTTGGTCCTCAACTATCGAGTGTAAGTGGGGAAGATATCCTGATCGGATGTGAGACGCCGTGGTAGCGACACCCTGCTGTAATGTCCATTTTACTCTCAATGGGACTCCTTATTTACAAAATGAACACCACGCTGCATTGAGGAAGACTTGGAACTGGCGATTGAGACCATACAATCATTAGGAAACTGTCCACTGATGTAATGATGAAGGTAAAAGGTGGGGTTGGTTTTTCACAAGCTTACATACTTCAGACATCAGACTTCTTTCTGAATCCACAGGAGTTTTCCCACAGTTGGCCATCAGTAGAAATGCAGTTTTAAGGCACTTACTTTTTCACACCCAGAAACTTGGTCTATATTTCATACAGTAGACAGTCCAGATTGAAATCTCACTGCTGTTACATTTTGTACAGACGTTCAAGGTGCCCTGAGGTTGGATCCTGCTGACTTTGATGATTCCTGACTTGTTGTGTCGTGCAACAGACCGAACAGTCAAAGTTTTGTCATAGTTAGGAAAATATCTCTAGATCTGCCGGTTGTATTGGCTTACATTTTTTTTAACCGAGTGTTCAGTGGATGAATTCCAATGACTCTTATGATAAATCCACTGGCTTTTCCCTTAGCTTCACCAGCAAGTGGATATTTTTGGGTCTTTTGGTGAAATTTCTTGAGAGCTATTGGATGGATTGACATTGAAATTTGGTACATACAGTATGTCCATCAGATTAGATTTCTTTCCGGTGAGCATTAATGACCAAAGATTGACATAACATGAAACTTGGCCCCGCCTAGATTTCTTGACCCATCACTTGTTTTATTTGAGATATCTTTGAGGAGAATTCATCATGTGATTTGTTGCATCTCCTGCAAATAATCAAGTGCATTTTGGGAGCAATCAATGACTACTAAAGTCCAGTATTCATGAATGCCTTACCGCTAGAATGGCTGCAGACTCTCAGAGTTGTTACCTTTATGGTTCGCTACCTTCTGTCCTTCTGCACAGGGCCTGACACACGTTTGATGCACATAGTCTCCACTGATTTTAATATTCTATTTTTTGGGGCAGAGCAATTCTAAACATGCTGCAGCTGTGATACATTTGCTGGAATTCAAAAGTCAATGCATCATTGTACTCTGTTGCTGTTTTCATAGGGACAAATTAAAAGTGACGTGTGTTACCCCAACAGTGGTAATAACCGTGATTTAAATTGTAGTACAAAACGACAAGGAGAAACAGTAGAGAGCAATCGTAAGTAGTAGTTTTTACTCCTGACTGATCTTGGTGTGGAGACATAATGAGTCTGACATGATGTAGAAAATGTCTTACTGCTACTCTCCGAGAATTAATATTTAAAAATAAAATCCGCTTTTGTGACCGGAGATTCTCTGCACTCCAACAGCTTCGCCCAATTAATCACATGAAACACTGCTACAAATCTCCTGTCCAAAGCTATACGGCACTCACATGTCTCATTTAATACATTTTAACTTCCCGTCATCTTTAAACATCCCATCCACTCTCGCTTCCACGCATGCAGTATTTAAAACATACAGCCCCGGTTGTACAAGGCCTCGTCATTAAACTAGAAGAATTACTGACTCCAACCATCTCCTGCCGCTAATGCACAACTGACACCGCAAAACATTCAGATTTACATTCTGATTTGTGATTTTTTTTTTTTTTTTTATGTTCACGAAATGCTTACACTCATCATGCGAGGGATATTAGTGTCTCTTTCACTGGGGCCCATAAAAACTGACATTATGAGCTGTGGCGTCTGTGAGGAGAATATGAATTGTGGCACCTTCGTCTTTTTATGCGAGCGCTGAATTTCAACATATGGCACCTTGTTGGAAATTGTCTGAAACATGAGCGTTTTCAGGAGAAGTCAATCAAGTTCAGTCAATCAATTATGAACAGCGCCGGTGATTAAACTGGAGTGTGCTTTCCATGCAGAACATACCTGTGAGCCAGTCGCCAGCTCCGGGGCATGCATTGCTCAAATGTGGCTGGTATGGGAGCAACAGCGCTTTGGATTTTTCACAACCTGCGTTTGTTATAACTGTGTACCAACGTTGAGTGAGGTATTGTCTCTATTAATTAAAGGTAACAATTGATGCCTATGTGTTTTTCGCACACTCCAGAGCGACAGCAATCCATGTTTTCCAAAAACAGCCCAACATCAGCGTTATTCTGTTGCATTTCAACGATTCTTAAAATCATACACAGTTCGGGATTATGTTGATTGAATATCTTACAAAGTCAAAAAGGCTGATAGAATTGATTCGAATAGTATAATAGAATAGTTTTCTGACAAGCTCAAACTCATAATAATAATAAACTGAAAATAGTTCTGCCGAACTGTAATTGTCTTTCCTTCTTTAGAAAAAAAAATAATCTCTGAGTATTGGAAACAAAAATGTCAGAAATAGTTCACAGTGAGCTGCAAACCTGGTGTTTCATTATGCGGGTGCATGAAAATTAAATGAGTGCAACTGAAGATTGATATTATTAATCATGATTCACTTTAATCTTTAAACTTTAAACGCAGAAAATCAAAGTTTCGAGTTTTTCCAAAGAAATAAACCATCTCAGTAAGAAACTGTAGGTCAGCAACGTTTTAGTTAAGACAGTTGACTTGATTTTTTTGTTTTTTGTGGTTCATGTTCTACATGCTGTGATACCTCAACTTTCCTAATTTCCCAAATGTGTCCAATACTTCGGTTTATGACAAAATATCTCCAAAGCTACCGACATTCTCATGTGTCTCTCGGCTGAACTATGTTTAGTGTCTATTAGCAACTGCAAGCAATGTGATGTTCTGAACTAAGATGGGTAACATTGAAACCATCCTTCATAAGAAACATTAACATGTTGCCAGTGTATAGTATATTGGAAATTGGCATGAAACCTTTGTACGTTAACATTTGTATGTGTCATACAGGAGGATATTTACCTTATCAACATCTCTATGAAACATTCACATTGCATGTTTATGCCCATACTTTGTGCCTGAATCTAACAAAAGCATAATCACAGCACTGACAAAAGAAAAAATTGAGGTGAAAATTGAACCCAAAGAAATGGTAAGTTGCTATGTCAAGACAGGTCAAGTGTTAATTTATCTGTGCTCTGCAGAAACCTACATTACCAACATTAATCCTGGTGATCGGGTTGTGTATTACAAAGTCTGAACAAATGTGCAGATCATAAGAATCATAAGAATTATTTTTGAAGCGGTGATCATGTACGACTCAACCTCACATGAAGAAAATATACATAATTTACTTACCTAACACGGCCGATTCAAGAGTCTGTGAGGCCTTCATTAGTGTGCTGTGTCGCACCTTGAATGTTTAATCACATTACGTATATATGAATTAAAACATGTCTGTATAAATTTCAAAGCAGTTCACTGCGATCAATGATACATTCTCAGGCACACACCGGCAGACTCTGAAATCTCTATTTTCACATTCTACAGTGTGAAATGTGGCTTTCATAAAGAGCCATGCTGCGGTGTTATTATTATTGCTGTAAATTTAACTTAAGACTTGTGTTGCCTACACATTGACTGACAGACGCTAAAATGCCAAACAGCTGCTTTGTTATCTTTTGTATTCCAACTAAACTCTGTAAAAAGGAAGAAATCTGATTTATGCTCAGGGACTATACACATTACTATATACATTATAAATTGATGGCCATGAGCCTACAAACATACAATACGGCACAGAGTTTCCATAGGAATAGCTACCACTTTCACTTCACTGTAGAACTGACATTGGTTAAAGTTTAATGCCCTCTGCATTCAATTTTAATAGTAAGCTGTGATTAAATGTTTATTTACTGGATATGAACACAAAATAAAAGGAAACAAACTGTGAAAACATCCTATTTTATTGCCCAGAGTGTACACAGTCTGAGTTTGAATGAAAAAAAACAGTATTTGTATTCAGACATAATACGAGGAGGAACAACACCAGAGTTTATCTGGTGTGCACATTGCAATTAAATCATTAAAAAGGTCAAATGGGTCAGTTTTCATTTCATGAGATGATAATAAAAGGTGTGAAAATGTTAAAATAAAGCAAACTATTAAACATCCAAGATATGTATTTATGAGGATCAACCTTTAAAGCTCTGTTTTTGGTCAGGGATTTTTTTTTCTTAAGGTACCGGGTCCATCGTGACATTCAAATGTGGAATATCTCATTTTGAAACAACACTTTTAAATAACCTCCTCACACCCAAATCGTACGTGTTAATCTGACTCAGGATATGAAACTCAAACCTCGGCTAGTGTTTACAAAAGTCCACAGCCTTCACACTTAATACTTCTGACAGGTTTGAACAACAGCCCCACAGACATATCAGCTATTTGAGAAGACAAACAACACTGCAATCAACACCTGTCAGCCCTGAATAAAGTGTCACCGGATAAAAACCCTCACTTGTACTGGAAAATATTCTGAGAGTATAGTTTCGAATCACCTTGATTAGTACCACGGCCATCTGTCACACTGGCAGGCACTTGTGATATCCAGGTGAGGAAGAACCTCCATGGATATCGCTAGCTTTGCATGACATGTGACGGTGCCCACTGACTCAGACTGTCCTGCTGGGCGAAGCTGCTGATTTGAGTGGAAAATGCGGCCGGTGCGAGACAAAGCAGCAGAAGTTGATTAAACTAAAGTCATCTAGCAGATATGCCACTTCTTGCCAGTTAATTCAGGGGATTCAGAGCGGTTTGTCTGCGCTTTCATCTGACAGGCCTCCGAAATTGGATAGAAGTTCATACGGCGAACTTCAAGATCTGTGCTTTTTTCAAGTCAAGTCGATTTTATTCGTGCAGCCCAAAAATTGAAAAATCATCCTCAGATGTTGGACTTGAATCAGGAAGAATTCCTGCAAAAACTAAAATATCCCTAACTCACAAAGTCATTAAAAATAACATACTAACATCTATTCAGTATATTAACCATTACTGCACCTGTACTGTGAAAGTTAGGAGATTGAATAACTGTTTCACATCTAGTTTGGAGTTGTATGTGCCCTCAGTATCCAAAAAAAGAAAACAACGTTGAAATTTAGTTTGACCAAATGTCATTTTTTTTATTTCAAGCCAGAGTAAGGCCACGGTTTTAGTGCACATAGAAAGCTGGTGGAATTGTCGATAATAAAACAGCCTTGGTAAAAATACAGATTCTTTGATTGTCAGCTGAGTCACCTGATCGTATTTTCTGCCCGGCGACAGCGCGGTCCATCCTTGTAGCTTTGAACTGATCAATGTCTGAGTGGAAATTAAATTTTCCTTTTGCGAGAGTTTTACAGCAGTAGTAGTCAGATGTCACGAGATTACAACTGCTGGGTTCAGCTGGCCCGGTTTATTCAGCGTGGGTGTGAACACAGCCATAACTCGATAGAGACAGGTTTATTGGGCTTCTATGACCTAGCCTCGACTGAAGCAAAGACGTCACAGCTTGATAAATCCATTTAAAGCCCTGCATCTTTGTTTTGTTCTTTTCTTTGATAGACTATATAATCTGTTCACAGTGCAACAAGCAGGAGGACCAAAATTCATTAAACATATTGGTCTAAAAGGCAAATCTCAAGGTTTAAGGAAAGACAATTAACGATTAAAATGTATTGTGGAAGTGTAATCCAGAGACAGACAAATGTTAGAAAACATCACCAGATGTGTCCTTAACAAGCATTCCTCTGTTGTTTTTGGGTCATTGCATTAAACAAGCATCTGTAAGATGATATGATACATGGATGGACTTAAGACAGAGTATCTACAGTATGAACTCCAGTTGCCCTGAGCTTTTTAAGCAAAGTGCCATTTGTCTTGTGGCTACAACCAAAGTGGTGCGAGTGTCAATTTGTGAATGTCACAGGTTAATCATGGAGGCAGATCACTCACACTGCATCCTACTGAGTCGCTGCTCTTTGAACGGAGAAGGGGCTGTGTGTTAATGAAAGAACCACAATCCCCTGACAGCGGGAATGACATCAGGACTTTGCTTTAACTTTGCAAGCACAATGTGAGCAACAGTCAACCAGGCTAACTCTGTTAGTGGACAGCCAACAAGCTCATGTGCACTTGGATGTTGGATTTTTTCCATGGTTGTTGGCTGCTACAGAGCTGTTTTGGCACTAAAGTGTGAAAGTAAATGGTGTAAAAAATTCATTTCAAGGTACTAGGATCCATTGGTAAGCTCTAGGTTGAGGATTTCACTTAGTTATGTATTCGTTTTCAGTTTGTCACCAATTCAAAGATCAATTTAAATCCCGATTCAAGTTAAACTGTATCAATAAGGGTTCCATTGAGAAAAAGTGACTTTTAGAAATGTCACTAGCTAACTTATCAATATTTGCACAAATGAATTAAGAAATATGTGACAAAAATGGTCATGAATTCTTTTCAATTTCACTAAGGATCTCATGTTCAAAAGGTTTGGTAACCCTGTATGATAACCATCATTAACAAAGTGTACATTTAAATTGTAAAATTCATATTTAAAGCTATTTCACTTTCACAAATGGTAATATGCTTAAAAATAATTTAATAAGAAATTGTTTCTTGTGAAGTTGCAATTGATGTTTAAAATACTTTGTAAATGGTAGATTGATATTGAGAAGCTCATCTGTTGATATTATTAGAAGCAAAAAAGGTTTGAACTAATTTTTATAGACCTTTACAATTATTTAAAAAAAAAAGTATTTTCTTCTACTGTGTATTAATGATGGTTAATAGAGTATATTTATAAGTATCTCAGATGTTGATGAAGGTTCTCAGTCACCCAGGTCACAGTAATTCCAAGTGCTGTATCGTAGGCAACTAGACTTGTTTCAGTTTCTTAACGATGTTTCACTTTTTACCTAAGTACCTTCTTCAGTCCAAACCAGCTGGAGGGGAGTCGCAGGGTTTTAAACTCTATGTGGGAGTGTCCTTACAGAGTCGTTGAGGGCATGTGTGAACTCTTAGTTTCAGAGTTGTAGGGGCCGATTGTGCGTCGGTGACTTAACCGGTCTTCGTGTAAGCACGTCAGTTTTCTTTTTGTTAAAACCTTTAAAATTACAACCTTGGAAATGTCATTCAGCAAAAATATCATACTGTGTGTGCAGCATATTTAAATGTGGAGAGTAAATTCCTGCTCTTCTTCTAGAACCGTAGGAAACAGTATTTTAATCCAACACACACACAACCAAGACAAGTAGATTACATATAACTACAAGCTAGCTTGTCTTAAACACAACCCTTTGCATGTGTTACCGGGAAGTAAACAGGTAGAATGAAAGGAGAATGGTTCTAAAAACCAAAACGACTTTGCTCCTGTGTTTTGTCAACAGTCGCACACATCTTTCAATGACTGTTATTACTCGTACATCTGAGTAGAATTCAATGAAAATAAATAATTTAGTGAAAGTCTTTTCACTAACTCCAAATGTGTGTCTTTCTGCTGTAAAAGGATGAACACTTTGTGTCCTCCAGGCGTGTGTCCTCTCTGCTCCCACACAGGGGTCTTCACTAAATGTGGCTTCGAGACATTTGCAAAAGGGCAGAGCAGACAAAGATATAGACCAGCCATCAGAGGGGGAGCTTCTGATGTTACATTATTTTTTATTAATACCACGATATGCAAATGCAAAAAAAGAAAGAAAGAAAGAAAGAAAAACTTCCCCAACTTATTTTAGTAACAGTTTTTTTGTTCAGAACCTCATTTCATCTCTCTCTCCCTACCCTTTAAATTGTTTTGTGTGTGCGTCTACTCTATTTATTGAACATGACATAGGCTTCAGAATCTCGAGGAGAGGAATATCACTAATTACAAAGAAAGTCCTTAATTTGAAACCTAAATAGTAACAGACAATACAAACAATAGCATGAAAAACACAACACTGCCAAGTTTCCAACCAGTCAAACTAGGGGGGGTTAATACTCATAGAAGGATCTGACTATGTGCTGTCAAAACACAAAACAAGCACACTAATCTCCTCATACCAGTTGACAGTGTTGTCTAAATCAGCAATTAAACATGACCTCAATCTTTCCCTCCCGCTAAAAAGTGTCCCTGGTTGTTTAAACGACTAACAATGCAATTTTTGTCACGGGTTGCTGCATTATTATCACCTTATGAGGCATGTGTTAGCAAATGCAGGGAATTATCAATAGATTGATCAGGCAAAGAGCAACATTAGCATTCTCGGGTTGTGTTTCTGACCAACTGATGAGTCTACGTCCTCCTTTTCGCTTTGGTTTAGTCTCATCCAACTCTAGAGCTAAATACGTGTGGTAAGTTGCATACATTGATGAGAGAACCGATACTGGACTAACACATAAAGTTTTGGCCTGTAAAACTAAAAGACGACACATCAGAGTGTGTCTTATAATGCTGTTATCATTGTTACTATCACCATCTAGCTACTCAGCATGAAACCGCTGAAAAATCTCATGCATTAAAATCTGTAATTACACAGTGAACACTCAGCCAATGGAGGACGCACTCTTGTGTTTTCTCTGGTAATGCTTCAATGTTATTAACAACGAATCCGTGTCAAAATCGGCAAGAGGAGAGCTAGTTAGCTGTTAGCTTTTAGCAGCCAGCGGGCAGCAGATTCCAGCAGTGCGTTTGGCTAATGGAGCCCACAGCTAACAGTGATAAGAGCTTGCACCTTACAGAGCCATTATAGCTAACAGCTAACAGAGCTAAACACACAGCAGGACTGAGAGGTTCTGTTCAGTGGAATGTGAAGCGTTAAACAGCGAAGGGCAGTTTGATGTGACGACACGACAAGTTTGCATGAATCAATGTGCTGTAGCGATTCAGCTGAGTACAATTTGGAGGTTGAAATACTTTAAACTAACAACCAGGTTAGTAGATAACAAAGTAAAGTAAACTTTATTTGGGTTTTTGAGTGTTTTACATTCACTTTGGGAGGTTCAAATAGATTTTTGGTCTTTGAAGTTAGTCGGGAGCCCCGGAGTGACCCATTTTACTTTGCACTTAGTCAATTCATCCATTGTTAATATGAGAGTATTGATTAGAGAAGTAATGAGTGAACATGAGTGTTACCTGGGGATCACAAAAAAAAACACCCAACAAAGTTTGGCGGCGGAAGGACACGCGAAGAACTTCACCTGTGTTTTTCGCCGGAGCAATATTTAGAAACCAGATGGAACATACACGGATCAGGAAACCCTGTGAGGTTTGTGTCACCGGGTATTAAATCAGGTGCTGGACCTTTAATTGACACATTCAGGTAGATCATGTTGTGGCATTGATCATTTCAATGCTTACCTTCCACCCTAACCCCCCTCTCGTCTTTCCTCACCTTCTAGCATGCAACAGCAGGTGTCAGCAACATCTGTGTGCCCCTCAGAAAAAGAAAGCTGCAGAGATAATCCCAAGGAACGGTTTACCTTCGCTACACTGTCCAAACGTGAACTCTTATTCCAAGATTGTCACAAACGATACGGCACCTCTTTTCCTTCCGGGATTCTTGAAGTGAGATACTGAGAGTGCGCCGCTAACGCGTTTGAATGCAGCGTCGTCACACTTTTTTTTTGCCGTGCGAAGTCATACATTCGAAGCGTCTTTTCGAAGGGGCGGAAACATCTGTATCTTAAGTCTAAAGAGAATACAGCAATGCAATCAAGTATTCGCTTGTCAACAGTTTCAAAGGTATCAGAATGCACACACACACAGACACAGACACACACTCACAGCTAACAAACACTTGGATGTTGTTTATCACCGGGAGTGTGTATGTACAGGTTTTTGCATGGGGTTGCTAAGCTGTATGCTCAATTGGAAGCAGGTGCAGCGTAAAGACCTAATCACATTTGCGGCTCATTACCCAGTGACTGTGTGCACATATTTGCCTCTCTGTGTCCTTATTAATCAAGCACAGACAACCCTAAGTGCTCCTCTCCACTTTTCCACATGACTTGCTACAAGCAACAGTAGAGCACAACAACCTGATGAGACCACCTGCTGCTGTCTGCTTTTCCAACACCTGCAATGCAAATGCTCATAATTTCTCACTTGACCTCTAACCGCTTGCCAATTGAAAGAGCATCGGTTTTTAGACCGCTCGATCGTCGAGGTGCTCTCAAGTGTTTTTCTTTAAGGCATGTTAGATATTCCTTGTATGTACTTGAAAGCCATATAATATACTGTGTTAGATATTAAGATATTTTATCCGGCACAGAACAATGATTGCTAACTATTTTAGTAGCAGATTATCTGATTTTTCAAGTAAAATTCTGAGCGTTACCTTCTGTGATTCTCACTTCTCTGCTTGACTTCTGTGCTATTAAATGAACATTTGCACACTGTGCAAGGATTTTTAAAGGGTAACTCTGCCAATCTAAACATTAATTTATGTTTTGGGAGAACTACTACATACAGTATTATAAAGCCTTTTTGCCAGTCAGTGGAAAAGTTGCATTGTGGGTAAAGTAGGCGCCAGGAAAGGGGGTCCACTTGTCCCGGATTGCACTCCTACTCCTACTCCAACACTGTTGGTCTTATTACGGACATCGATACAGCGGAACCAGAGATATCACCTTCTTTATACCACACGCTCATCTTCATTTTCAAAAAAACAGGTTGCTCTTTTACCCACAATGAAATGAAGCCACTGAGTGACATCACTGGAGGCAGTTCATCAGATTACATGTAGCTTCCTCTGGAGCCAAAGAAGAAGTATTCCCCCCCCAAAGAAATAGTAAACTTTACAGGCAATTCTATATGGAAATAATCAGAAAAAAGCTAATTATTAGGTCCAATAATCAATTCATATTAAACTTGTATGCATAATTTACTTTAACTTGTACATTTGATACCACCGTATATACACATATACATAATGGCCTTTACCTGAGTAAAATGTGTATGCATGACTTTGACTTTAACCAAAGTATCATTTTAACATAATATTGTCACTCAGTATGACTGTTGGTTACCTTTTAACCACACTGGTAAATTAGATTTATTCGATTGTAGACATTTTAAGACTTCTCCCAGGCTCCAGGAAACTGTGACGAACATTTTTCACAATTTTCTGACATTTTCCTAAGCCCATTAATTTCTCTTTAGACAAAACAATCATGAATTAATAGCCTATTAATTTTCACAAAAAAAAATAAGAACATTAGCATATTCTAGCTGCAGCCCTGATTTTTAAACATTTCGGAGAATATGGATGCCTGAAGAGTAACGCGTCTGTGTTTTTCTTGGTGATGGGTGGGAGGTTCCGACCCGTCTCTCCCCCTCTCTAGTGCTTGTATATGAATCATATTTCACAAAAGCGGTCCCATTTAGCAGCGAGGTCCCTTCTATTGCTAACAACATTCACAATAACAGGGAATAAGGGAAGAAAAGTTAATAAAAATTAAATTAATCATCAAAGGCTGTTTGACTTGCAGGAGTCTCATTGGGATCTATTTTTAATGCTTTTGACAAGGGTTAGTCATCACCCTGACACGGGGAAATGTTGGCCTTCAGAGCTAACATGTCTAAGCACACTGCTGCAGACATGTTGAACAGGGAATGTTTAAAAATGGAGAGAGGTAAGTGATGATATTGAAACGGCTTCCGATGTCTCACCTTGAGTGAGAATTCCTCTCTATTTTTTGGAGACGGGGCTCGCCTTGGCACGGATGCCAAACGTCCCTGTCAGAAAGTATTTCCTTGAAATGATTCTCCCCGCACGAATTGTTGAGTTCAATCACACAGACGTGGCAACAGTAATTAGGCAGAGGATTTCAGGGTGGTCATGGCAAGAGACATCAAAATAAAAGAGTCTCTCCGGTGTTTTATAACTATGTATACACAGAGATGAAAAAGGAAGCATTAGAGCAGTGCCAGACAATGCATACCTCGGTGTATTGCAGGAGAACAGATAAAAATAGTCTCTGGGCTGTAATACATTATGAGAATTTGGACAAACATCTTTCCTTGATGCACCGTCTTGTTTGCAGGAGGCTGGGAGTCCTGTTGGGGTTTGGTTTCCCATTGTTCCTCTTTGTTATCTCGTACACTGTGCACGTCCCCCCCGCTGTCTCCGAAGGACCTCGGTTCCCTTTTCAGTGCAGCCCCAGAGACCCGCACAGCACCGTCCAAAGTACTGTATGTGGGACACGGAGCCTCGCACTCCCAATAAAGGACAGTGGAAAAAACCCCCAGCAGAATAATAGGCTCAAACCCTGAGATGAATATTTTATTGTATGCACATGGCTTGGTGTCCAAACAGCAGCCCAGACCAGCAAGACTCTGGCACAAAAAGTCCTCAGTCTCTCTTGAGGCTTTTTTTGTCTACCTGTTCTCCTTTTTTTTTTCCACCCTCTATCTGTCTGACACAATGTCCAAAAATGCTGAGCAGTATATATCCCGCCGCTTCCAAATCATGTCCAAAAAATATGTTTCTTCATATTAGTTAAAACGAGATTTTTTTTTTGTTTGACTGGCCCAGTATGAACGAGGACTTTTCTAAAAAAAAAAGAAAAGAAAAGTAATAATCAGTCAGAGCTCCCCACTTGTGTTTTCGACAGAAGCGGTCGTTACCGTGAATGCTCTTAAATCTTCACACGTGTTTCCAAAAACAGCCCTAGAGAAAGACAGCGATTACACGTGCGCGGCGGTTAAGGGCTTCTTAACACCTGCAGTCCGCCGCGCTCACTATTTTGAGCGTCTCTTAACCTTCAGCTGAAGTTCCCAGTCAGAGCCGTTCACGGTGAATGAGACATCGTTACCCGAGACACGTGTTTCCTTTTGTGTCTTTCAGTACTTACTGCATGAAAAAGTATGTATCCTTAAACTGAGAACCAAAAAAAAAAAAACAAGAAACTGGCTGCACACTGTATATATATTCAAAACAATTATGATGAATTGTGTTCAGGGTAAACAGGCCCGTCAAAGGCTCTGTCCTCCATTGGTTTGAATCATATTTTTACGTCCCACATGTAATGGTATCCACACGGAACTGAAGACAGAACAATGGAAATCTTCACAGCCGGGACTGGACGTGTTGCTGCAGGCCAAACTAGAACTGGGCGCTTGTCTGCATCCATTCCAGGGGAGTTGCCGTGTTCAGTGAACTGCATTTTAAGGAAAGCGTCTCCATCAGTGGCAACCTCAGCTATATTTTTCCCGCCCGAGAGAGATTAATCATCTCGGGTAAACTCGGGTATCCTTGATTGTTTATTTATTCATTTTTATCTGCGTACCAGTCAGATTCCAGCGAGGGGTGTACAGTATTTGGATCCGGCAGGAGCTTTGACTGTGTGTGAGTCTGAATTGTGGCGCTCGGGAACCTTGGGGAGGCACTCTTCCACACTGTCAGCCTCTGAATCTCTATCAGGATTCATTCTTATTCAAATTGCGCCGCGGTAGCTCATAAACATAGCATTAGATTATGGAAATGAGAGGCCTGCATCTATTCTCGTTTAATTCCTTTTGGGAGGCATTTAATTTAAACAAATAAATAAATAACGCTGCAGCATCAGGTGTTCATGAAGGGTATTGTGTAAATTTAGCCGGGCAAACTGAATAATAATCACTCCATTTGACTATGTGCGTTCAATCACCCATCACTGAACACTTCATTAAGGCTTTAATAGTCTTTTAAATATGTAGGACACTTGACTTAAGACAGATGTCAGGGGAATTTGCTGCTTGTCATTCAGAGGACTGTGTGCCGCCCAATAAAGTGTCCATAATCTGCAGGTAGCCCATGTCTGCTTTTAATGGGAAAGGAAGGAGCAACCGGTGACCTTCAAATTAAAGTCACAATAAAAGGAAAAAAAAAATAGCTCTTTTTAAAAAACCTTATTACCTATTAAAGCCCGGTCATGCAAGAATTGGCTTTTTTTTTTTTTTGCGACTTGGTGCCTGTACAGTTTCTCAGTGCGATTCATTTTTACACAACCATCGTAAATAGAGGCTGCACCCAGACCCCCATAGCCCCCATGTACAGCTGCAGGTGTACGTTTATTGACAGCTGAGGGATCTGAAACAGGCGGAGATCATGTCAGAGGCCACAGAGCCACTGACACGGTCGACCGACAAGGTAGTTTTACACAAATACGACTCTGTGTGGATTTGTTTTATTTGACGTTGGAGACGAACGCTAAGATGAAAACAATAACAGAAAACAATGAGAGAAACATTTAGTTTTGATGGGATACTTATCGATTATTTAAGCCCATGTACATCGTTTGCTATGCTATAATATGGAGTACATGCATAATGTGTGATTGTTGCAACATGGTAACAATTTTTTATGATATTGACAAAGATTGACCAATCGTTTTTGCATGAGATAAATATACTATTTCATGGCCATGCTTGCCGGAAGTCAGAGGTGAGGTTGAATGACTTTTAAAAGACTTCTTGAGACAGGGATGACATGGACAGGGCTACAGCCTACATCACATTCTTTCGTATATATGATCTCATATTAACGTATTGTTGTTGGTCCTGGGACATCATAATTAATGTTGCACCGCGACTGCAATTGAAACTGACCAATCACATTTTTGTAATGTCATAGCTTAACAACTAGGGGAAAAATGCTGGAGAAACACCCAGATGTGAGAAGTTTTCCCCTTTCAAACACTTGTTTAACTTGTAGCAAGGTCTGTTTTAACCCAAACCTTGTTGTTTCTTAACCTAACCATTTATGGTGTTGCCTATAAACTAGGTTCCTTAACCTCACCGATCAGCAAGGGAAAACTGAGAAGAAAATGGAAAATACTAAGTGAACACTATAATAATCTTCTAAGTGGGATACAAACCCCAATTTCCTGAGTGAGAGTCCCAGTATCCTGTCCTACTTAACCCACTCAGCCATGTAGACTATCTCTAGATGTGATCTTTGTCACTGTTCCCTAAGTTGATGGTCCTGGAACAACATTAATCATGATGTTTTTTAGGAAAAAGCACAGACGCTGCAATGCCACCACTGCTGCCTGACTGTCTTGTTTTTAGCAAAAGTGACAAAAAGCTGGTTTGGTCACCTTTTCTTTCCCTTGGTCAATGTCGTCTTCAGGCTCTTTCATTCTGGCATGAAGACCCAGAGATGGTGGTGGTCTTAATGCATTACACTATTTTTAAAGGAAATCAGACCTCCTCAAGCTATAGAGGACAAGGACAGCCATTTTGGATATGACATCTTGGAATGAACGAAGCTCCACTTTCCATTTTCCCTATTACAAGACAAAATGAGTTTGAAATCATTGGTAATTTACTGACTTAATGTTGCTTTGATTTGTTTTCCAATTTTCACAGCTATCTGTAATGTCGTTCATTGAATAGACCAATCTTTACTTTGTCAATTGTAGTTTAATAAAGTAAATTTCTCCATATGCAATTCTAAACTGGCTGCTTACCAAAGCAACATTGAGGTTCAGTAACTAGATAGTGATCAAATTTGATGTGTTGTCAAGAGAAAATATTTAAAATAATAACAGTTTTTATGATTTTGACACGTATACATTATGTATCTTGGTATAGGTGGCCTGTACATCTCCTGCCCAGCATGACCAACTCTGTGGTCTCTGTGGGAAAATAGCTCACAGCTGGTGAGGCCGGTGTCTTGTGTCATTTGTATGTATTTTCTATTGAAAAAATAAATAAATATACATCACATTTTCCTCTGAATAACTCTTACAAGCATATCCCAAACTTGATCTTTTCAAAGTTTGTGCCACAGAACTTTTCCCCCCTGTGGCTCAAATATCGGCGTTTCACTAAAAGCATTGGTAACAATAATAAATGATTCTTTTCAAACACAATAAATGAAGAATCAGCATCACTTTGATATATCCATCTTATTTTTTTTCATCGTTACTGAAGATGTATTTTTTCCCAGGTGTTGCTGTGAGCAAAAAAAGAGCCAGTGTAATTAAAAGAAAAATCTATTTAAATACCACATTAGTATTGAAGCACATTTTCCCCAAACATGTAATTATCTGTGTTACCCTCAAATCTGTTAATTTGCTTCTTGAAGCTCATTTTATCCCATCATATAATTATGCTAATTCCGTGATGGAAAATTATCCATTGTACGTCGTAAGAAGAATTATTAGAACATTCAGGGACATAGGGTGAAGTGAACTGTCAAACTCAGACTGATGTGGAACCTTACATTTTCTCCTTATAGTTCCCCGTACGGCAAATACGCCAGTCGCCAGTCATTTCGACGTCAGCTTCACCCAGAACGTCCGTGTCAACATCTGTGACGCTCATTACGTCGAGCTCATTTAGTCGCGCACACCTCGATACCACGCGGCGCTGCATGTAAAGGAAGAATATTTATCTTTCCCTGATGTGATTATGAGGCATCATCTACTTTTGGCTAATTAAGTGTCAACACTGGAAAGACCATTGCAAATGAAATTACTTTTCAAACTTCTTGCATGAATATTCATATTCACAGCGAAGAATTCAACTTAACGTCTCCGAAAGTAGATGATGGCAGGACTACAACCAAAAAAAAAAAAACACTTCTCAGCATCTCATTTAAGTTTAGAAAATATGATGAATGTAATCTGTCAAAGTGGTATTGTGGCCCGCAGCCATATCATTTTAAAACTATGTTCAGTTGTCAGGTGCTACTGTCTTTCTGCAATATTTTTCTTTTGGGAAATTAAGTGAGAATGAAATACTTACGTTTGTATCCTCCACCATAAATAAGATATGTCTTATTGGCTTTCTGGCTGATGTGAGTGAACAGTGTTGGAGGCAGCGCTCTGTGTCGGGAGTAGAGAGATTGCCCTCAAACCAAAAGACCAAAAGTCGGTTCAAATTCTTGTGTTTGCAAGCGCCTGCCATGCTGTCTGTTTACAAGACAATCAGCTGGCTCTGAACTCTGCCTTGAAAGGTGTGCGAAGGGGTGAAAGAGAATGTTATGACCTGTTTTTTTTCCACCATATTGTCAAAAGATCAGGATATACTTAGACATTAATAGAAAAACACACTTTAAATCCATGTCTCCCTGACACTTCACAAGCAGTGGTTGCTTTTTGAAACGGCTTCAAACAGCCCATGAGTAGCAAAGCGGGCAGTAGCGTGACATTTCACCATCAAAGGTCTTGCGGAGACAGGTTGGACAGACAGTGGCTCCGCTGACAGACCGTCTGTACGTGTCTCAATTCAACAATCAAGAATACACATTCATTTTTTAAACCGTGACCATAGTCTTTGAACAAGGTCCTCATCATTACCTAATCTGAGTAGTGCATGCCCAAGCGCGTCCGCCATCTTGGACAGCAAGCTACAGCAAACACTGCTGGACTGCAGGAAAATGGGCGACAATTTCTGTTTACTAATGGTTACTTTGGTGATGTAATTTCCATGTTGTTGTTGTTACTATGTACAGTCCAAACATCTGTACTTTTATGCTTTGGCAACATTTTCTTCAAACTTTGATGCCAATAAAGCCTCTTTGAACTGGAATGAAAAAATGCTGGTTCGGACAGGCTGTTAGCATGCTGGGTAACAAAGTTGTTAGCCGAGGTTGAAGCTATGCCCTTCCATAAATTCAGCACTTCCTACGTTTCTCGGTGCCCCATACTTTACCCATGATATATAATTTAAATCGGCAGGTAACAAACTGAGTGCTGAGGTCACAGGAGTGCCCATTGCTGTAAGTTTTGGCAGCGTGGTCAATTGCTCCAACTGGATATATGAAAGTAAGCTAGCTAGCAAACATGCCTCCATGATATGAAGTGAAATAAACACAGCACTTCGTGTGCAGGAGCTGCCAATGACGAGAGGCTGAGAAGAGTTCAGCCTTGTGTGAATTAGTCGTAACACTGACAAGCTAGGCTAACTGGTTTCCATTCACCAAGTGGTTACACCTTTATTTTGTTTATTGCCACCAGAACATTCTACATATTGTGTAAGCTTGTGAATAAATTGAAAAATAAAACTATTGCATGTGTGTGTGTTTGTACGGTGCAAGGCTTTGACATGCTTACACTGCCAGCTCTCAAATGATGTTTGTTAAGCCTTGAGTTTGTTTTGTGTTTGCACCAATTTGTCCACATACTGCTTTATCCTCAGATTTAACATTTTCTTACACAACAATATGATTCTGTTGTGTCAGTTGCATCAAGATAAACTCAATAGTTATTTATTTACTATACGCATGATGTATCCTTGGCATTTTTAAGACCAAAGCTTAACCTGATCCTGTGTTCCAAAGAAAAGGAAGGGTTTTTTAAATTATTTTTTATGTCTTCATTAGCTGTTTTAGTTTTGCATCTTCTTTGGATTAAATCACAAAGACATCAGCATGACATTGAAAACACGCCACAGTTACCTCAGAAACCACCCAGAGACAGCAGTCAACCCGCCAAACACTCGGACGAGGTTCATCCCTTTGCTATTCAAAGCATCATGCTCGGTAGACAGATTGTTTAATTATTCTAATGAATCTAATTATACAGATAAGAACTGAATAAACACATCCAGCTTACGACTGGTTTGTTGTGGCCAGCATTTATACATCTTGATTTTTCTTCAAATGATGTCTGTACCACTACATTGCAGAAAGTCAGGAAGAAAAATGAAAAATTTAAAGTCGTATGAATAAAACATGGCCAATACCTTTGGTGCCTGTTGGTGGTAGTGTCCGGAATGTTTGATTGACATTATATTGTGAATCAGTCTATCAAGCCATGGCTATTTAGTACTGTGCAGCAGTTGAATACAAATGAGACAGGAAGCCATAGGATGCTGTGCTGTGTGAATATTTTTTGAGAAAATTGTCCAAAATTAGATGCAAATGGTTTGGAGGAAATGTTGCATTTTAATAAGCCCCACATTCTTGCCATTTGCACTGGGTGGTAGATAAAGATGGCATTCCCGAAACCAACACAAAGCAACAAGGAATTCAATTAGTTGAAATAATGACAGGAATCACAGGGGTTCATTAAAGTGTAAAATACAGGAAGACGCAGCCCGTCCCCCCGCCGGAGTATTCCGTCACGTCATGCAATCACACGAGCTCGTTCTGCATCAGCCTCGACTGCATACCGCCGGGGTCAGATTAGCAACATCCGCAGCACTTTGTTTACTTTGCACCCCAAGCCTCGTATAAGTGAGCCATCTGTGAACTTCTCACTGAGTCAGTCAGGAGATCAGTGCCAAATAGGCCTCAGCTGTCTGCCACTGGCTAGTTTTCAGCTGGATTGTCCTCCCCTCCTGGACTCTTATTAGTGTCAAAAAGGCCACCAAAGTCCAGGTGTGAAGACGTCGTGCCAGGTGGAAGACACGGTACCAATTTGTTTTTCGCTCATAACGTCAGCGTATGTTCCTCCGGCGAGCAGTAGCTTGCTTTTGTCTCGGCGATGTAAACCAATTATTCAAGTCTTTAATTTGGTTTAATCCATCCACGTCATTTAGAGATTATTACATTTGACACATTTATACCAGAAAGTAAATTAATGCAAATGCGGATAAGGCATTAGCTTGTATAGTGTATGGAGGAGGGAGGGGGGGGGGGGGGGGTTGCTGGTGAGTGAACCATCTCAGCAGATGTAAAAACTGAGCTTTGGACTCCTTCCTAATTGAGCCTTCTCCAATGGCTTTTATGTCTCGGAAGTGTAATGATACTTTTGGTGTCGCCCCAGTATCAAAGCAATGCAAATGACACGCATTGATCTATTTGATTTATCCTGATATTGTATATGACTCGCGCGAGACAAGCTCGGCATCGAAATGCAAAATTTAAGCGCTCCGGTTGCTCTGACAATACTTGATCAGTCCAAATTGCTTTGATCTTCTTCTCGTGCATCACTCCAAAAGACATCATCAGCGGCTGTGCTTTTAAAAGTAACACGCAAATGATGCAAGGTAGATTAAAGTTGTGTTATGTCACACCCGAACAATGTTTAATCATCGCTATGATGATTCCACATTCACTAGATTTTGCCTTTTCTTGCGTCGCCTCCGAAGCGCTGATGGTGATGACTGAAGTCGTGGTGGCAGATTACACGTCGAGGTGTACGCTTCTATTTCTTACTCGGCATTAACATGGTGGCTGATTAGCCAGATTATGATTAATGTCCACTGCCAGGACACCTTGTTTGTATCAATCCGTGCTGTCGCTGAGATTGTTTTCCAAGGTGGAACATGTGACGCCGACAGCAGCCACGGCACATGATGTATTTGAAATAAATGCTTGTCATGGAAATAAATTTGAAAATAGCTTCCAGACAACCTGTCAGCTTCAATACATCCTGGTTGGTCTCTTGTATTACAGTACCTGAGATGTTCATAGAAAGAAAAACAACCTGGCTGTGCGTTTGTGACGAGCTGTGTGTACTTGCTGACAGCAAAGGACTTTAAGGGCACATTGGTTGTTATGTGGCATGAGCACACTTTTTTACATTTCCCTGATGGCTGATATCAAGCCTTCGGGCTCTTTTTTCACTTCACTCGCTGTCATTCCACAGTGACACCGCTGACACATTGTCCAACATTACAATTACTCATCTAGCAGAACATCTAACGGCGCTGTTTGTAGAATACGATGTCCCCAGCGCTGGGATCAATAC
This sequence comes from Sparus aurata, assembly GCF_900880675.1. Lineage (NCBI taxonomy): Eukaryota > Metazoa > Chordata > Actinopteri > Spariformes > Sparidae > Sparus > Sparus aurata. The sequence continues at coordinate 25,808,423 of NC_044205.1, forward strand.
GACATGGTGCATTTCAATTCATTTCATCGTGGCGGATGATTAATAAGAGCGAAGCTGATTGGGTATTAAAGAGATGAGCTTCATATTTGCTGCAAAAATCTTTTTCTTCTCAAACATTGGCCTTTCTCCCCGTATGAAAAGAACAGATTGGATGTAATAATGAAATGACAAATGTCAGGGTTTTCTTTTTTGGCATGTGTTGTGGCGTTATTTACAGCCAAGGCAAACATGCGTCCGTGCCTCACGTGCTTTACGAGAGCACGACAGAAGATCAACAGCGAAAAAACTGAAGACGCAGATGAATGGGGTTCATATGCAGTGGTGTCATACATTCGCAAATGCAGATACGCTTTTGGTTTGGTGAGGAAATAAATGTGGGTCACCAGCCAATCTTATGTCTGAGTTTTATATGACTTCTACCTGCCATGGCTAATGACTTGTGATGTCAGGGCTTTAAATCAAAGCAACATATGACCGTCCAACATGTTCTCACACCCAACCTGTCAAATATGGCAGCTCGTTCGGTGGCCTCAAGTTTCAATTGATGATGTTCTACTGGCCTCGCTAGCATCAGTATCGCAAATTAATTTTATGAAAACGATTTTATGACATGTCAGGACTTCTGTGTTGTTATTAACCCTGTAAAGCCTGACCCATCAAAACATTGTCAGAAAATTCCAATTTTTTGGAACTGAGATGTTTATAAAACCTTTTAACGAAATCAGTTCAAAAAATGTTTCTTTATCATTTTGTTTATGCGATATTTTTTGTGTCACATTTGATACATTGGGCGTTTTTGGCAACTTCTTGCTCACAACAATGTTGATTTTAGATACAAATCAAATTGTGCAAATAACATTTTGAAAATATAGAACATCTTAGGCAGTTTCTCTCATTGTTTTTTTCTACATAAAACTTTTCACAGCCTTTTTTTTTCACTTTGTGGTCGGCGCAAAAACAGTTTCGGTCCTTGTTCAGGCAAAGATGCACCTTACACCTTCACAGTAGGCATGTGAGAGGTGATTGCTGGTGCAGTGCTTGCAAAATAGTGTGTGGTTGTATTGTGGTAGGATTGATGTAGATTACATTACAAAAATGTGACATGACCATTCGGGGATAAATACCTGCAGTATCAAATTTGATACACACATTTTTAACACAGTTTAACTGTATTATAAAGAATAAATCATTGAGTAATTATGCATTGATTCAATACAGAACATATTTACTTGAAAAAATGAGTAACAATATAAATGTTATTCCTACTGTAACTTCTTGAAAATTAGCAAAGATTTTCCTGCCAAAAGTGTGAGAATGATTTAATGACAGCGGCCATTTTGAAAAAGCCAAAAAAAGTCCTTCAACCGCATGCAGTGGAATGATAATCCACTAGTGGGCACAATACATGTATCAGGTGATATACAACAGGTTTTTAAGGAAAGTATTGATTATGTTGACAAGATAGAGGTCTCAGAAACGCGCGTATCAAATATGATACAAATGGTCATTGGGAAACAGTCTAAGGTTGTCCAGGTTTAGGCTCCAAAAATACTTGGTTAGGTTTAGGAAAAGATCATACTGTAGATTACATAAGAGAGGTGCTTTTTGGGGGCTGGCAGTCATTGGCAGATAGATCCAAAAGTTACATTTTAACTAAATTCCAACTTTTGCTTGTTTAAGACAAGTTGCAACACAGAAATAGTCTTGCTTTGGATAAACTATGAATGTCAGTATTTCTGACAATTATCAATATTATTTATACATTAAGAGAATTTAAGCTTGAAAATCGAATCAAACTATCGTCATATTACCAAAAGAAAAATAAAAGATGAACACAACTGAAATATTTCCATGGGCAGACGTGCTAGGGACTGTTCAACCGCATCTTAAGCTGTTGCATTTGCTTACAGCTGTTACGCACAGCTGTTGCGAGCATACTGTTTGGAAACACGTAGAGTGCCGAATCAGACATAAAGACAGTACGTGTCAAGTCGAAAATAATCAAGCTATATACAGTGTGGCGTGTTTCTTTGACTCATATAGAAGGAAAGACTGGCTGGTTTAATCTGCCGTCTCCAAGAGTGGAACTGATGTGAGCAAAAAAAAAAAAAAAAAAAAAAATGCAACTCCCAACACATTCTGCTCTGTCTTATTATGCTAAAATAATGTGCTGGCTCAGAGATTCCACCCCCACGATTAGATAAAAATTAAATACTGTTGGTTTTTATGCGCTATTCATGAGATTTTAGTTTTCTAGAGAGATATATTTATGTGATATTGTCGGAAGTTGTGAAAAAACCAGGGGGCCTGATAAGAAGTGGTGGTGCAGGTGCTCTGGTGAAGACGCTCTTCTCGGCTATTAAAATGTGCTTTACTAGTTTATTTTTCGCAAAGTAAATTAAACAAAGTGTCCGCCTGAGAGAGCATGTGTTTGTAATATAAATTTCCATTATTTTGGTGCACAGATTGGTTTTTGAGGCCAGCGCGCTAGAATCGTGCTGGAGAGTCATAATTGGTGCTGGCTCGCTCTCAAAGGCAGCGGGGAAGATACCTTGTCATTACATTCCTCTATCGCTATCGCTGCCGCTCTCTCCGACTAAATACATAACTCTCAGTTGAATGATTACACTTTCGAGCTATTTACGTGCCCATTCATCCCTCGTTTATTGAAAGCAACAAGTTCACACCCCTTCGATGGGGGCTGACAAAAAAAAAAAAAAAAAAGTCCTCCTGGGAAATGAAGGAAGTCGCTAATTTGAGTAGACAAGGCAGGTGGCTGCAGCAGGGGAGGAAGCTGCAGCAGCACCAGATGACGATATCGAACACTTTCAGAGTATCCGAAGGTGGATTTTTGTCCTTAAGCCCACTTTGTCGCCGGAGAAGGCAAAGAAAACCGCAGGTAAACCCAAATCAAACACTCAGGAATCCAGGAACTTGGAGTTAATTAATCTTCCGCCGGGTAGCAACACATGCCTGCCAGCAATTTGAATCGTAGAGAAAATGTGAAATGAAATGTAATTTTCCAAAATGAACTGGGATCAGCAAGAGCGGTATATTAAAAGGACATTGGTTGGTCCATAAAGGTTAAAACAACAAGACATTTTGAACGTGGGGCTTTTCTTTTCTAAGATAAAAATAAATAAAATTGCGGTCTTCTAGCGACAGCAGAACAAGCAGCGGCTTCAAACATGGGGAAAAAAAATGTGGAGGGGAGGCGCTATTTGTTTGACGGTGGCCTTGGAATATAACAAAAACCCACTGGATAAATAATGTGCAGCATGCTCTGCCATCGCTCGGAACTAAAGTCCCAACTCATCTGAGAGTGGCCTTGACGAGGGCACACACTGGAAGAATGAATCTGAATGTAACACACACAAAAAAAAATAAAAAATCATGATTCCTCTGACAACTTCTAATGACAAGTGTCAGGATCCATATGAGAACGGTACTCCAGGATTAATGCTCCGACCGTATTTCATAATTTGATATGTCTTTGAACGTGAATGCGAGCCGCTCTACGACTCAGCGAGGGCTTAAATAACGACTCTGTCATTTGGTGATTCTTCGCTGCGACTCCATCAGGATTAAAACGGCGGCTGTGACACGGCGAACCTCTGCTTTATCGACTGATCCCAAAATGTTGCACTTAACTTTTTTTTGGTTTTTTTTTTCTCACATGATTTTGGGAAAGCAGCCAGCTCACAGAGTGACACGCTGGTTGCGGCAAAAAAAAAAAATTGGCACACTCTACTCTTCAGTGTGTCGAGCTGACAAGGATTATTTCTCCTCTCAGAGTTTCTGAAGTTTATATTGTCATACAAATCCTCAGGGCACCAAAATCAGTCAGTGGGCCACATCTTAATCCTTGAGAACATAATGTACATTAGAATTAGCATTTATATTCTTTGCCTTTGTGTGTCCAAAAAGCAGACAGACACATTGTGAATGCTTGAGCAGGCAGTACAATTTCCAGCGGGGCAATGACAACTGAAATCCTTGTAATTAGCTGAGTGTACCCGTTTAAATACTTTATTGTGTTTCTTGCTGTCATCATCTATGATGATTAGCATATTAGCAAAAATAGGTTAAATAAAACATGACAGAAGCCCGCTGGATTCATTACACTTTGAATAAACCGGCATAAACCGGATCCGTCGTGATCCGAGAGTCTCTGTGAGGCGCTCGTGACATGTTGTTTCTGTCAGATGAAGGCCAGCTGTCATCCATCGATTGCTAAATTGCCGGTTCATCTGAGGTCAACGCGGGTCAATAGGTACTGAACTCAGCGGCAGCGCTACTTGCTCAATAATTTCATGAATAGTGCAAGGCCCTTTGAGACCAAACAGCTGAAATCCTACAGAAAGATAGATTCAAGTCAGCTATTCAATATTTCACAGGCGACGGCAAACACAGCCCAAGTAATCAAATTCTGACCCGTCAAAAGGTTGCCCGAGGCGAAATAAAAATGAATGAGGTCTCTCTAAGAGTGTTGCGCTTTGTTGTTTTTTATTTTTTTTGTCGAGTCCATTCTCAGTTTCAGAAATGAAATTATGCCAGGGGAGGGATGCTGCAAACTAGAGAAATAATGATTGACATTTTGCAATTATTCTTATTTTTCAAGCCTTTATTATTTTTTATTATCACAAAGAAAAAAAATAATGAAATTAATGGTCAAAGTTTGAAAGTTTGACTATCGACCTACAAATCCAAACAAAAACACGCCCTCACTCCCAACTCATCACGTACGGCAGCTTGGTTAATGGCCTGAAGCTTGAAGTTATGACGCTCTACCGACACTGTGAAGGGCTCTGCAGTCGCGTTAGCAATAATATGTAATATTCAACATCCAATCAGACTTTCAAAATAAACTTTGTTGACAAACAGTTCACCTAACTGTTGTTAAAATTCACTACATTTACACTATGTGAGAGGAAAACGTTGGCATATTGTGTCAGTCCGACTTAAACCAGACTTTCAAAATCCATGTTAACACGTTAGTCCAGGGTCAGCCCAATGGTCCCACATTTCTAGGATATTTTCAAAATTAGGTCTTGTGTTCCTACATTTCCCTTCAATTAAAGGGTTAGGGAAATTAAGGAAATGTGGGAACATAGGCACGCTCCCGTTTGTCCGACTGAACTCGTACTAAATCGAAATAATCGTAATAATATGTACTTTAATCCAATTTATACCATGGTCTGGGTGAATACTCGATTCTGATTGGCTGGAGGGTGTAGGTTAAAAAGTGATATATGGACACCTACTAAGTAGTTCCAGTCAAATTGACTGTTCACCGCTGTAAATCAATGCGCTAGCTGGCTTATCAAATCTGAATATTTTATTTCCAGCACTGAGTTCAGTCCGTCAGTCCTTCAGTGTCTTATCCTCTGAACACCACAGGGTGGCGACTGTAACACACAAGCTGCAGAAAGTTCACTTCCCTTCTAAATTTACTGATACGCGAATAATCTCACATCCCGTTCGCTGTTCAACTCTCTACTTCAGGCTGCGGCCACAGTAACGTTACACACGGCCGGTCATTTGTTCGTGAAAATCTTGCTATTGATTTGGCGACAACGACATGACTGGTTAGCTAGCTATTCATGTTAGCTAGCATACTGTCAAATTATATTTACTGTTTGTCATCCGTGCGCAATGTTATTGACTTTGAATCTTGCTAGCATAGCGTTAGCTTTCTGGCTCATCGCTGAGCGGACTAGAATATCTCCCGTTGCCAAGTCGTATCTATTATCCGTCCTATTTACTGGAGGAGTGAACAACGTTTCCGTTGCATAAGAATCTTACGGGAGAGTAATGATTGTTCCAGGTATTAGTCAAACCCTCAGGCGTTACCAGGGAAACCAAGTTATGGCTTGTGAAAAACTTCATATTTTGATTGTAAAACGCATGAATATGTAAATTAATGGTCCGAATTTCTTTTCTTTGGCAAGTGACCATGGTATTATCCCTTACGTAAATCAGATTTTAGCATGTCAAATGGATGTTAAACTTTTTTAGTGTTTTGAAAGGAAAATCAACTTTGCCTACTAATAAAGGATTGATGAATATATGAAATTGGTTTGAAATAATTGAAATAATCATAAACTACAGTTACCAACTATTAATTTACCATTTATTGATGATGGTTTATCACAGTATTGCAGCATAATCAAAATGTTAAACGTTTGCCAAATGAAAAAAAGGAATTTGTTGATGTGTTTTTCTAACACACTAACTTTATTTGTTTGTCATTAACTGGCTAATTGCAGGGCCGTTACTGAGACCCTGTAATTGTGAATACAATTTGTCAGTTCAAGTTGTGAGAGCCGATTCTGTTTTTGTTTCATGTACTGTAAATATGTAATCTGTCAAGAATTAAGGTTCCCTCATTAGGCCGGTGAGTAAAATTTTTTTCCTGAAACCAACCCGAAGAAACATCTTTTTGCCGAGTGTTTTCAAATATTCATGAACAAAAACAGACACTGCCTAATGCATAGTGTTCAATCTCATTGCATGGGCGTGAAAATGAAAAAAAAGAGAAATGGTCATGGTTGTCATGGCGACGAATGCAACTGATGTAGTCAGTATTTGAGAACATGCCTAGATAGCTGTCTGCCACAGCGAGAATTCACAGCACCAAGACACAAATCAGCGATGCCATGCTGATATACACTGTTGGCTAGCAGCACAAACTGTTTCCAGCCAGTAAATACACCCTGATCCCCAGAAAATCTGTCATCCTGGAAGCTGTCACAGTCCCCCTTTTTCCATCCCTTGCCCCATTTTTTTTCAATGAGTAAATGTCCTGTACAGCTTTACATCGGAGTGACACACACAGCGCTCCACAGTATACACTCCACAGTGTTTTTTCCCTGACAATAGGCGAAGCGATTGATATTTCCATTATGAAAATATGTCCAAAGCTTGAACACAGCTGATCCAGTAAGAAGCCAGCAACTGACCCACTTATTAAAACAGTGCTCATGTCTCCTCCATGATGCTGTCTGTTAAAAAAAATATCTCAAAATAATAAATAAGATGTTTTAATTGAATCCTTCAGTTGTTGATTAAGACTGAAAATTCCAGCCCAGTCACCAGGATAAAATGCAAATGGCTGTAGATGTTCACATTTGTACATGTCACAGGCCACGTACCATATTAAGACTTCTACAAAACGTGTGACATCACGTTCACATTACATATTTATGAGCTGACTTTGATATCAGGAGGTGGAGGGGATGGAGGTGGAGATACTGGTGACAAGGCTGCTTCGTCTGTGACCACAGTTGAAGTGGCTCAAGTGTTTGTGGTGGTATTTTAAGCCAAGAATTGATACTCAAGAGGTTTTCGTGCCCAAACCTTACCGGACCGCAAGCACAGTGTTGTCACAACATAACAATAGAAAATTGATCCTGAAGAAATGTAAAGTTACAACATATACTGAGTTTGCAGACAAGTACACTGTCAACATTCGGGGTAAGAACGTCCATTCAGGAGAAACCAGTGGTGACTTAAAGGGATATTCTGGTGTAAATTTAATCCATGGTCTAAATCCCCATGAAACTGTGTTAGACTGCCTCTCGAGAGACCAAGTTAGCAGACCGCTAATTCACGGAGTTTTATCAACCTCAGAAACGACCGCACAACAACAATACACTGCAGTAAATGGATCCAAATATAAACCGCCACCAAAAAGCCACAAATAATGCTCAGAACAGCACCAAACTTCAGCAACAGTACAAATAGGGTCTCAGCACATAGTCCGGGGCATCTAACCTCCGCTAGCTTAGCTGGATTTCTATTGTGAAGCCAAAAACAGATTTCAACTCTCCTCCATCAGCTTCCGGGTCGGGGAAGTCCCGACGCGACGATTACCGAGTGCGGTTAGAAATGCTCAATTCCGTTCTTTTCCCTGTCCGCTCTCGATAATAACTGTTATAAACTGGCAGGTAAGACACATATGAACTTTGAATGCTTTTCCATGGAGTCATAATCATACATTTTCATCCATGAACTGCTGCAGAAGAGTGGTAAATTTAGTCAGCTTTTCAATAGAAATCCAGCTAAGCTAGCGGAGGTTAGATGCCCCGGACTATGTGCTGAGACCCTATTTGTACTGTTGCTGAAGTTTGGTGCTGTTCTGAGCATTGTTTGTGTCTTTTTGGTGGCGGTTTATATTTGGATCCATTTACTGCAGTGTATTGTTGTCGTGCGGTCGTTTCTGAGGTTGATAATACTCCGTAAATTAGCGGTCTGCTAACTTGATCTCTCAAGAGGGAGTCTAACACAGTTTCACGGTGTGTTAGACCATGGATTAAACTTACATCAGAATATCCCTTTAACTTACTGACGTTGTGAATAGTAACGTGGGTATGTTTGACCTGACGTTACTGACCAGTAGTTTTCTAGCCTGAAACTTACCAAAAAAACAAGCCTAAGCCAAAGTCTGGTTCTCCTGACGCTTGTACACTGCAGCACTCATGTTGTTTCGGTGAACAGCGATATATATTCCACTTACACAGTCATTTTGTCACGAGGATGTGTTCTGGAAAACATAAGACATTTGAGGGCGTCACCTTGGACTAAAAAGTTAAAATAAAAATTTTGCATCAGCCGGTTTTTCCTGATTAAAAATAATTCTCTGAATATAAAATTAATACCGTCATGCTCATACTAAAACCCATTTTGTGCCAAAAATATAGCTTTAATTTTGGTTTATTGGAGCTCTTTCACCTCATCTTGGAGCAAAACTCATTAACCGCTTCTCCTCCTGTAGCTCCGAAGGCCATTTGGGATAAGTCATCATGCCCCGTATTGTTTAAAAGGATCAACCAAAGTATGTTAAGCACCGCGTGACCTGAAGAGAATGATTTACAGTAAGTCTCAAACATGTCGTCACCACCCAGTTCTGTTTATCTTTACCCTCTGCATAAACACTCGGGGGGCGGAATTATAATCGCCTCCAGCCTCCAAACATATCTTGCTTTTTTTTTTTTCCCTGTGTGTTCCTTACACGGACCAACCGGAGGGAGGTCTAGTTTATGTGAGTGTGCAAGCTGTGCGTCCGTCTAGCCCCAGAAAAAACTGATTGTAGCAATCAAGAGTCAAGGCTAGACCACACGGCAGGAGTCAGGTTCTGGAGAATTGGTTTAAATTTATACACACACACCCCCACACACACCCACACACACACTAACACACAAACACACAACGTGCCTTTGAGCCGTTCACGTGGAGTTGCACTGGGGGCAACGACGTGGACTGCTGTTGTATCAAGCACTTTTATGATGTTGAATGCCTGTGTTCATAAACCCGCTCCCCTGCAGCTCTTGCACCCGGCTTGACGCCCAACATGAGAATGTGTTGTTGGTCAATTTACCCGGCCAAATCAGGGTTAAACTTCTTCTATTGCCTTTTATCGACCTGCACGCTCAATACCATCCCCGCGACACATACACTCCACTTGCCTTTTGATTGCCACCTCGCTGATTAGGTGTCAGATGGCCCCGCTTTTTTCTGACCATGGCGACCTTTCCAGGAATCCAGAAATCTTTTTTTAGGAGGTTGTGTGCTTCACCTGAATTTTTGATCGCGGGGGAACTTACTTACGACCCCACTCGAAAAAAAAAGTCCCCGCCCCTCGAGTATTACTTTCTGCTGACCCCGGGGGAAGTGAGGTAGTATTGCTGTATTGAATATCAAACATAAGCCTTGCGATTGAAACGAGTCACAGCATTCAGTCACGCTGTAGGAGAGCATCGGTCAGCACTTGAAAGTTTGTAATAGATGGGAAGCTACTGCAATGCTATCACGCTGGTTTATTGAATACTGTAAAATAAAGCATTCGTACAGTACATACTGTTTTTTTATTACACATATTGTACACATATTTATTCAATACCCAACGTTTTTCTCTTTCTGTACAATGTTGCTGTTACCCCCTCACTGTATCCGTCGTTAGCAAACACAGTGTCTGTTTTCATTGTCGTTTTACACCTTGTCCTTCTGAATCCGGGGTTGTACACTGAAACAGATTCGATTGAGTCCACGTGCCTTGCAGCTGCATGAACTGCGTGCTATTCAAAAGCAAATCAGAGAGTGCTCTTGCTCGGTCGCAGGCATGTGAGGGAGTATCAGTGACAACCCCACCCTGCATGAAACGATAACCAAACACAAACCCCCTTGAACCTGAAAGTTTTAATTGGGAAAAAAAACTTGGGATAAAAGCACAGAACCTTTCGAGGGGCTCGACAAAGAGATCCTGACGGCGTGATTGGGTACACAATGACTGCTGTGCTAAAAACTGGGCGCAGATAAAATTTTGATAATCGAATTAAGGTATGCAGCGATACCTTACCCTTACCAGCAGCTCCGCGCGGGCTCGCTCAGGCGTAATTGATTGAAAGCTTCTTTGGACGTCCTCGTGCTCCCCATTGTATCGGCGCAGAAATGACTTAAAGACTGCTGATGGCTTCCTCCGCCGTCGTTTCTGTCTGCTGGGTAGTTCTGTCAACAGATCATCCCACCCCACTGAGAATGAAATCAAACCCGAGGTGGCTCTCCTCTATCTACTGTCATTTCTCATTAAAGAGATATGAATCATTCCTGACACCGTGTAATTGGTAAATGGTAATTTCTGAGAGGGAAATTCTGGGAGTGTGAGGAGAAATCACCGTTTGGATTTTCAGATCGGAAAGGATTATGACATGAAGCAAAGACTGGAGCTTAACTGCCTCTTCCTACTGTCTTTTTTTTTTTCTTTATTCTATCTGATAGCCAAGGATTCCACTCGCTCAGGAGTCGCAGACGCTGGTTATCTAGGTACCCTCAAATAATGACACCACTGGGATTTAATATCTGTTGCTATACATCATCTCTGTGTCTTTTAAACCCTGATTTCACAAAGGAAACATTTCCATTGATTTAGCCTTTAAAGGAAACCTCAGTTGTCCTTTTTTTTTCCCTCTACCAGAAAAATCACCCGGGGAAAAGCAAAGGCTTGTCTAATTGTGATGTGTTTTCTTTCTCTTTTTTTTAGTTATTTAAATCCAAATAACATTTTCGGTGATCACTGAGGTCTGGGAGAGCATTGCATGATTTCCAACTCTGATTAAAGTCACTCATTAATCAACCGCACTTCCTTGCAAATTAACATTAACATTGCAATATAGAGATAAAACGAGAGATAAAAAAGACTGGGGCCCTGGCAATTAGGGACTTATTGCTGCACAAAGACCCCCAGAGGGAAGATAGTCCTACTAGTGAGAGGCTTAATTGGTTTCAGGTTGCTATTCCATTCGTTAGAGTACCAGTGTACCAGATATGTGCCAATCTACCGCCTCTCCTTAAGCGTAATCTTGAGTTAATCAGCTGTCTGACGCTTTCTGAGGAATCATACATTTTCATTACCTGCATATATTTAACATATTCCGCCCCGCTTTCCGCCGCTCTTTTCTGCTCGCTCCAGGGCGCGCCGGGCTCTCATGAGTGTGTCGTGTTTAATAAAATAAATATAATGAGTGTGGAGGCCAGGTTTCCTCCGAGCAATTTGATTGGCCAGATGCATTTCAGCAGCCGTAAGTGGAACCTTGCATCTGCATCTCAGATCTCTCGGCAGCGGTGGGTAGTGCCACCGGGCCCCCCGGAGAGTGTAAATGATTTCTAAATGTAAAGCCCCTCAACGAAAATTGTGTGTTTTGCGTTATTAATTTTCCTCCTCAATAACAGCCCTTAAAGGGACAGCGTGTAAAGATTTAAATAATTTATTAACTCAAATGAATGTCTTCGTTCATAAGTAAGTCCTCATTGGTGTACAATTACCTCTGCCAACAATCTGACTTATCCTCCTGAGCGAAGAATTACCTATCTGAATATACATAACATGAGCAAGCTCTAAGGAGGCCGCCATGTCTTTCCGGTTTTAAAAAAACTATGGACTGCCAAGAGGGACACAAAGCACTACGTGGTACTACGTAGTAAGGCTAAACGCGTTTTCGCTCAGAGCTAGCTTGACTGCGGAACTGAGAGGGAACCTCTAGTTTTACAGCCTTAATAACTAACTACATCTTTACCTCATTACTTGAATCAGTAGAAATACTCGACGCTGTTGGGAAAGAGTCCATATTTTGAAAATGAGTTTCTTGTCCGTCAGGGCCACCGTAGCTTCCGGAACGTCTCCAACGTCTTCAGAACGGGAGGGGTGAGCAAAGGAGTGTTGCAATGTAGAACCTCACAGCTAGCTGGCGCTAAATACATGATATATTACACACTGTCCCTTTAACAATATTGTGTTTATATAAAAAAAAATTGTGGTCCTCTTCTGTCTTTGGGCTTTGTTAGCTTGCAAGCTAGCTCGCTAGATAACGAGCCCTGAGGCAGGAATGTTGATGGTAACAGCACATACAGCCGCTATCATCTCATCTAATTACCAAACGGCACAAACAACATAATCAGAAGCACCATGATTTAACCGTGTCTGTTCAGTCATTCCGCACAGAGCTGTCATCCGTCAGCGTCATGACAGCTCCGGCAGCCCTCACACATGAGGACCTCCAACATGGCGACGCTACAAAGCGCGTGTCACCTGAAATCCCTCTTATGTGTCGCTGGCATTTAGACTTTTTTTAAAGCGGGATTTGACATTTCGCATTACCATTTGAATGGAGATGCTACCTCAAGCAATGCTCTTTCATTCTGCTCATTCTTCAATGACAGCAAGACAGTCACAGAATGGCATGAAAGTGGGGGAAAAATGTGAAGTTGTTCACAATCACAGTCAGCTGTGAGGATCTTCAAGACACCTTGCTCTTAACCCCCGCTGGAGACTCAGATGGCTGCAGGATTCAGCTCTGATGGGAAAAAAAACAAACAAAAAAAAACATCATAATGATGTGTGAATTATGAGCACTGTTCAGGAAAAACAACACAGAAATCGATCTTGTTATGGATCGAGTTTGACGCACGAGCGAGATGGGTGTTGATGCTTAACAATAGCATTAGTTTCTCCGTGTCGATGTGATCTACCTTTTTTTTCCAAGCCCCCGTGAAGCCTCGCACGACTTCCAGCACATCCAGCACTTGACAGGAACTGTGGTTTTCTATAGTAACGGGAAGGTAATCCTCTTTCTCAGAGCAGTTGGTTCAGCATATGATTCGTTCATGGTGTCAAGTAGTATCATGTGAATCCTGCTAACACACCCTCTTATAGCACTTTAACATCAGAATTAGCCTTTAGATGTGCTTTTTCTTTAAAAATGTAGGTAAGCCCACCAAAAATAGGCTTCTGACTCCTTCTCCACTACTGCGTCTGTTTCGACAAGTTTGCCTTCCTGTGTTTTTATCACATTCGTCATCACTAATGCACTGAGAACAGTAGATCTCAGTTGTTGTTTTCCGACCCTTGCGATGGAAGTAAAAAGGAACGACGCATCTCTTTTTAGAGCTACACGTGTGCAGTAGCGATCAGGCAAACGGAAGCCAGTTTTTCAAACTCAACGCCAACTGAAGGATGTTCAGGAGCTGCTTAACGCAAGATGGATGGAAAGATGTTAACAAACCAGTGGCGATGACTTTACCGCGCAAACTTCGAAGTCCACCCTGGTGTTGCATTGTTGTCACAGCTGATGGTGGCTGGAGCCGATAAAAAGCCTGGACGACTGCAGAATCTTTTGGCCTGGGAGTAGATGCTGATATTTGCATGGAAGACACAAGCCAGATGTTACTGGGTGTTAATGGGTTTTTTGTCCAGCGTGAAAGGGGTATTTGCTAGCACTTAGTTAGGTGTTTTCTTGAAAGTGCTGCCAGGGCGTCAGGTATCATGATACCGTGTTGCGATGAGCACCAGAAGAATAACCCATAATCGTTCTCCCCAGTGACCCCCCTTGGATACTCGATAATACTCAGGAAAGCAGACCTGCAAAAGGTGAATGGAAGACACTTATTTTTTTGGAGAGGATGGGAAGAATTCACTGGACAATGATCACCCAAAAAATCTAAGATGTAAGACAATTTCCCTGTTTTTTCTGTCTGGTGTAAGTACGCAAGCCAATCATCAATCAATGGAGAATGCAAGTGATTTTTCCTAAACTGAGATCAATACTTATTGAACCGAACATTAACTGCATAGATGTGGACGGAGAGAGAGACGCACTGAGTGGCAGGGAACAAGAGACATTGTCCTCGCATTTTAATCAAGGATTGCTGTCGTGGGCAAAACTCACAAACAATTCATTTGTCCCCCTTTTATATCTCCTCGTCCGGATAGCACCACCGAAATGCTGATGTGACTTCACCAATCCATTCAAAACTAGTTAGAATTGTCTGCGGGGACGCACAGATAAATGTGATTTAAGTAATTATGTCACAGTCAGTTACCGGATCCCCTGACAATGTGCATCTAATGCAGAGCTGTCACATTGTGCAGTGGTCAATCCCCTCAAACTGAGCTTTTGTTAGACTAAAGTTCCTAATATGATACTGAAGAGGAAAAAAAAAATAATAATAATAATGAGCCCAGCCAATCTAACCCTTGCACAATGGTTCATTGACATGATTAGAAGTAAATAAAGTAATTACCCATCCTGCAGTTTGACAAAGCTCCTGCATATAAATAGGCATCATTATAGGGTACAGTGGATGAGTTTGCTGAGCATTTCTACCTTTGGTGGTAAGCGATTTTGATCTAAATTGATTGCGGTGGGATTATCCAGGATTTATTAAATATTAAGGCATTGACTTCTACTAATGTAGATAATTAGGGTTTATTCAAAGTCAAAATGAAATTGGCATAAAATGTGCATGGAAAGTGATTCATTACTGAGCTACTAGTCAATTCATCAATTATGATTTTTCATTACATATCATAATTAAGAATGCTCGAGCTGAATTGATGTAGTTTAAAAACTCTCATTACGCAGTTATTTGGATTAACAAATACGCATTTTGAAAAATACCCCTGAAACGGAGAGTAATGCGAGTCGCAGCCGCTCGAGCTCGTCACTTACTGGAATTTACGCATGTAGTGATCGTAGGAGCCTGAGATTTATCGCATGCAAAAACACACCAGGGCTGCAATGTCGGGCGAAAAAAAAGGAAAGGGCGGGGTGGGGAGGACCTTCATTAACTTAACAACACGACATTCACGTTTTCACTCTGCTGTAGTGGAGGCTGGTAATGGATTTGACACAGACGTACAGAAAATCTGATGTGAGTACATGGACGCACAACAGAGACACACAATGTCCCGCTCAGTACGTACATTGTGACCAAGCTGTGTCCTAAACCAGACAGTTTATATCTCCGGCGCTCTCTGATTGACAGACACTGCATGTGCAGCACTATTTTAAAGTATCTCCAACATATCGTTGGCATTTCTGTACTGACATGTCAACGGGACATGGCAGTTTATTCGTTGACATATGCCAGTATGCTATTTTCTACAATTCGCCAGTGTTGCCCCATATAGTGCCCAACCAATGTAGTGTAATAGCTTTACAGACAAGCTCATGTGTTATCTCGAATGTGCTGTACAAGCAAAAATAATTTAAAAGGAGAAGGACTTGCTGTTATTGCAAGACACTTTTGCTGAAATAGAACTGATGTGCAGTATCATCAGCCTGTTCTCAGCCTCACTTTGTTAGGTACCAGCATCTTTTCCTGCCTCTCACCAGACGCACAAGGAACCCTTTCGATGTCCGACACGGGACTTCCGCCTCTAGACTGCTGTGTGGGTTCAGTTTGAAGGCACCCAGCGAGCACCAGTATGGATTTCAACATCTCTTTCTAGTTGTAAACTGGGTGAAAGTCGGTCTGAACTTATAGGACGTGCTTTCACCCTCTTTTCACCCAGCTAAAATGTGGTTACGACGTGTACAATCAACAACCCACATAAAAACATTTGTGTCATATTTCTGATGATGTATTCAGTTGTAGGTTCTACGGGCGGATATTCATGTGTGAAAGTGGTTTCTCCAAAGTCATATTGGACGAGCAGGTGAAAAGGGTTTCACATGAAGACGTCATTTCAATGCATTCGATGTTTTGCATAAAATGTCAGTGTTAAGGGGCTTTATAGGCAGTGAGCTGCCAACAAGAAGCTTCCAGAACATCATGGTGGGAGAGATTTTATGCATTAATGTAAAATAAGAACATTGCGCTGACTGCTGCAAAGTGCATGAGTCACGGCTCTGACTGCTCTGAAATGGGACTTGTGGACAAGCTGAAGAATTATTAGGCTGATTCACACCGACCGTAGAAGTATGTGTGGAGGTGGTGTTTCAAAAAGGTAGAGTGGCTGTCTACCAGTCATAAGGTTAGTGGTTCAATCTTTAACCTAACCAAGTAGTCTCAGAGCCTAAACTACCCAAACGGTGATTGTTTCACATCTTTAGTGACGTGTTGCAAAGGTTTTCTAGCAGAAAGGTCCAAAGGCAAAAGTGAAGCATGCCAAAGATGATAAAGGGTACACTGTTCGTCTAAATTAGACGAGGAAGGGATTTATATACATCATAGTATAAGAAAAAACATGGAACTGTAAGACCAAATCAGGGTTGTATCATGCTCCGAACTACAGCCTTGCAAATTTGGTGATTTCTGTTTCTTTTTAAGCCACAACTATAACGTTTAAAGCTATTTAGTCAAACACGGTAGTCTGAACTGTCCGACATTTCTTCTATTAAGTGTATAGTTTGGGTAAACCAAGCCTACCCAGTGGCGAGGGGCTAGCTTCGAGATTTTGGACAGGTAGCCACAAGCTGTCATTTTATTTAGTCTGTGGCATGAGAGACAGAAAGACAGTTAAATTGCGCAAGTCTCTGACTGCAATATAACATTGTGATTTGCTGGCTATATGAGGATATCTGTTGCTGTGACAACTGATAAGGTGCTATATTATATTTCCTGTTATGTAAATAGGAAATATGCAGAAGTATGAAATCAACTGTGCTGAACCCTTGTTGAGAAAAAAGTTCAGTGTAAAGAAATGCCTCATAAAACAAGCACATATACAGGAATGAAATGCAACCTACGCTGCAGAAGTGTAAAATGTTTACGTGGTGATGACGTGGACGCGGCCTGTGCCTGTTAGAAGTTCCCATCGCCCAAGCTCTCAGAATAAATCACATTGCAGAGATAAAATGAGCATTCCACGTCCGCGGCGTAAACCTGTGGTTTGTAGGGTAGAGCACCATGGCAACAGAAGCAAAAAAAATTCAGTTGAGCACCTCCTTATGAAGTGTTGAGTGCAGCTTTAACAGAAAGAGAACACAGTCTCTGAAGAAGCTGGCGGCACATCACTCACATTATAGAGCTGGCAACGACTTGAGTGCCCTGCTCCTAGTTGTGATTGGTGATTAGTACGTGTTTTGTCCCCGCCACAGATCTGGGTAATGGGAATGCAGACTCCCCCGCTGGTGCTTGGGAGTTAATCACACAACAATGGGGTGCCGAGAAGGGGAAGGAAAGGTAAGGATGAAAAGGGATGGGGTTGGATGGAGACTTCTCAAGACAAGGCCCCAAGTTTAATTGCCTTTGGATAATCTTATTGTCTGCTGGTCTGAACGGGTAACTCTCTCCACATCCTGCACTCGGTTCAGGGGTGGGTTTTAGCAGTCAAGTTACTTAGAAAAAGGCTGTTGATTTGGAGAAAATCAGTGACTATGAAAAGCCAAGATGAGTTGGAGGGGCGAGTTAAATTGCGGATGCAATATTTTACATTCATTTCCTAACGGTGAAAGTTTGGAGAGTATGAACAAAAAAAAAAAAAATCAAAGTTTTTCGGCAGTGAAACAAAAACAGCTGAATACTCTCATACGAATAACTAAATACATGCATTTTATTCGAGAAAAATTTGGATTTTTAAAATTTTTCTTGAAAAATACCAAAAAAAGGCTGTTGTTATTAACACATACTGTAGGTTTCTGCAATTGTTACGTAGTTAACACACGTCGAGTACATAACTTAACATAAAGGAGACATTATGCCGGCTATCAGGTTACTGCTTGAATAGGTTTACATGCTCTAATCTTTAAAGAACACATTAAAGGGATATTCCGGTGTAAGTTTAATCCATTGTCTAACACTCCCTCTCGAGAGATCAAGTTAGCAGACCGCTAATTTACAGAGTTTTATCAACCTCAGAAACGACCGCACGACAACAATACACTGCAGTAAATGGATCCAAATATAAACCGCCACCAAAAAGCCACAAATAATGCTCAGAACAGCACCAAACTTCAGCAACAGTACAAATAGGGACTCAGCACATAGTCCGGGGCATCTAACCTCCGCTAGCTTAGCTGGATTTCTACTGAAAAGCTGACTAAATTTACCACTCTTCTGCAGCAGCTTCCTGTTGACGGGAAGTCCCGACGAGTCAATTACCGAGTGCAGTAGAGTTCTGCGGCTTAGGGATGAAAATATATGATTATGACTCCATGGAAAAGCAATCAAAGTTCATATGTGTCTTACCTGCCAGTTTATAACAGTTACTATCGAGAGTGGACAGGGAAAAGAACGGAATTGTGCATTTCTAACCGCACTCGGTAATCGTTGCGTTAGGACTTCCCCGACCCGGAAGCTGATGGAGAGTTGAAATCTGTTTTTAGCTTCACAATAGAAATCCAGCTAAGCTAGCGGAGGTTAGATGCCCCGGACTATGTGCTGAGACCCTATTTGTACTGTTGCTGAAGTTTGGTGCTGTTCTGAGCATTATTTGTGGCTTTTTGGTGGTGGTTTATATTTGGATCCATTTACTGCAGTGTATTGTTGTCGTGCGGTCGTTTCTGAGGTTGATGAAACTCCGTAAATTAGCGGTCTGCTAACTTGATCTATCGAGACGGAGTCTAACACAGTTTCACAGTGATTTAGACCATGGATTAAACTTACACCGGAATATTCCTTTAACTTTCACCATAGTGGTTGAGGAAATTGAAAAATATTGAGATATAATGTTGAGACCATATCATCCAGCGCACAGTTAAATCTTAGGCCCATGATCAAGATGAACATATTAACATATCATCGTCTTTTAATTTTGGTCTTGTAACTAATTCGCTGTAATGAAATAGATGCATAATTAACGCACAGGTGGGGATTTCTCCTCAAGTTCCTACTGTACAGGGCTATAAAACTATAACTACAGTACATAACAGGTAATAACAATCATTGTCCTTATGAGGATAATTTCAAGAGTGCTGTGTTGTTGTTGCTCTATTTCATTTTACAGCCAGCGTCTTAACATTTCCCTCCCCATGTCTGCTGTGTTTGCATCGCTCCTCGTGCTTCCTCAGTTGCTCCCGTGTAACCAATAAGATTTCCACAGACGCGAACGGATTGAAGGCTGCATAAAAAGAGATAGTGGCCGTGAAATAAAAAAAAAAAAAAGATAAATTAAGAAAGAAAAGAAAACCCAGTTGTACGGGCCGACTTCAAGCTCGGTGTTTACATGACCGAGCAACCCTAAAATAATGAGGCGAATAACACAGTGCTTTATTGTTTTAATACCCTGTTCATGACCTCCATTAAAAATACACCAAGACGCTCGCTTGATCCATATTATTCTCGCGCTATTCCCATAATTGCTTCAGTATTAAAGTAAACATATGCGGTGTAAACATCAACATTTTCAGCTCCATTAATAAACTCGACACCTAATATGTCATATTTTACCATCTATTTGTGTACTGGGATGTATCTGTTAGCTCAACAGCTCATTTCTGGCACAATCCAGGTTTCCAGCACTTGTATTCTTGTAACATGTGAGGAGTTGTGGCCCCCTCATGCTGCAGCCCATCCAGTATCAAGAAGGATGCCAGCTGGTTGATCATAATTATGACCTCGGTGTGTTTTTCTGGTCCAGCTTGGACAAACAAGCGGAGAAATGCTGGCGGGTTATTCTTTTTCCCGACATCAAAACCCTCAGTGGCTGCCAAATCCAATGAGCCAAACGTCAGTCAGTCAGTCAGTCATTGTGTCCTTTTCGGGAGCGGTCCTGTCTTGGAAAATTAACTTTTTTTCTCTCCGACGTAAAAACATTGAACATATATTTACATTCGGCAATAATCTGTGGGTTTTTACATACGGTGCGCAGGTGTTTCTCCAGCCAGCTGTTTATTACCGGCTGGTAATGCTGCTATGTGGACATGATTCATTGTTTATGCATTGAGCGGTTCATCCCATTTGATGGCGATGGCACAATATGATGCATATTTTGTTGGCAAGTAAACATCTGGGATGTTTATCCATGTCAATCAGCAGCTTGAGCCAGTGAATTTGTATGTTGAGTACATTTACCACAGATTTTTGCTTGTGTGGAACTGTGTGTACTTTGCACAGCCTAAAGATGTGTATATATATATATATATATATATATATATATATATATACATATATATATACATATATATATATATATATATATATATATATATATATATATATATATATATATACATATATATATGTAAATAAAAGAGAAAAAGAGAAGCTGCAATTCTTTTGGCTTTAACAGTGTGCAACATCCATGTTGTGACTATTTGGTAATTTGATCTGAGTTGAAATAAAAAATTTCAAACTTGCAGGACGTTAGTATATGATACAGATGATGACAGCTGGGCTCTGCGATATCAAGAGGAAACCCGGGGCTGTTTCTATGATCGGCACAATAAACAAATGATATTTTCCCAGCTGCCTTTGAAATATGGCCAACGCACATTAATTACTATTCTGATATTGTCATCATATTTACGATACAGAGTGAAATGTCTTTATTCCCTATGGATTCACTGTGGTGGCATGTTAAATAGACACTTACGTTTTTGCCAGCCTAGATTCACCAAATGTGACATGCCAACATCTTGAGCAATTTATCTTCATTTCACATTTCCGACTGTCATTTAATGCCATCCTTGTAAAGCTTTTGCATGTCAAGTGTCGATATACAATCCAGTTACAGATGTAATCCAATGGGTCCATGGCTGAGTCACACAAATCCAGGACCCGTGTAACGTCGACTTATCTTACGTCATCTTAGAGCCTTAAATTAACTTATTTGTACCCAAGCTATGATCTTTTCCTAAACCTAACCTACTGGTTCTGTTGCCTAAACAGCGACTATTTCAAAAATGTTAATTATTGTCCCATGATGATGAGAATTCAGAATTCTAGAATTCAGATGGCATTTAGTGACACATGAATTGCTCTTGAAAGTGTTTTGCAACGGGTTTGTCCCCCTTATTTCGTTTGTACAACAACATGTCACCGTTAAGTTGTAGTTAAATTCCAGACGATTACTCAAATCTGTTTTAAAGGAGCTTGCATTGGCGGCTCACCCTACTGCAGCTTTTACAAGCCAAAGGCATAAACATTACGTGATGGTCCTGAAAATGTTGTCAACAAAAGAGGGTCACAGCAGAAAGACATTTTGGAACCACTACCTTAATGTTGTTTTTCTATTGCCAAAGAAAAATAGAAAGCTCACTCTCAAGTTTTGGGACTTCTCACCTCACCACCAACAATCGTACGGAGTGATTGCTGACCATAATTAATCCGAAAATCTCTGTCAGATAGAAATGCTCAGTCAGTCTCAGAGAAGTCAAGGTTACCAGAGAGCATAACAAATAAATAAGATGATGAATAAGTCTATGATGACACTGTTGTATACGTATGACTGGTCACACTGCTTTGTCAATTTCACCCATTATTTGGTGCATTATGAGCTACGTGACTTATTTGAACTGAGTAGTAAGAGCAGGAATAGTTCTTAAGTGTGATGGCAGATTTTATATTTCCAGATATAACACCTCAGAAAGTCTGCAGATGGCAGGTCCCTCTTTTATTCAGAGGTGGTATTCTTTGTAAAAGCCCAGCTAAGAGCTTCTGCAACAAGCTTTAAATGGGAGCTGAATAAAAAAAACTCTTATGGCCTCAGAAGGTGGTTACGTGGTCGGGGTTCAGTGTCTGCCGACGCTGCCGGGCCAAGAATTGCAAAGTCTACACGGAAGAAGAAGTCAGCTTTCTGCCTTCTCCCACTAAAGAAATGTGACTGTTCCTTCGCTCCACTCTGCTATAAAGAATTCAGGTGCTCGGAAGGAGGAAGTGCCACCTGCAGACTTTTTGGAGATGTTATATTTGGTGATGTAAAATGTGTTCACGTCACATTCAGCCAGGACCGAGTTGTACATCTCAACAGAATGTCTCCAGAAAGTATCTGCTACAATCTGTCAAATGGTGCTGCAGTGGTCTACCAATTACAGCTGAGAGAAGAGAGCAGCTGTCTCGGCTCTACAGACTCCTGTGGCACCGTGTCTCATCCCACATTACATACATATTCCAATAAAATGTCATGTTTTACAGAGAGATAAAATACGGAATAAAGATTGAGGACTCGTGCAACGGGGAGAGGATTTCATATCCAGTGATCAGAGAGATTCATTATAGCCGCTATTAAAATGATCCCTGGGATACTGTCTCAGAGCCGGGGACAGTGCGGTGACAGTACGCTGACTCTGTGGTGATCAGACGGCAGAATTCGGGAACAGACTCTGCTGCACTGAGTGCATTTCAAGGTAACTGGTGTCCTGCTTCTCAGACAGAAAGAGAAAGAGACGAATAAACAGCGAGAGGAGGAAATGGCGAGGGGTTATTAGATTCTGCTGTAAATTGCATCATAGAAAGGAAGCTTCTTAAATCACCACGTTTCTCCACAGTGTGTTTGAGGCTGTGCGGTAGCCTGAATTGAAACAGTCTTTTCAGTTCACTTTAATAAAGTCGACGACAAAGGTTTACAGGACTGTGAGGGTTTTTAACATTTTTTTTTTTTTGAAGTCGTACAAAAACCTCAATCATAAGTGAGAAACCATAAATTAAGAGCACACGCACCGCCTGAATACTTCAGTCCCCATAGCAGCGACGGTACCAACAAACTGAAACACTGGCACCTCCATCTGAGCGCCTCGCTGCCTCGAGTCATAATTTGACTGGATTTGTGTTGGAGGGAACAGGTAAATGATTATTTGAAGTCTGTGTGAGGTGTAGAAAATGGGAACAGATGCCAGTAAAAAAGAGTCCATGTTTGGCAAGGCACCACAAACGTATCGTTCTCTTTTAAAAAGTAATGTCTCCCGTTCAGTAGACGAGGGTAATGTAGTCATTAATGAAGCATGGATCTAATTTTAATTTTGAATCTGTACATTTCTCTGTAATAAACAGTTGACCTGCGGACAGACTTGAAGTTGCACTGGTAAGAGGATATTGGTAAATCTAATTGCAACCCTGCCTCCCAGAAATGATATATTAAACATTTATGAAAATGTGATTATTAAGTGCCGAAAGTGCCAAAATGAAGAAAAGTGCAGGCAGACTTTGACTCTGACAAACACACTCTTTGAAACAATTTGAAGACAAAATATTTCACCGGTACAGGCAATGTGATGTTAAAACCATTCCTCTGTCTAAAATGATCTATATTGTCTTTTTCTTCCATCAGCCATCTGGCAACCCCTGGAAATGAACCTGTCATCCCCTTGGGGGGGCCCGACCCACAGGTTGAAAACAAATGGTACAGCGTACAAAATGCAAGATTTGGAGAGCAGAGACTGTCGGTTACATTTAGTCATCAGACAGTCCAATCAGCAGAATAAATATTGGCAAACATAACATTTCTATAAGTCTGTAATTTCTATTTTATGTTGTGACAGCGCAGGTTTAGACACTTGGTAAGGGTTAGGAAAAGATGATGCTTTGGCTTAAAATCTGTGTTTCGGTCTCCACAACCACAGCTGACTTGTCCCATGGTCTTCTTTACAATATCAAGGGATTGTCACGCTTAAAACGCCATCCAGCGACTTCGCATTTATCAATGTGGAAACACAGTCTGGAACTGTTGTCAGCGGCTTAGCGGTGTTCAGGCCTGTAATGCCTCCATTTTTCCCTCCACCTCCCACAAACAGGAAACATATAATGTGAAGATGATACGACACGTTTTGTAGAAATGTCATGATGGTATGTGATCATGTACGGTGACTGCAACAGAGACACCAGTCAACAGTGGCGTGCGCAGACTTTTTGAAGGGCAGGGGCGAAAAGAAGGGCACTTTAGCGGGCATTTTGGCTCCCAAGAGGGCACTTTAGCGCGTGTTTTGGCTCCCAAGAGTGCAGTTTATCATGTTTTAACCAGCCAAGGGGGGAGCTTAGTGTGTTTTGCCAACCAAGAGGGCACTTTGGCATGCTTTTTTGGCTCCCAAGAGGGCACTTTAGCACACGTTTTGGCTCCCAGGAGGGCACTTTAGCACGTGTTTTGGCTCCCAGGAGGGCACTTTAGCTTGTGTTTTGGCTCACAGGAGGGCACTTTAGCGCATGTTTTTCAACAATTGGGCCAATTGGGCGACTGCCCCCCCCTTGTGCACATCACTGCCAGTCAAGGTTTGTTTAGGTTATCTTTAAAAAGTTAGGTTAGGTTAAAAAAGAGGCTGTCTATAACCTGAGGGTGTCAGGTTGTAAACTGTGGTACGTAGATAAATAACATTAAAAATAAAATGTACTTACCATTCAGGTTGTGAAGGCTCAGCCTTGCTTAGCTCTTTTCAGAGGTCCTGTTACTCGTGATTGTGAGATCATACAATGGTAAATGGGAAATTGAGTTTGGTGTAGTTGGGGGGATGAGGTTAAGGTTGGGGTCAGGGTTTAGAATTTAGCTTTCGTCTGACAGCGTTATCTTTTACTCATCTTAATCAAGGGCTGTGTGCATCCAAACACATCCATGAGAAGAATCTAATCATGCCGTGGCTGCTGTGTGCAGATATATTTCACTGCAGTGTATAGTATTAAAATGAATGAAATACATCATCAGCAGACATTCGGAACATATGTTAAGTATCATCATGTTGAAGCTTGTCAGATACATTCATTAACATTTCCTCATTATAAAATACACAACCCAGGCAACATTAGGTTTCCTTCACAGCATTTGCTGCTGCAAATTATTAGTATCGGAGAGGAGCTTGTCTCAGTTAGAATTAGTTTCAGAGGGAGATGATGGTGGGGTAATTATTACCAAATTCCAAATTTGCAATGTCAGGGTTTTTTCCAAAGGCGCTCCATGACGACAGCAGCTCTTAGTTTGACTCTCATGCACAGAAGCCCATCCATACAGTATGGATGGATGGATAAAAAATGACTAGGCATGATGTTCCTTTGATATGACAATTTTATATATCTTTCTCATTAAGTCAGAATACTCTGTAAGCGCCTTGAATCCATTCATAATGTTCAAAATATCTGACATTTTTACTTGGAGTATTTGTGTTTCTGTTTGTCGCCTATTAAATAAGAAAACAAGGCTGTTGTAATGTCATGATAACAATTAACGCTAAGTGTGTGTATTCATTTCTGTACATTGTTTGCAGACGAGATAATCTCAGCATGTCGTTTTTTTCCTCATATAATGCAATCTGCCCCAGCGCGCGAGTGTAATTGAGTTGATCAAGTTGCTGGATCACTTATGTCACCACTGTCCGTGATTACGGGCAATTCAACACGCTGCGGTTACCTTCAGTCGATGATGGATCTCAATTAGTCTCTTAATTGCACTCCGTTTGCTTCCCAAGTCGGAAGCTATAGAAAGCAGTTTGCCGTACTGGCGCTGCTTCCTTAAAATCTGTCTGAAGAGCTAAATATTTGTTTATCTGTCAGAACATTGTTTTATTTTCATTCCAGTAGGACAAAATATGGTATTCATATTCAGCTGTTTGTTCTCCATATAATGCCATCTAAGTGGTTCCATTATACAGTCGGTTTCATTGTTTTTATTTACGGCCTGATGTGTTTTTATCTTGCTTGTACCATTTTATGTATTTACACTTAGACCTACTATCGTCTGCTGTAACTGTGGTAGAACTGAACCACGTAGGGATGTCAGTTTTGGTCAAGTTAGCTTTTTAATAACCCATCACCTGTTAATTGGTATCTTGCTCGTTAATCATTGCAGTGGGGGGAAAAAAAGCGCAAAATTACATGAAATACAAGAGCATCATCAACTCAATGAGCTCCGGCTAACTGCGACAGCTTCTCGGCACAATTCTCTGAGTGTGCCAGACAGAGGGGTTCTGATTGAGGAGCACACTAGTCTCGCTTAACTGGACTTACGGCGATCAGCCACAACATTAAAACCACCGACAGGTGAAAATGAATACCTTTGATAATCTTGTTACAATGCCAGCGTTCTGCTGGGAAACGGGCCCCGGGCATTCATGTGGAAACCACTTGACACGCGGCACCCCACCTAAGCACCGCTGCAGATCATGCACACCTCCCCTCACCTCATGTGGCCGCCATGCGTTGGATTTTTTCCCAGGTAGTCTCACAGATGCTCGATCAGACTGGGATCTGGTGGATTTGGAGGCCAGGTCGACATGTTGAGGTCTTTGTACTGCCATTTTGGAGCGCTGTTGCCATGAGGGGGCGTTGACCCATGCCACTGTTAACCCTAACCCATTGTTGTTCACTTGAACTGTCAGTGGTTTAAATGTTGTGACTGATCGCTGTGTTTCCACACTTGGAGCACATTATTCTGCATCTCCCGGTCAGCATGGGTGAGGTTACAGGTGTTTGTGTAGGTAGCTTTCAATCACAAGAGCTGTCCCGCGGTCGCTTGTCAGAGCTAAGATAAGCTCGTCTGCTCCGGCTAGCTTGACATAAAGCTCATCCTTCAACTACTTGAAGTGCTTTTCCATGTACAGTAGTAACAATGGCACAGATATTCGGCCTTGAGCTACAGAACTAGCTTTTTGAATCCCTCACGCTCTGCCACACTGACTGGCAGCACATCGCCCTCAGACCAGCCCTCCACTCTTGAGCTATGGTTGCAAAAGAAACAATAAAAAATCAAGCTATGATATCAAAAGTGGAGTTGATGTAAGGGCCCACTGACTCACTGATACAGTGATGAAACATGCTCTGCTCGGTGTTGGTATTTCAGGGAGTCATATAAGTTTAACATGATCGATCCATGTGTTGCAGTCATGCTGAATGAGAAATTGAAATTGATTTCTGAAGGATGTTATTAAGATCCAGGCTATGACTTCTGCTGCCCCGGTTTTCAGATATAATTATAGGAATGTAATACAGACAAAGGCGGGGGCAAATAATCCACAACAGAAAACCACACGTCCACACTGTGTTGCACTTCCACTGGCAATATTTGTACGTGAAGGAAATTTCAACTTTTCCCAATATACACAATAACTTCTCACTCTGCTTCACAGTGAGTTCTGTCTTGTGTCATGATAAACTGATAAAAAAACAGATTAATTTTTAATGATGCCTGCTTTCCGTTTTCACTCCTCATACACAGTCAAAATACGAGCCGTTGCTCAGCTTGGTGTTTGCTTACTTTGTAAGTGCTTTTCATTGTGCTCTCCGTTGCCCTCTGCAACCCTCGAACGTTGCGATCTCGACTCGCTGATCTTTTCTCCCAACTTCGTACTCGAGGGGTTTTTGCCCTCTTGTCCAAAAAAAGATCCTCTTTCTTCTGTGTCTCGCTGGGTTAAATAAGAGACTACATACATAAAGTGAACATTCAGATCAGTTGCAAATGTCCTGACCCGATTCACTCCGTTGTAACACGTGTTTACAGGCATGAGGTTCACAGTGTGTTTTCAAGACTCAACCTCTGACATACAGCATGAACCTCTGTTTCTGCTGAGTGTCAGAAATGCAATGTGTTCATGAATTATGAATGTCAGTTTAACCAGCCAAGAACAGTGTCAGGTGTACATATGAATCATACATACGGTTGATTACACAGCGCTGCTGCTACTGCTGCTACCAAGGCAGCATTGCAGAGTTAGTGCTGATGAGGTTGTAAGCATGAGAAGTCTTTCTTCGAGGCAGTGAGGAAACTATCAGTCATCCTGTTGGAGGTTGTTTGATACATGTGCAGACCGACTGCATGATGGGTCATCCTCTGAGTCGGTCCTCCGAGGATAAGCTGACCAATTATTCACCAGTCCATAATACTCAACAGTAAAAGTCTGCTCTTTCAATACCCAACAGGTATAATTTTGCAGAACTTAATTGGCCAGGTCAACTTCTGCCTGGGGCTACGCACCGCCTTGGCATACAAATGATGATGATTTCAGTTTGGTTGTGTGTACATGTGTGGAAGGTTTCCAGAAGAAAATACAATTCAGAAGTTGGTGTGTCATGGGGCTAACACAGATCAGTGGATCTGATTATCATCTTTTAATGACCCAAAATTGGCAGTTACGTAAGATCTCATTGTACCTGAAGTATCAGTCTTATTCAGTTTGTGAGGTTTATCTTCTTAATGTGGAATTTTCAGAAAAGAAAATCAGATGAGGAATGTACGATTGCGGCATATCTAAATAACTATTTAGCTTCTGATTACCTCTTGCTGCATTTATTTTCCGAATGAGTCGCCTTTCATTGCTCTGATTGGGTTTAGGTTTATCCAACTT
Organism: Sparus aurata; assembly: GCF_900880675.1. Lineage (NCBI taxonomy): Eukaryota > Metazoa > Chordata > Actinopteri > Spariformes > Sparidae > Sparus > Sparus aurata. The sequence goes on from NC_044205.1 coordinate 25,836,895, forward strand.
TATCCAGAGGCCTTTTCGTCCAGGCCTGTTAATAACACCCCTTGGGAGAAAATGAACAGAAAGGTTCCAAACAAGAATTCTAATCTGTTTTATCTGTGAGGGTAATAAAAATGGCAACATATCGTGAGAAATTCGCTCTGTTTTGTTACAATTCAATCACCAGAATAAATGTTGGCAACGTTTCCACAAACCACAGACACTTTGAAAGTAAATTTTCAAGTTTGTATTGTGATAATGCTGTGCTTATTCTCTGGTTAGGTTTTTGCATAAAAGCCATCTGGCTAGGGTTAGGAAAACATCATGTTTTGGCTAAAAGCATCTCTTTTCGGTCAACGCGAACATTGCTTGACATGTCCTGAGGTCTCAATTAAAACTGGTTTTGTCGTCACAAACACAACCGAATACATTCAGATCTTCCCTTAAAAATATCCAATTTCTGACGCCGCAAACACAGCTGCAACTTGTCCCAAGGTCTCCTTGAAACATCCAGTGGTTCCGCACTTACAAATGTTGAAGCAGTCTTGAGCTGTGTTCACCACCATTCCCTCCACCTCCTGATAAGGAAGTCATGTGAAAAACATGTAGCGTGAACGTGATATGACACGCATTGTAAAAATTGCCAATGTGGTAACTACAAATGTGAACGTATCAGTGGTTTGGAAAAACAAAAAAGCAAACAAAAACTCCCAACATTGTATCCAGGCAACTCGGCTGTTGGTTCCTCAATTCTCTGTTACATTAGCAGATTTTCTACTGTATGTGGCGGCAGACAGTTGGTGTCAGATTGTTCCCAGTTGCCACCGCTCCATCTACCACTCATCTGCATAAAGAAGCAGCCATATTGAATATGATCTAAAGGGTAAAAAATGGGCCGAGAAAACAGAGGGAAAGGGTCATTAAGCACCAGGTTGGGAGACAGGGAGAGACAGCTAGGGAGACATAGAGTCCCAACTTCATCAAGATTAATCACTGACATCTGGTGCCTTGGAGGACCTAGTTAGTAACCCTCTGTTTTCCCCCTGGTTGGGTGTGAATCATCGATGGCAGGCGGAGACGCAGGAAGCGCAGCCCCGGATGCCTGTTGTATCTTTTGTCACACTGGGTGACAAAAGTGTGTAATGAATGACAGCGAGGGGGCAAAGTGTGTACAAAACACTTGGATTTCAGATGGCAGCGCTGCCATATATTTTAATCAGTAATTCAGTGATGGAGCTGAGTACAATATTTATGGCACAGTAGATATTATTGCCGGAGCTGCTGCTGTCTATGTTGACATACAGCCTCGGTTAGATACAGGTAAGTAGATTAACGCACGTTTCAATCACAAACATAAAGAAGCAAAAACTAGCCTTTATATGTGTATTTTGTTTAACGCGGTGAAAATAATTAGCAAAAAATGGGAACCTGCAAACATGACTGAAGAAGCATGATTGAGATGGTATTTAGCTCAAAGCGATGTTCCATCTCATCGGAATTTACATACGTGGCAAAAAATCTCCAAGGACATTCATAAATCCTGGTTTTACATCATATACGTGTGTGTGTGTGTGTATTCATGCATCAGTTTAATTAGATATACTGTGTGGTTTTCATTTATCCAGGCTAGGCCTATAAAATCGATTATGATCACCGCTGTAAAGCTCCTAATTTTCATGAAACTCCAATCCCCACGAGCTCGCCAGCTAGCGAAAGAGAGGCGGACGTATTACACAGCGAATTAAAGGTAAATAAACACGAGGTGGGAATCTCTGACACCCATTGGCTGATTTAACAGAGTCCTGCTTGTAGATTGCATGGAGGGAGATGAATTGATGCTGAGGAGAGGATAGACAGAGAAGGTCGAGAGAGAGTGGGATGGGGGTTGAGGAGGAGGCGGGGAGTCCCAGTCCTCTCTATTAACGACAGGCCTGGAGGAGGCTCTTCTTACTAGCACCCGGGTTCTAGCAATGCGACATTATTATGTTCAGTTTAGGCCCTGGGCTCTGGCTTATAGAGAAAGAGTCTGACCCACATCTACGCGAGCTTCTTCAGACGCCATTATTTTTGTTATCGTTGCAGCAGGCAGTGTCGACGCATGCAGCGGAGCAGGTGAAGCAGTCGGCGCTGTGTTAAAACTTGATGATTAAGCCTGAGTGGGAGGGAGATAATTGTGTGTTGTGCTGCAAGGGAAGACGGAGAAAACTGGCTGAGATCACTGAGATCATCAAATTACTTCTTCCTTTTTTTTTTTTTTTTGTTAAATTGGGGTCATCGGCAGCAAAACAATAGAATGGGATCAACACATAAAGCACCTGATTTTGACCTTTGAGACTGCTGTTTAAATTACCTCCTCTGCTACTTTTCAGAGGTGTTTTCTTTAAAACAAGCCTCGATTCTAGACTTTGTCATGGTTCTGCGTGGATTTTCCCCAGAACTTGGATTAGGGATGTTACTGATGAATCATTTGTTGATTTATCACCATCAGGAATTCAACCCATTATAAATGTATTTACGGACAATCAGAGAAGCACCCATGTACTGCTACACATATACTTTTTTATCAAATATGTCAAAATAAAATATACAATACTGCATGAGAAAATAAACCGCAGTTGGGGTTTGATGTCGTTGGGCCGATTGTTGAATGGTGACAGACGAAAACTCTTGTTAATTGATCTCCTACTGTGATTTTGCATCCGACACTGATCAAATCAGTGGCTGGAAGATTCAACATATTTCATATATTAATATGATTAACTGTTAATTGATTGATTGAGTTAAAGAAGTTGCTTAAAAACTGCATCCCTAACTTGGATATCTCAGTCAGATCAGCTCAGAAAATGTGGTTATGGGAGGAATATTAAAAATGCGAACTCTCCGGGGGGAAGGGGTAGTGATTCCAGCAAACCTTTAAACTAAGGGGAAAAGTCTGTTAAGTAATGAGAACATTTTTTTTTTTATTATTTCAGATTGAGAGAAGTCCCCTCCATTGAAGTTCAGGGAATCCTTGTAAAATAAAAGATGACCCTGCTTAACTGCTGAAGCGCCGCTCAGCAGTACGAGCACTTCACCTGTAGCAACGATGAGCAATATAGCCAATGAGGAAGGAAGTTCTGCAACATCTATCATTTTTATCTGACCCATTAGGGGCGCCTCTAATGGGGTTCCATTTGACTTTCAGTTCTCAAGTCACGATTCAAATCAATTTTCGATTGCAGCATGTCTTTTTTTTTTCTCAGCACCGAAAGCCGTACCATTGTAAGGACCATCAGATCAGTTTGATGCCCTGGCAATCACATTTTCTGTAATGTATTCTCTTAATGTCTTTACAAATATAGGCCACATGGTATTTAGTCTGATATAACTCACATGTTTTTGAAGGGGGGATAGCACCACACGGTACGGTTAAATTGAAATGATTTATTAAACCCAACAATATTTCAGCTGTCACTAGTCCCGAGATGGCAGAAGGTTACTTACTTTACAACAACTTTCCTAACCTGCAAAACCCACCAGGATCAGTTTCCTGCACATGTTGCATGTATTTGTGTTTTTCTTTGGACACATGCCGGAGGAGAATGCCCACTCCTGCTTTTGATTTCAGTAATCAAATCTGAATGCTCATTTAAAGCTCATGTTTGATTTGGAATTGCATTTTTGAAGGGCGCTGACAAACAGCGTCGGATCATGAAATGTGATCAAGAAACACTCATGGGTTAGTTTTAACTTGTTGCTCATTGGATCAAATGTTTTATTTGCGTACTTTCAAATTAAAAATTGTTCTTTGTTGGATTGTCGTACAATTCAGAAAGACTTGCTCATGCCTGGAAAGAAATATAATAAAAATTACCTGATTAAATCCCGCGGCATGTTAATCTGGTTCGAACAGCCTCTGTTCCTGTGTGGTCTCAACAAATATAATATCCCATTTGAGTCATCTATCCTGCATTTCCAAGGGCGTCATCTCATTATTGATTGGAGGAAAGTGAAGAGATATGGATATTACTAGGCTGAAGGCCACAGAGGCACTGAAGGTGATTCATGGGAGGGTCTTCAACATAATTCAGACCCTGGACAAATAGTTCATTTCCAACAGTGTTGGCATTTGAAGAAATCAAATCCTTGAGGTGAATTTAAAGCAGGGCTGGAGGCGGATCTGTACCTTGTGCATACCTGGCAGACTCCTGTGAGGTCCCGCAGTTATCTTTCAATTACCACCACAATATACTTCCCCTCCACACACAAACACCCGCCCGCCTCTAATCCACTGTAAGCGGTGGCTTCTAACAGTGCCTACTGTTTCTGCCGCATAACTATTAAATGCATTTTCTTTATTTCTTCCTCTTCTTTTTTTTCTTTTTCGCAATCACTGCGATCCATTTCATCGTTACGGCTGCTATTGTCGGACAAAATCACCAGAAGATTATCGTTTTGCAGATGGGGGATGAAAGAGTGGTTCTCGCAGAGCAATATTTTACTGCAGGGACTAACCATTATCATTTTCCTGACCATGCCCTTTCTGGTAAGTCTCCTCCATATAGCCTCAACCTTTCTTATGGCTGTCAGTTGTAGAGAGCCAATTAACATATTGTGTCCGAGGGAGTCATTCTTCCCAACACTCCCCAGCTTCGCTCCCTCTGTTTTTGTCACGCTGCTAGCTAGTGGGCAGAGTCACACAAATTAGTGGTGTGGGCTGGAAGGCTCAATTACCTTTTAAGGACTTTAGAGGTAGTCTGTGTCCGTGTCAGCCTGTCTCAGAGCTTCCTCCAACCTGCCTCGATAAGGGCATAAAACGAGGAGGGGAGCGGGGAAACGGGGGAGGTGTGGGGGGGGGGGAGGCAGAAGGAGAAGAGCAATTGGTGTGCAAGGGGCTGGGTTGAATTTCTAAATGATCTAATTCCTGTGTCTGCAGAGCGTCTCACTGTTGGCATCCCTGTTTCCCCTAGAGACAATGGCAACTCTTTTCTTCTCATCAGCCCACCTCAGTCTCACCTCAGCACCTCCCTCCACCTCCCCCCACCCCCTCCTTTCCTCCCACATCTCTCCCTATCTCCTATTGTGTAGCACGGCGAGCGAGGGGACAGCCAGCAGAAAGTCCATTTGAATATGATGGCAGGGGTGTATTCTCAGAGGAACAGCACCACTCTGTGAGCTGTGCCAGGCCTGGCCTTGTTATCCATCTGTGACCATGTAATGGAGATGGATACTGTACCGCTGGCAGGCTAAAATGGAAGAGATACATGGGCCAGTAGATATCAAGCATCTCAAAGTGTGAAAACGCTGCGAGCATTGAAAATGTAAAGCGGGGAGGCAAGTATGGGAGCGCTGTGATGTGGGAGATATCAGTATTGCTGATACTGGGGAGTACTCACCATATTGATGGCGCATGGGGGAAAAAAAAGAGTTTATGACAACTTGAGTCAAATTTGTGAAGCTCCGGTCGTTGTTCCCATCAGTCAGTGATGCTATTTGTTGCTGAGAACAAGGAACATAGCAATATCGCTACTCCAACTTGACGCAGGACGACATCTGTAAACTGTGATGGATATTAGGGTTGGGCAACATATTGGTATTTTATCGTCATCCTGATTTAATACTGTATATTCATCTTGTATTTTTGGTATCTTTTAATTGTGATATGGCAGTATTGTTGTGCTTTCCTGGATTTTATGGGCTGCATTACAAAAAAAAGTGCTTTAGATTAAATTTCGAAATCTTGAGATATAAACAGTATAATGCAACACCATATATCATAAATATATATTTGTTTCAGGCCATGTCGGATAGGATAGGATATGTTTTCTCTTCCGCTGCCTTGTTCAATCATGTCTTCTATTCAGATTTCTATATCACTAATTCATTGTGTTTTAGGGGGAATTGTGGGTGTCATCAGCATATCGAGACATCGTTAATGCTAACGTTTCTGGCTAATAGATACATTTCTACCACTTTGGGGAATCGGAGACAAGTTGTGACACAACACTGATGCATCATCATCTTGTTTATCTGACAAATTTGTTAGCAAACAGTTCCCTTTGTACACATCTAGCATTTTTAAAGCTACGTGATCGTTCATTTACAGTCGTGTTTCCGGCCACCAGGTGAGTATTAAGTCCAAAATTGTCTCTTCCTTCATTTTTATTTCGGTCTCTGACAACTCCTGGGAAATATCTCTCTTCAGTTGCCGAGCGTTCTGCCGTTTGGTGCTGAGCAGGTGATCACAACAATTACTCAGGATCTCACAGTGAAAATGTAGCTGATTTCTTGTTAAAATATCATTTTCACTTGTTCAAAATCACTTAAAAAGTTCTTTGTACATCTCAGTAATATAAAGAACTGTGTTTTTAGACATTTTCCCTCTTTCTAACACAAGCGAAGAAAAACCTTCTATTTATTGTTTTGCTTTGTTTTTCTAAACTTTCTCCATTGTGCTGTGGGGGTCTTCGAGGCTTTTTTTTTTCTCCTTTTGCTGGAAACAAGACAATAAGAGCAGTGAGCATGAACCAAACGATGTGGCCAGACTACTGAACAATGAGCTGGAGCTCCATAAAGATGAGGGGAGCTGCAGATTTTAACAAACAATTCTGTGTAGGTTCATCACTGCAAACAACACCTTTTTATAGCGCCATTGTGTTTTCACATTGTTATTTCATACCGTGTTATAAACATATCTCTCATAGCCACTCTTTATTAAGGAAAGAATACGGTCGTGATTTAATATTGACAATGTCAAAAGTGACTTGAAGCAGCAGACGCAACATTTCAAGAGTAATGCACAGACTTGACATTGGCTTCTTACAAGGCTGAACAAGGACAGATTCTAACAAAAAAGATCGAAATGAATGCAGCAGAGTCGGAGATAAGGACTTTTCTGAGAGGTCCTATATAAATAAAGTCATTTCTATTGTTGTTACTTTTCAATACATCCATTCTTCATCTTCGCCAATACCCAGTGCATACATTACCCACAGTGCCGCAGAGGTCTGGTAGACTCCCTCCAGCTTCACACCCCCGCGTCTTTTTGTTGTTTTTTTCAAAATTGTAGACTTCAACCAACACCGACAGATGTAACATCACCTTATTTTACCTGTGGAAACTTGAAGACACAAATAGCTTTGTGCAATTTTTTCTTTTCCACATAAACAGTCGCACTCCTCAAGACCTTAAAACAGGCTTTTTGACTAAGATCACTGATGTTCCCTTTTAACATTTTAGGAACAATCAAGACCTTTTCCCGACCTTAACCGAAGTGCCTGTGTTGTGTAAACCTAACTGACTCAGTTGCTGTGTCTCAATTCAGGGTCTGCATCGTTCGGAGGCCATATTTGAAGGCCAACTACGTCGCAACGCCACGCAAAGGCTGTCCCAGTTCAAAGGCTCCTCCAAATGCAGCCCACAAATGCAGCATGTATATCCCAAGATTCTTTGCACGCCCGAAAAAGAAGAAAGAAAATGGCGACATCGCGTGGCGTAGATCATCACTTTCGCGGGCCTGGGCGGCAGAAATTTTGACGCAAGGGTAAAACATCTGGTGACGCAACCAGGAAATGCTCCAAAGGCTAGACCGTCCCATTTAACAACAGCTGACGCGGTTAACAAGGTCTCTCTGAAGGACTCGCCGAGTCCTTCGAAGGATGCAGACCCTGAATTGAGACACAGCAAGTGTGTGAACCCCGGTGTCTGATGTCAAAGACGGCCATGTTCTATGTGCTACTTCACAGTGGTGTTAAACCATGTTCCTAGAGTTCAGTAATTAACTTGTTGAGTACAATGTTGTCACCTCTGACTCACAGTGTCCAAAACTATAATAATGAGATCCAAATCGAAGTTACCATAGCTGTCCTTCTGAAGGAGAATTAGTCCGTTAGTGATGCTGCATACATTTGCATGGAACGTATGGTTGTATATGTTTTATAATGTGACGGGAAACATGAAAAATGTATAAAGGCCACATTAAAGAAAAAAAGGAGGACAGGCAAGTCCTGTTTCAGAATTATATGCCCACATACAGCTCTGTATTTACGACCATATTTCAGTGAAGCGTTGTTTCCTGCCTTGTGTGCGTTCTAATATAATATATATTTGCCATGCCCGGGCTGACCAAGAAGTCCCAGTCAGCAGTTAAATTCACACATTACAGAGGATGGGGGGAGAGGGGGGGTTACATTTTATTTATTGATATTGTTTGATATATTTATAAGTCCAAGCTCATGCATTAAACATGTGGTCATAAGGTCTGTATAAATCTCGGCACAACAGGGAGAGGCAACGTGATGAAAGAAAAAGGGGCCAAGAATAGGTGGTGCCATCATTAGTGGGCTCCTATTTATAGAAGTGACGAATCAAGTAGCACAATATTTTAGCATATTCATCCGGGTGTGATGCTCAGATTGTGTTTGTTGCTCAGTCAAATACGACCGGACTAAAATATGCAGCTCAGAGGTTTCTTGCTTCTTGGCAATGCATTACACAATGAACTGCTGATGTGTTGCTTTCTGTTTTTGTGCACTGAACAAGTTTATTAATTACTCTTGAACGGATCCAAAAAACAAAAAACAAAAAAAGAGATAATATCCACTGAGATCCTGTAAGTTTCTTTTATTTTCTGTATCTCTGTTGTTCTAATAAACCTCTTTCTGTGCATCTCTTGCTGCATATATATTTGTATATATAAAGCATGTGTTTTTATCTCAGTACGCTCAACAGTAAATTGTTCATTACTTATTCCTGTCAGAAATGCTCCTGCAGCTGTTCCCACTGTACCTGGTGCACTACGAGCGGCGCGCTTTGTCTTAACTGCAGTATGGTGAAATGGTGTGGGAGGTGCATGAAGAGAGAGAAACATGATTTTCTCACTCAATACTTCATGGGATGAAAACAGTTTTTGCCTCAGTTCAGACCTCTCTACTTTATTTTTATGAGAAGCCGCGTTTGAGGGGGTTTTAGAAAAACCAGACACTCTCAATTTTCAGATCTGCTTTATACCACAGCAACGTCTTGTCATAGCCACAGTCCTTTTGAACAGGCTCCATTAATAAAGCCTTTTGTTCTGCGCTCAAAATCTGCTGTCTGCTGTCAGTGTAGACATTATATAACGCGTAGAAAGTAACTTTTGGGATCTATTATAGTCATTAGTCGTCTTTAATCAAAATGGAAATGGAGGGAAGCAGCCTTTGTTGTTAGGGAACTTTGATCTTCCACCAGGGGTCACTGTTGTGAAGGGAGATTGATCTGAACTAACACCCTCCTGAGGAGATCAATGAGTCCAAGTCTCTGTGGTAAAAAAAAAAACTCCCCACCTCCTTTCTGTGCATCTTCAGTGTCTCACTGTGTGTGTGTGTGTGTGTGTGTGTGTGTGTGTGTGTGTGTGTCTTGTGTACATTTATGCATATGTATGTGTGCAGAAAGAGAACGTGAGGGAGGAAAAAAAAGAAGACAGAATGTGTGCACGCTCGTGCGTGTTGTCATTCCACTGTGCTGTCATTACTCTCGGTGTGTTGAGAATATGTAGTGCTAAGTAGTCACAGGAGAAGCAAACTACTGAATGTGAAAGTGGTCCTTGTGCCGGTGCCAGGCTGGACCGGGCTACGGGTCTGGAATGTGAAATGATGTCTGCACAATTTACATGTTGTACCCTGGCAGCAAGGTGAGTCAGTAGCCCTAGACAAGTCAGAGAGTGTTAGCCATGCGACTGCTCACCTCTGGGCTCCTCTTGGTCTGCTCCTGTATATTTATTGCTATATCTGTGTCTGCCTCTCCTACCGTCCGTCAGTAAGGATGCCTTATCATATAGCTTCATGCTTTCGCAATACAGTGTATACAAGACAAGACAAGGAAGGAAAGGTTTCAATTTCAATTTACTGATCTATGATTATGGGATATTAACAACATCTATAACAGGGAGAATAGTGCCTCTGTTATTCCCACCATGTGTCCAGAATGTCTGTTCTTGCACTTTTTAACTGGCGGCTACAATCTCCCGTACGAAGGTCATAACCCTTTAGGCACCACATTGATAAAACTGGATCATATTTCAGGGAGAATTCTGGTTTTCCCTCAGAATTGATGCTCTGATCAACAGTCAGTCTGTTGATTTACAGTTTAGTTACAGTTTTATGTTGGACTGATAGCTCTACTAGCTCAGTTAGCCATTCAGCGTGCTATCTCTGCCCGGACTGGACCTAGCGCTCAGAGCACCAGGGGATTGTTGGTGTTTGCACCATTTGCATAAGCGCTTTGGACCACCAAAAAGAGTCGGTTTGCTGGAATGAGCGCCAGAACCGCAAAAGCCATGTAAGTGAGAAACAGCAGTGGGCTCAGCAACCTCTACGGAAATCATGACACAGTTGTATAGACCAGAGAGGTCGTTGAGAAAGAGAACATAGAAAAATCTTGGACCACTTTTAGCCATTGACGAGAGTTTCACAAAAAACGACAGGCTGCAAGACAGATGCCATGCTAGCCTTCTTGTTTTCAGACAGTTGGTAATATTAGCTGGCTTGTTATGTGTAAGCAAAGTGCTGTTTTTTGATTATAAGTGATTGTGATATTGGAGTGAATTGGCTATTGCAATCTGAAACTGTAGGGGGCGTCAAAATCAGCAATTTGGCACAATTTTGCTTTAATTGTGATTATCTAGCTGTGCTACCCTCCAAAAAGTAAAACACTAGCCTAGTTATGAACAAGCTAGCTTGCCATTGCTGGACAACATTGAGCCAGATGTAGCACAGAACTCACCACCAATCTCACTCATGGCATTTATTCATTGTTTTCCTCCAATTTCAGACCTACAGTTTTTTTAAAAAGGCTGGGAAACATGTTTGTAATTAATTTTTTCAAACAAGCTCCAGAGCAGAAATTCCATTAATACTGTTTTTGTTTCAGCAAGTTTTTTATTTTTTTATTTTTCATGCCGACATTAAATGTTGAATGCCTCAGAAAACCCAGAAACATCACTGAAGCTGCACGTATTTGCAAACAGTGTCATTTAACCATACGCTGCTTTAATGTGTGAAAACATTTCCATTAAAAGAACATTTGTTCAAAAAACAGTCCCTTTGATAAAATCTTCTCTTTCCGTTTGGACCTTCTACATAAAAGGAATACAAAAGCACAAAAAATGCTGAGCTAAGTGTTAATAATACATATGTCTGTAGTTTCCTTAAACGGGCTAACCATCTGTTCCAGGCAGCCTGAAGCCTCCCTGTTCTAATTGTCCCGTCTGTGGTGTTTGATATGCATAATTAGACTTTTAATAATCTTTGCTATGCAGGTGATGTTTGCCATGAGTTCACAGAGATTTGTATTTCCCCACTGGTTCTAATGGGCATAATGAATCTCCTTATTATAACCTGTGTCCTACCCTGTGAGTGATACTGCATATAAGACCATTTCAGACACATCCCATTCACGCCGGTAATGACTTTAGCGCTTTCTTTACCCACTTTTCTCATCCGATGATATAAAACGAGAATAGGAAAGTAGGAACCGTGACTTTTTGCAGCTCTAATCAATAGTTTCATGATAAAATTGGTTCAAAGGACTATGTGGGTCACCAGTAGTGATGGATGCATATCAAATTGTCACTGCAGCAAGATCCCATGAAGGCCAAATCGATGGTCAAGTGTTTTGATTCACACTTGCTCTATGTTTTGCTCAAAGGCTCCAATGATGGCAAGAATAAAGTTTTTTTTTTATTGATTTTAATGGTATTTTAGAGTTTTTAACTGCCTGGACGATGATAAAAACTGTAGATGAGTCATCCTGCACTCAAAGGACACTGCTGCAGAGGGTTTGTGTGGACCGGGTCATGGATAACTGTACAGAAACACGAGTGTAGAAACGTTATTCACTGTTTGGATCAAACCATATCATATTTTAGGGTAAAACACTTTCTGATGTTCTGCTTCAACTCTGGACAGATAGCTTTAGTCCTGATTATTGGGCCATCCTCGGAGATGGATGAAGACCGCAAACTACCGAGGTGATATATGGAGTTTCCTGATGGTCATATAATGCTAGCTTTGCTAACTGATGCTAAATGTATCATCTATTATCTAGTTAGCAGTCCTATTTACCATCTCAGCCCTGCAGATTGCAAATAGAACAAGACAGTGATACCAAAGATGGCACCATTAAGTCTGATAGAAATTGATGATGTTCACCACAGATTTTTTAAATCTCTTATCTCTGCCCAAGGAATGTTGTACGCATATAACACTTCTTTGGATATACATTTAATATAACAGCAATAGTAATAATTGACCTTGATTGTCGTATCCAGGTCTATGATACATCGATGCTCAACTCCAGGGCGCCATGAGTTGAATCTGGCTTGAATAACAACTCAGCTCTGTAATCTCTGTCGTCTAAACTGGCCCCGTCTTCCCAGAGACCGCGAGCGCCATGGCAAGGGCATAATGCATGTTTAGCACCATTGGCTACTGTAAACACCAATCTCAACAACCTCATTTCCAGCCGCAGCAGTCGGCTGTTGGCTGTGGAAAAAGCTCTTGAACGTCCACTGTACATTACCTGCCGAGCACCAAGTGGTTCACAGACAAAGGTAGCAACATAGTGGAGCCTTTTCCAGCTGAACAGACAAATCAGGAGCTGCTAGAGAGCAAAAAGAGAGCAAAGAGGGACAGCGAATACTGGACTCGCATTCATCAACTTAACACAAATGAAGAAATAAGCAACACTAGAACCATATCGTCTTTGTAGAGCGATAGCAAAGGCATTTAGAACTGATTGTGCTTCCCCAAGCAGCCATGAAAAAATCATAATGGTGAAAAAATTTATCAATCTTTATTCAATCTAAACATGAAAACAGTGTTCCTTTGCAATTTAAGAGGCAAGTGACCTCTCTGAAAAGATGGCATTCGAAGCACAAAATTTGAAATGTTCCATTCATTATACCCACACACAGTGCTGCGCATACAGCAAGCACTTGACAGAAACATGCAGGAGTTCAAAGTCGAACCGAAAAAAAGCATAACATTTTCACAGTGTGACATCATGCAATAAAAAAATAATACTTTTTAAAAGGTCTAGAATGGAAAATGTGAAGCTTCCTGTGTGTAAGAAGCATTTCTGTGTCCATGTTGCAGAGGCTGACTACCATCTGTGTTCCAATTTCACTGCGGCGCTGCCGTCTTTACAGGTACAAGGGGTTTTCAGCGATGATGTAGGCAGTCAGATCAGCATCATAGCGAAAATGTTGATGTGTATTGAAAGCCACAGTATTTCCTTTGGGGGAGCTGTCTATGAAAAATGCAAGTGCTAGGAGCAGGCTGGAAATGCATTACAAGTACCAAACTGCAGCACTTCAAAACAAGATGTTGGGGATGTCGGACAAGGCGGTATTCTGCACATGTCCAACATTATTTAGGATGATTTAAGCACAGCGAGGCATTAAAAGCAATGCAATTTGATCGCTTGGCTTCATGTTTTTTGTAACGCTCTCGGTGAGTTTTATCAGGCGAGAGACTCCTACACAATGGTAGTGTTGTGGCATTGCTGCTGATGCCCCCTGAATGCCCACAGTGGCAGCGGAGGTTTAAAGAGCGCACTCAAAGGACTCGCTGATCAAAGGAGCGTTTCATCTGTGAATTCTGCTGCTGCGTCGAATGCCAGAGACATGTTATGACAGAGATCTGATGCTAAGAGACTGACAGCAAAGTCTCTGATGACCCCTCTGTTCGCCGCGAGAGAGAACAAACAGGAAAATAAAGCGAGGTAGCAAATACAGTACAGAATACAGTGCATCCTTAATTAGAAAAACTATTATTATTCCACAGTTAAAGGACGGGCAGGCATAGAAAACTGTACAGTATGTATATCAATGGAGTGAAAGGTACCGATCTATACAGGATGGTATTCACGTGTGGATGTTGGATGAAGGCAGTCATGACCATGATTATTATAAAATCGCTGCTTTGATGATTGTGTTTCTTGGCAACCTTGGTAGACTGTGCGGAGAGGGTTGAATGGGAGATAAAGAAAAAGAGGAAATTGCTTTATCATAATCTGTACTGTCATGGTGCTGCACTTGTTCCGAAAAGGAAAATATATATATAATATATACTGTAGATTCTGTTATTCATATATATATATATATATATATATATATATATATATATATATATATATATATATATTTGATTTATATATTTATTTTTCTTTGTTTACAGTTTTCAGTGCTGATACAATAACCGTTTTCTTTTTTTTTTTTTTTGCGTACTTCTGATCAACTGCCTTCAAGCAAAACCAAGCAAACACAATACGTTAAAACAAGCTCAAGGAGGCTGAAATAAATATTTAGTGGATTTCAGTCAAACCTCTGAACTTGAGATTTTATTTCATCATCAACATGAAGGACTGTAGATGCTCCAATCGCTGCAAAGCCGACTGAGAATTCACACCAACCCGGCCGGTGGAATAAATGTGGACGATGTATGTTCTCCAAACCGCCGATATGTTCAAACTTTACATTTCCTCTGGTTATTTTTTCCTTTTTATGCTGTTACAATCCTGTGCTCAGAATCTGGTTATGTTGATGAGTAAAAACCACTTGGTGAGGGTTAGGACATCATCAAGATTTTGCTTAAAAATACTGTCTTGTCAAAGTTTTTGGTGAAAACATAATTTTTTTTCCCCCACAAACATGTCTGGAAATCTTCCTGAGGTCTCCTTACAAATATCGAGTGGTGTCAGTCTTACAAGTGTTGAAAGGCTGTGCTGAAACACAAGTCTTGAACAGCGGTCGCTGTCCTGTAACTCCACCACCAAGGTTTTCCTCAGAATTCCGTTGGCGCAGATTTTGTGTGGGCCCGGTTGTTAGTCATCTTTTGTGTACGTTTTAAAAGTGTGCGCCTACGATGTTGTTCAAATTGTTGCCACAAAAGCTCGATTCAGTTGCAGTCCGATGGCTGAGAGGACTTCTCAATATTTTCAAATCCTTTCACGCTTGTTTCTCGTAGGAAGTCTCCCTTACAAGCAGATGTTATTTTGTATAAAGGATCTGCAAAGAAGAGTAATGTTTTGTACACAAAAACGCTGTGCAGAGGTTCAGCTGAACAGACAGTTAAACGGGCAGGGAAGAAAGTCGAATGACAATATAAGAAATCATGAGTCACTTGGAAGAGAAATTGGAAGCTCAGCGTCAAAATCTGTGCCGGACTGTTTCGACAACAAGCCGGAATTACGCTGGAGTTTCTTCGTCAGAGCTATTCTTCAAACTTTTAAAAAATAATTGAAGGTTAGTTTGAAGAATATCAGCTGAACAACACGGTTCAAATGTATTTAATCTAACTCATGCAGAGGGCCAAAGAAAAACAAGCTCCAAAACAAGATGATCGTGGGTCACTGACTTCCTTCTGGAGATCAAAGAGGCGTTTGGAGTCAAAATTCTTACAGCAGTATTATTTATCATGTCATGCAGCAGCACTGTTTATGTTTCAGATACAGATGAAACATGTGTCGTCTGAATGATCATTTTCTCACAGACATAAAAACAGCTTTTTATCAAACGAAGAAGCAAAACACAAATACAACCCGCGACTCCAAACTTTATAACAACACTGTTAAGTTTTTAGGGCCGTTGAACACACGTGACTTTTCCTCGACAGTTGTTAGAAGGAACGGTGTTGTTAGTTATAATTACACGCTTTAGCTGATGTCTCCTTGTTTTCACACTCTGTGGGCTATTCATTTTCACTTTGTTAGAAGTGGAGAACTTGTTAGGGACGCACTAAAAATAAAAGCAGAATGGTTACATATGCTGACATTCAGTCCCAAGTGAGGGTCAAACTTTGGTGTCTTTTCTCAAAATGTCTTTCATTTTTGGTCCGTTACTTTGTTTTTTATAGATATTTTGTTTCTGTTTTATCCTACCGCGCCTCTTCACTAATGCTGTGACTGTAGATGTAGATGAGACCAGTGCTCTAACAATAAAGCAAGACACGGAAACAAAGTGGCTCTACAAATGACCAACGAGACATCCATCACCGACCCCGCGTTGAAGAGGGTCAGCCACGGTTGACCTCTGTGACTTAAAGTGTTCCCAGGTGTACGCAATCAACCGCAGTCAGATTCCCAGAGGGCGAGGACAAACACATTGATGGGGTCACAGTACGCCCACTTCACTTCCTGCCCCGGTGCATTGTGGAGGAGATCTTGTCACCGCTCAGCGCAAAGTCGATTGTGGAGTTGAGATTTTCTTCCCGAGGAGCATTTGTTCTCATCAGTTATACAAACACGCTTGGGTTGAGGGAAAAGAGTTCACACCATCCATCACATGTTGTGCGGCGCTTACAGATAGTTTGGAACATAAAACTGTCTCAACATGTTTTGTTTTTTTAAAAGGATGTGCCTCTAGTTTAAGGACTGAATTTGGTACAGTCCAAGCACTATTTATTTTGTTCTTTAGATACAAATTGTTGTGGAAAGTATAAAATAGGCGCTAAAATGAAATGTACAGAAACTTTTAACCGTTTTTTATTTAAAACTGATCCCTTTATGAGCCGACACAAGCAAACGTGACCATGAGCAAGAAGATTTCTATGTAATCCTTGCAGTTAATCTTTTATGATAGTTCTTGACTTATCAAAGTGAAGACAAAATATTATGAATGAGTGCTTCACACCCCTAGCTAACACTATTGGCTGCTATAAACGGCAATCAATGTACCCGACAAGTTCTTCCCTGTCTGACCGATTTTACAGGAAATGCACAAGTGTGCAGAAGCAAACAGCACTTAGCTCCATAGGGAGTTTAAATATGTGTTACATCTTCCAGAACAAATGCACATGCTAGCCAGATCGAGGTCTATAGACAGGAGTCACCAGAATCAGCAAAACCGAACATCATCTACATCGTCTACAGCAGTAATAAATTGTAGTTCGATCAAATCAATTTGGAGAGTTTGCTTTGTTTTCGACTCTTGTGTCACTGAAGCTATTTCTCGTTAAAAGACACTGTTTTGCTTTGTTTTGTTTTTTTCCATCGAACTCTACATTGTGTTTCTCTGTTTTTCAATTCCCACACCTTTCCATCACTCTAATCTTATCAGTCAGTTGTTGTTACATCCGCCCCTCACAGCGAGCCGGGGATGGATAACGTTATAATGTATAATGAATAAAGTTTTCCAAGCTCTCGCGAATGTATTTTTTGATTGCGGCGGCTCTCTGACAAACTTCATAAATCAACACGCGGCTTAATAAATCACCGGCGGCATCCTACCTGCATCATCAGTGGAAGACCTCAAACCTCGAGCCTTTACTGTTTCAAACAGTGACATGTGTGTGTGTGTGTGTGTGTGTGTGTGTGTGTGTGTGTGTGTGTGTGCGGGCTGTGGGCACTGGAGTGTGGCGAGTGACGGTGAGTGTTTTTTTTTTGTTTTTTTTAGGGTTAACTGCCCATGAAACAGCATTGTTAATCTCTGCTGCTTTGATGGTTGTGTCTTTTCCTCCGGATCAGTGGACCCTGACAAACAAATGATCCCTCACACACTACATTTATTCAATTCAAATGAAGTCCAACTGTACGAACACACCCAAAAAAAAAAAAAAAAAAAAAGCGCTCCCCTCTCACAGCACCTACACCGAATCACCAAAACAATCATATCAGTTTAAAGGTCAGTATTTGCTGGAATATTCCTCGAAAAAAAAGCTGTCTAGACATAATCTCCCCTATATAAAGTCAGCATTTTATTACAGTGCATTAAGACCAGGACAGCATGACGGGTGGCAGCACAGCAGACTGCATTATGTTGTTCTGTTTAGAGGAGAAATGCACCGTGTGGTCACTTTTACACAGTTGAAGACCATCAATCAATCCGAGATGTGCGGTGCATTACAGGATAAAGTGTTGTAATTTACCTTTTTTGCCGTGTCTGCCTTCCCTCAACCCGCCTCGTCTACTTCTACTTCAGTTAGTGGTTTCCACCGCCACAGAAGGGGGTTATCTGTGCTGTTTATGTGTAGGAAGAAGAGAGCTCTAATGCAGCGGGAGGAAAAAAAAAAGAAAAAGCTTGGTGTTTTTTTGTTTTGTTTTTTTAAGGAGAAAAGAGTGGTTTGTGTAAAGCATTTCTGTAAATTATGAGGAAAATGCTTTTGAAGACCGCGATCAAGTTCGCTTTTTGAACACCGACCGAAAAAAAGGAACGCGCTCGATCGTATATATGTGTGCTTTTATTCAGCCTGTTATCCACAGGAAGGAGGAAAGTACTCCCAACAAATAACAAAATAGACGTAGAATCAGCACCGGGATGAGAGCGTGTTCACCCAGATCACAAACGAGCAAGAACATTTTCCCCACTCACACCAAATATAGGACTTTTTTTTAATATTCAGCTACTGTGTACACTCAATTGACAGTTTGCTTGACACCAACAGCTGGCGCCAGAATTCATGTAGTGGTTATTGTGGACGTACTGTAGTTCAAAACAACAGTCTTCTGGAATAATTTCAACAAAAACATGAATATTACAACCTTCATAAAGCTATGATATACTGCAGAGGACTATAGATGTATAGTGAACGGATGGCAGATTGCTTCTAAATTGATTGGTTGTAAATTTCTTTTTTTTTTAACTTTTTTAAATGAAGGCCAACAAGATACAAATCGCACATTTTAGTGGTAAATGGCTCAAATCCTAATGGATTATCTTTGTCGAGGAGAATGTTGTTTTGTGTGTAGCTTTACCAACAAATCACTAAATTAGCCCGAAACCTTTTTTTTAAAAAAACTCATATTTCCAAAGCACAACCTTTTGCAGTGATACCATTAATAATGTTTACCTAAATTAGTGTATTTGCAGCAGCTCTGTAAGGACCGTGTGTCCTTGGGATGGCACATCTCGCTACTCAATAAATGTTTATTGCCTATTGACGGCAGCTGTCTTGGTATAAACAACACGTCACAGGTTTCCACATGACCACAATACATCTTTTTCTATTCCAGCTCAAAAACAGTTTGAGAGTCAGTTCTCTGCCAGTTAATGCTCCTGAACAATCCGTTCTGAATGTCATCGTTTCTCTGCCTCGGCTCTTCTGAGGCCTTATTTATGTGCCTTTGCAACAGCGCCTTATCATACTTTACGTCAAAATGCAGCCAAGCCACGGTGCTGACAAGGACTCGCCGCAGAGCGCACCTCGCTCCCATAATCCCTTGCATTGGCTCCCAATTAAACATAAAAATCAAACTGGAGTTTCTCCTCATTACCTTCAAAGTTAAGTCTAGCGCTGGGTCAGGTAGTTCATATCCCTGCATGAATCCATGAAATAAAATTAAATAAAAAGCCCTTCTCAGAGAGATTAGAAAACTCCTCAGACCAACACAGTAATTCGAGGTTTGCCTCAATTAAATTGTTATGAAATATAAATCAAGATGAATTACAAGCCCAATGGAGCTCGTAAAAAACAAGCATGATACTTATGGATGATTGACATACAGGCATGCATGTTCCTCTATTATTAATCAAAGTAACCCGCTACTACATAATACATTAATTAAAGAACAGCCTGTAGATGACTACTTAAAATCAATTGCAAGCAAACTGGCATGGCCTACATTTAACTCAACAGGCATCAGTGCAGGTGTCAGAACAAACCGGGCCGGGCGGGCCCACTTGTGGGACAAAATCTGTCACGATGACGGATACCAGCTCAGTCTCCACGTTGATGTGATAGATGTGCTTGCAGTGCCAAAATAAGGAGCTGTTCGGGGCTCTGCTGTAGAGCGCTAACAGGTCTGGCTCCATGCTGCATCACTGACTTATTGATGACAAGTCTCAGGTCCACTCACCAGTGTTATTTTCTTTGCTGTAACCTCACAGTGTGACCTTAAAGTTCAAAGAGTGTTGGGTATGTATTCAATAAGTAAAGCCTCCTGACTTTGGCGACCCCCCTGACCTCTCCTCTAGAGCTACCATGAGGTTGATATTTTTGTTGTTTAGTAAATTATCTTGACAACTGATGGATGGATTGTGGTAAAAATTGGTACAGATACCCAGGGCGCCCATTCTTTGATGATCCCTGATGTCTTGTGCATCTCCACTGAGAGGGGAAAGTTGCTTACCCATTTGAAAATCTCATCATCTACCGGGCTGGCAAAGTGAGGCTCATACCTGTATGGCGGAGTATGTCGATTGCCAGTGACTCCAACACCCTAAAACAACATTAACACACCAGCGACAGATGTACCAGACGTTTGTCATATGCTCAGAGATTGGTTAGGTTTAGGAAAACATTGTGGTTTCTCATTAGAAGGAGTATGTTGCATATTGAGAAATACTCACGATTGACTTTTTGTATCACAGTGGACATGAACAGCAGTTCTATGTTTGTTTGACCCAATCGTCAACGCTTTCCCCCTCCTATGCAGACGTTCAGAGTCTTTACGTTACTTCACCTGACTTCCCCCTTTTCCATTGCCGTCACCTGTTTATCCTTGGAATTTCAGCCATATGCCGGTACCAACTTTCGATTGAAACCTCATTTGACCCAATGGGAGCGTCTATGTCCCGTCTGAAGCCTACAACCACCAATGAGCGTCTCCCCAGCATCCCTTCTGACCTCTCTCGTCTCAGCCGCTTGTAAGCCTGTATGATTGGGATGACTGATGCATCATGTAGCCAATCTGCCACAGCTGTACCTGGTGTTGTGTGCTAATATGCGATATTTAGAATGGTAGCAGACTAAACTTAAACGGTTATCATTGTTACCTGAGACACGTCGGCATGTTAGCATTGCAATATGATCGAAAAGCGAAAGCTGCAGTTTCTTGATGAAGGTAAAACTTGTAAAATAATAGTTTTAGTCTTCAACAAATGTCTCATAACCATGATTCCAGTTGTCATTACAGGGAAAATGAATACTGTGATCCTAAAATGATTGATGATTTTTAATCGTGAATCATATTGCAGTCGAAATATTTGTCAAAACAACCACTGTGTTGTTTTTTTTACCATGTCATGTAGCTCTAATTGAGCTCAATCCCCACAGAGCTGCCGGCGTATTTGCAGAGACTTAGCCCTGTCCTTGTCTGTTCAATGTATTTGTTAAACATAAACTGTTCGACTGTCTTATCATCGCAATCTCGTTGTAAACAAACGTTTAATGAGCAGTAGTCACATTTGCAGCACCGCGAAGAGAGAAACTCGATTTGTTTCCCCGAATTGAATCAGCGCGTCAGCAGTTTGCGCTTCATGCAATATAGGCTGTAAAAATTGTTTAAAATGGCCATTTTCATCCAATCGCCACAAAAACTCTGCTTCCTTGGATTTTTTTTTTTTTTATGTCAGTGTCCAGATGAATCCACAGACGTTCAGTGACTGTCAGTTCAATCTCTGACACGGTGCGGGATTTGTCTCCATATGTAGAGCTGTAAAGCTGTTCGGTCGGAGTGCAAGCTGAATGATTAATATTCCTTTGGATGACAAGGGTAAACAGAATGAACTTGCCTGTGATGGCAGTTTGCAGCCTCAGGACAGTCAGACATGGATAGCCGGGCTGACAAAATACCCTTAATCCTCATCCCTTTAGATTAGGGAAACAATGCTTACAACGGGAAAGGGCAACAAAAAAAAAAAAAAAAAATGATGACTGCTGACCTGACAGAGAGCCAACATGAAAATTGCCTTCACAGTTAAAATATGCATTCACATGAATTATTGACCTGTGATGGTGGGCCTGCTTTAATTTTCTTGTTAAATCCAACATCGCCCCAAAAAAAACCAAAGGGGGGTCACATTAATGTAAATGTACTTTTTGTATATTCAGCTGACATTTTCAACCCAGTCTCGCTTCTAGTAAGAGAAGAGGTATTAAGTCCAGTTTCGTTGCTCAAGGGCACAGTTTGAAAAATAAGAAAAAACTCTGGCTGTTTCACAATAGAGCAGACCATTATGCCATTAAGCTGTGTATGAAATATTGCTTTTTTTGAGCACCCGTAATGAGTCTGCATTTTTAAGTTTCGCCCCGGAAAAGGTTTTTTTTTCATGAGACAAAAAGCGTGCTGCTTGTGTAAAGAGAAAAACGAAGCCGCTTTGTCAGCTGCTGTAAAGTCTCTGATATCAATCTTTAGACTGAACCTGTCATCCGAATGCACGTTTTGTTTTTAAAGGAAGTTCTGCTTTTAATCTGTTTATGTTTTCGATTTGGAATCAGCCACGACATGAACCGTTGTAGCAACTCTGACCATCAACGTTACGTCCACTAAAAGTTCTGTCTTTACCACTGACCGGCTGAGATTGTTACTGTTGCCCTATCCAGATTTTGAAAATCTGGATAAGGCAACA